>NW_012101521.1:1498166-1597684 GCF_000951045.1 Mandrillus leucophaeus | reverse complement strand
ATAATCCTTTGGGTATATACCCAGTAATGGGATGGCTGGGTCAAATGGTATTTCTAGTTCTAGATCCTTGAGGAATCGCCACACTGTCTTCCACAACGGTTGAACTAGTTTACGGTCCCACCAATAGTGTCAAAGTGTTCCTATTTCTCCACATCCTCTCCAGCACCTGTTGTTTCCTGACTTTAATGATCGCTATTCTGACTGGTGTGAGATGGTATCTACTTTTTAAAAAGAGACAGGGTCTTGCTCTGTTGCCCAGGCTACAGTGTAGTGGCACAATTATAGCTCACTGCAGGCTTGAACTCCTGGGTTCAAGCAATCCTCCTGTCTGCGCCTCCCAAAGTGGCCAGGACTGTAGGTGTGCAGCATCTTAAACCTCCTTTTGAATTCTACAATCCTGGTTTTAAATGTAACCCTGTCTCTTTGTTACAACTTGGTCTTGGGTAGTACTAATCATGGCAACAACAATGGCAGAAATAAATACCTGCAGTACTCTTTCTATGTACCAAGCACCATTCTAAGTACTTTATAATCACAAACTCATTTGGTCTTTATGACATCTCAGTGAGGTGAGTGCTATGATCATCCTCAGTTTACAGAGGAGGGCACAAGATCAGAGAGGGGAGGTCATTTGCCTCTGGGGCAGGAGGATGCCGAGGTAAGGACTCTAACTTTAGAGACACAATGATGCCACACTGGATCTGCCACTTCAAGCATCTGAACCTCAGTTTCTTCATCAGTAAAATACAATGAAAATGACCAGGGTTGTAGTAGATAAATTCATGTGAAAAGGGGCAAATATCTTGATCAACCCACGGTATGTGCCTAATTACTATTAATGTTTCTTTCCATCTTTTCCTCAGGGCAAACTCTCCAGGTTTCTCATAGAAGGCAGGTTAGCTGGTTAACTACTTGGGTTTGGGAAGCTCATAGTCCTCGATTTAGGTCCTGGCTCCTCGGTTTGTTGGCTGTGAAACCCTGGGCATATTGCTCACCTCTCTGTGCCTCAGTGTCCTCAACTATTTCAGGTTGAGAGCAGTTGGGGTCATCTTTCACTTTGTATAACATTTGTCCTCTGACGGTGGAAAGGACAGACATGAGGGACAGGGATGCTGAGTCTTGATCTGCCTCTCTCTTTCTCTCCTCCTGGCCTGGGTCCACTGCCAACGGCAGTCATGTGTAAGTTAGAGTCTCCCATTCTTGGCCTGGCAGAGCCAGCTTCCCTGTAACCCCATGCACCCAGCCAAGCTCAGCTGTGAGGCCAGCTCTAACCCCAGAGGAGGCAGGCCTGGCCAGCCGCAGCCAGGCATTAACAAAAGCCTGAGTCAAACTTCATTTCCTCCTGCCGAGGGAGCCTCACCAGCCACGGGCCAGATGCCAGGCCAGAGTGCTATTGGCAAAGAAACTGATGCTGTGTGAAAGCTCTGCTCATTGTACCAGTGAGAGCAGGCACTCACACACCCATCCTCTCCCCTGCATCATGGAGCCCATGGGGACACCTGTCCTTAGGCCCATTGTCCAAATGACAAACTGAGGCTTGGATAGACAGGGTCTCTTGCAAAGCATCCCAGAGCGAAAAGTGACAAGTGGAGTTTGATTCCAGGTCTCTCCCAATGCCAACTGTCCCTTCTTTTACGCCATTTGTTTTCCTTGTTTGCTCTTAGGTACAAATGACTCGTTCACAAAGTTCAAAATGTGAGGCTCCCCTCTGAGAGCTGCATGCAAAGAATGATGTCTTAACAGCAGCTGAGAGAGAGGATTTTAGTGGCAAAAGAATTGTCTCGCGGAGTCTAGAATGGTACCAAGTATCATTTCCTGGGCACCTAAGATGTGCCAGGGGTTGGGCTTTTCACATCTAATGGAATCCTTACGATAACCCAACTAGGTCAATACTAACAGTCTCCGTTTTCCAGGTGTGGAAACTGAGGCTCAGAGAAGAAAAGTAGCTGGTCTAAGGTCACACAGCCAGGAAATGCAGGGACCAGAATTTGAACTAAAGATGGGGGCTTCAGAGCAAATTCTCTGTTGCCTGTGAATGTCAGCCCACGTGGCAGTGACCTGTCCCTCCTGTGTGTAGCCCAGGTGGTATGCTACACCCACATTCACATGGGATGAATCTCTGGTGCCCTCTGTCTTGTACACACATGATGTGGTGCTGGCCACAAAAAAAGTTATAGGTACTGCAACACGGAACTCTGCGGCTCTGGCAAAACATTCCCAGCTGGGGAACAGAAGCACTTGGTTTGTTCGTTTTTTAAGTTTTAAAACATTTTAAATAATTTTTTTTGGAAACAGAGTCTTGCTTTGTCACCTAGGCTGGAGTGCAATGGAACAATCAAAGCTCATAGTAACCTCAAACTCCTGGGCTCAAGCAATCCTCCTGCTTCACTCTCCCAAGAAGCTGGGACTATAGCTGTGTGCCACCACAACTGGCTAAGTTTTATTTTGCAGAGATAGTATCTCGCTTTGTTGTGGCGTGAGCCACTGAGCCCAGCCCTGGTTCTGTTCTTGGCACTGCTACTCATCATCTGGCCTTTTCCTCCTTAAGCTTGAATTCAGATTCCGTCAAGGGGGGGCAATTAGTTCCCGCTTACATACCAACTGTGATCAATTGGAAGTTGCTGTCTAGAGTGCTACAGTGAAAAGAATCGTGAGACTCAACAATCAATTAGAAACGTCTATCACTAATGGGTAGAGGTGGTTCAAGGCAACACATGTGCTAGGCATTTGCAAATCCCAAACCAGTGGATTTCTAAGGTCCCTACAAAGAACCCCAACACTTTCTCAAAGATCAGATGGCTTCCACTTAAGCACTAGGAGAGGGGGGCCGAGAGCTTAGGGTCATCAGATAAAGTATGAGCATCCTGTATTTTTATTTGCTAAATCTGTCTACTCTGAAAGAGCTACAAATCCAAGAGACTCCGAGAGTATCTCTAAGGCAGCTAGATTTATTCTGAACTTTAGCCACAGCAGATATACACAGTAGTCTTCCTTTATCCTTGTGGGGGTATGTTCCAAGACCCCCAGTGGATGCCTGTAGCCACGGATGGTACCAAACCCTGTAAACTATGTTTTTTTCCTATACATACACACCTGTGATAAAGTTGAATTTATAAATTAGGTATAGTAAAAGGTTAACAATGATAACTAATAATAAAATAAAACAATTATAACAATATATTGCAATAAAAGTTATGTGAATGTGCATTCTCTCTCTGTCTCTTAATACCTTGATATTTTTGGATGGCAGTTGACCACTGGTAACTGAAACTGCAGAAAGAGAAACCACAGGTAATGGGGAGCTATGGTGGTCACAATGGCCACAGACTTCTGAAAACTTTATTCTTCTTTACAAGAAACTCAGTTTATCACCCATGAGCCTTTTTTCTACGTGCAACTAGAGATATTCGTCTTGTGGAATTAAGGCCACTGAGTCATTTTGGGCAATTACCTGGTTAATTCAGCATTCTCTTTCCTTGCCCTTTTTTGTTATCCTTAGGTGGCATCTGAGTTCAAGGAAGCCTTCAGGTTGAGTGTGGTTGCTCATCCCTGTAATCCCAGCACTTTGGGAGGCCAAAGCCAGAGGATTGCTTGAGGTCAGAGTTTGAGACCAGCCTAGGTGACATAGTGAGACCCCATCACTACAAAAAATTTAAAAAGTTAGCCATGTGTAGTGGTGCATGCCTGTAGTTCCCAGCCACTCAGTAGGCTGAGGTGGGAGGATTGCTTGAGTCCAGGAGGTCGAGGCTGCAATGAGCTGTGGTCGTGCCACTGCACTCCAGCCTGGGCAACAGAGCAAGATCCCAAATCTAAAAATAAAATTTAAATTTTTTTAAAAAGGAAGGCTTCTGTCCTCGCTGGCTCTGCTAACCTCCTGCCAGGGCCCAGGACACAGCCGTCACCCTGCTAAGGTATAAAGCACACCCACGTCTACAGTTGGGCTCACAGGCCATTCTTCTTGCTCCAGGAGATAGCTTTACTGCAGTCCAGGGAGCTCTGAGTGGCTTCATGAGGTGTAGACAACTCCTTTGGCCATGTGCTTCTAACCCAGGAGTTATGGTGAATGTCAGCCTATCAGTGAAGCCTGTGGTTTGGAAAGCCAGGGGCCTAGGATGTATCTCGACTTACGATGGTTCCAAGGGCCACTGTCTCTTATTCAACCTGAAAGTCAGGGCCCTGGGACCCTTCTGAGGGACTCTTGCTAATTCTCTCTTTCAGCTCTGCAGCATGGAAAAATGGATATTATGCCTTCATACATTCTTCTAATTTCTGGTTTATGCTCTAGGTTCTTGATATCTGAAGCCAGCTTCCAGACTTTTACAAAAGGTGAGGGGGATTTTTTTTCTGTGCAAACATTTGATATTTCAACAACACAGGCATTAGCATTAGCATTATCCTTGTCAGGATTAGGGTTGAAATACATGGGTTTCCATACTATGGTTTCTGTTATAGATTCACAAACGTCTATCCAAGGATGCAAAGCTGATACTTTGATTCTTGATTCTTTTTCTGTTTGTTCTTTTGACTCCCTTTCCTGATGGCATTCTGATAGCATCCCTCACTGCCGCTAGAAAGATAGGCAAAAAGAGGGAGTACAAGGACTTGAATATAAATACAGTTTTTAATATCAATATATTATGCTGCTATGGATAAATTTGGAATATGTTATAAAATCCACAAACCAAAATGATTCCATTCCTGATACAAAAAAGAACCATGTAAACACAAGCTGTGCATCTCGTCTGACTTATTTCCAGGAGTGCTTATATATCTTTGGCTATGATCCTACTTTCCCAAGGGTATTTCTGCCCATCCATCATCACACTTCCATCTCAACCACACTGTGAGAAGGCTGCACCAGACTTATTTCTAGAGTCCTAGTGCCAATTTTTCATTCCTCCTCTCTGTTATTGATTCAACTATTCACCCATAGTATTTCTTACCCCTGCACTCTAAGTTAGGGATCCAGTGATAAATCAACCAGAGACAGCTTCTGCCCTCATGAAGCTCATGGTCAAGTACATAGCAGTTTCAGGAAATGCCTGGTGAGTGAATGAGAAAATTCTGGTTGAATAGCCTTTGGTTAATGTATAACTTTGCTTGGGCTGCCATGATGAAGTACCATGGACTAGGTGGCTTAAACAACAGAAATTTATTGTCCCAAGGTTCTGTAGGCTGGAAGTCTGAGATCAAGGCGTCAGCTGGGTTGGTTCCCTCTGGGGACTGTGAAGGAGAGTCCATTCCATGCCTCTCTCCTAGCTTCTTGTGGATTGCTGGCAGTCTTTGGTGTCCTGTGGTTCGTAGAAACATCTCCTGATCTCTGCCTTCATCTTCAGATGGCATTCTCCCTGTGTATGTGTCTGTGTCCAAATGGCCGTTTTATAAGGACACTAGACATATTGGATAAGGGCTCATCCTAATGACGTCATGTTGGCTAAACTAATTATACTTGTAATGACCCTATTTCCAAATAAGATCCCATTCCAAGATACTGGCAGTTAAGACTTCAGCATGTAAATTTTGGAGGGACACAATTCTATCCATAACAGTTACATATGTGGCCACGTAGTTCTCATGTCCAACCGTAAACTCCTTGAGGACAGGTTGCATCTTACACTTGAGTATCCCCAGGAACTCGCAAAGGACATGGCCTGTAGAGGGAGCTCCATAAACGTGTCTTGACCTAGAAATTAGCCACCAATTTATGGAAGAAAAAATGGACACAGTGAGACTAATGACTGGCCCAAGGTCACAGGTGCAGCTAGCTAATGCACAGTGTCCAGCACAGAGTAGGAACTCAAGAAGAGTTTCTGGAATGAGGGAAGGAAGACAGTACCAGAAACTAGGCTGCCTGACCCTTGTCTAGCGCATTATTTGCCAGCCATGCAGCAGGTAAGGATGTCAGTGACAGGTAAGTTATGTGTATATGTGTGAAGGTCTGTGTGTGTGCATTTGAGTGGCAGGTGAATGTGTGAATACTTGCTTGGATGTTACTGTGAGAGTGTGCCTCTGCGTGTGCACATATGAATATGTGTGGGAGTGTGTGTGGGTGTGTATGAGTCTGAATGAATATGTGTGAATGTGCATTAGCGTGAATATGTTATGAGTTATGAGTGTGCAAATTTGTGGATTTATGAGTGTGAGAGTGTGTGTGAGAGTATATTATTATTTGGGCATATGTGTGAGAGTAGGTGTGAGTCTGTGAGCAAGTGTGGTGTGTGTGAGAGTATACAATTATGCAAACGTGCATATGTGTGAGAGTAGGTGTGAGTCTGCGAGCAAGTGTGAGTGTGTAAAGATGTAGGTGCATGTGGGGGAGTGATTGAGTGTGTGAAGGACAATAAATATGAGCATGGAAATATACATGAGTGTGGGAGTGAAAATGAGTGTGTGTCTGTGTGTGTATCTGAGTGTAAATGTGAGAGCGAGTGTGTCTCTGTGTGTGCATGAGCGTGTGCATCTGAGTCTGTGCTTGTTTGTGGTAGAGTGTGTGTTAATGTGCATGGGTCTGTATGAGTGAGACTGTCAGTGTGTGCTAGTGTTTCTGTGTAAGTGTGAGTGAGTGTGTAAGTGTGAATGTAGGAGACGATATGCATGTGTGAGAATGGATGTGCCTGTGTGAGAGGGTGTGTGTTTGAGTATAAGTGAGTGAGAGATTGTGTTGTAAGGATTGAGAGTGTATGAGTGAGCTGATGAGTGTGCACGTGAATGAGTGTGAGTGTGGAGTGTGCAAATTTGTGCGTGCATGTGTGTATGACAGTTGTGAGCAAGCGTGAGGGTGTGGGTGCATTTGAGTGGATGAACGTGAGCATGGAAGCCTATACGAGTGTGTATATGAGAGGTTCTGTGGCCAAGCTTGAGGGTGTGGGGCTGTGGGAGCATGTGAGTGAATGTGAGCATGGGAATGTGCATGAGTGTGGGAGCCCACACGAGTGTACGCGTGTGAGTGTGGAGAGGGGAGCAAGGACTTCCTCAGAGTCTTCTGGATGGGTGAATGCCTGAGCTAGCTCTGCGGGCAGTGATGGTGAGAGTCAAGGATATGCAGGGAGAAGGTGGGGGCAATCCCCAACCCCGCGGCTTCTTCTTTTCCCCGGCCTAACACGCTGTTGTTTTAAACAAACTCACATCTTAGCAAGAAGCTCATTACACCTGAGATCAAGGATAATGCTAATGCTAATGCTAATGCGTGTGTTGTTGAATTTTCATTACCAGGACCATGGCATGAGCATGAGAAAGATGGTACAGGAGAGAGATTCAGAGCTACTGATCAATTTTTTCTGAGGTGGAGGTGATTGACCTCAAAGATACCCGGGCTAGTGGTACAGCAAAAGCATGGCAAAGTTTCACAAGAACAGAAAACCAAACACCACATGTTCTCACTCATAAGCGGGAGTTGAACAATGAGAACACATGGACCTAGGGAGGGGAACATCACACACCGAGGCCTGTTGGGGGTGGAGGGCTAGGGGAGGGATAGCATTAGGAGAAATGCCTAATATAGATGGCAGGTTGATGGGTGTAGCAAACCACCATGGCACGTGTACACCTATGTAACAAATCTGCATGTTCTGCACATGTACCCCAGAACTTAAAGTTTTTTTTTAAAAAAAACATGGTTAAGTTTTCAAAAGTCTCTTAACCTCAGAACTTAGCATTAATAATTAATTATTTTACAGGCTTTTGACACCCCAATTAGGAAGTTAAAAAAGTACTGAACACACACTTCTATGGTAAAGGCTGCACTTGTGGCTGGTAACTTGCACACATTACTGTACTCTTAATATAATCAATTAATTGCTGAACATTTATTGAGCACCTATTCTTTGCCAGGCCCTGGGGTAGGTAGTAAAGATACGGTAGTATTAATAAATATGAAAGAGACTCATTCATTCATCCATTCACTTACTCAGTCATCACCTTTCTGACTACTTCTCTGTGATTCTATATTAGCAACCAAGGTTACCATGAGGAATTACACAGGGATACATTCATTCATCCAACAAGTGTTCATTGGGAACTTACTAGGTATCCAACAAATTCATTCATCAAATCTCTGACTCTTACCCATGGTTCTATGGTAGACATCGAGGTTACCATAAATTACACAGGGATATGTCAATTCATTTGACAAGTGTTCATTGAGCATCTACTGTGTGTAAAACAGTCAGTCCATCCATCCATCCATCCATCCATCCATCCATCCATCCATCCACCCATCCATCCATGCATACATGCGTCCATTTATTATATATTTATTGGGAGCCTATTTCATGCCAGGCTAGTCCCAGGTGCTAGGGATGCTGTGGTGAACAAGATAGATATGGTCTCTGCCCTTGGGGCATCTGGCAGAGTCACTCCTTTGTTGGTGGCTTTAGGGAATCAGAAAGTCTAAAGGAGAGAGACCATTCCAGGTGATGGGACAAAGAGGCTTGCTCCAGGCGTCCATTTGAGGAGCTGGAGGTGAGGATATGGATGGGGCTGCATCCTCCAGGTACCCAGAACCTGTCCTTCACTGCATTCCTTACAGGCAGGCTCTGCTGCCACATGTGAGCATTCTCAGAAATCTCTGCTTACCAAGGACAGGACTGCACGATGCCGCTCCCTGTGGTGCAGACTCTCTTGACCCAGGTGCAGCACTTTTCTCCCTCTGAGTGGTCCTGCCTTCAGCCTAATGTGTGGATATTTTCATTTCAAAAGCACTGTCATGATGCTGACATCCCTCTACGCTCATCCCTTTACGCTCAGCATCACATCCTCTACGCTCATCCCTCTACGCTCATCCCTCTACGCTCATCCCTCTACGCTCATCCCTCTACGCTCAGCATCACAGAGCTGATGTCTGACTGGGGGTACTGCACGTCTCATAAAAATGCTTGTTATTACAGTCAAGACTCACCCCAGCCTCCATTCCGAGCACACAAATTAAACATCACACTGGTTTCCCCTCCAACAGCTTCCCGGTCCTGCCTCCTCTGCAAGAACTCTGGCTTCAGGCAACTTCTCAGGGATTCCATGGCTTATTTTTGCCTGACCAAGCTAATTTTTTTCCCCTCTCTTATTCTCTCAAGGTTTTGTTCCTGGCACAGTTGCTGGAGATGCTCCAGCTTTGCAGTGAACCGAAATGTTATTCGTTACAGGAAAAAAAAAAAAAAAAAAAAAAAACAACCAGCAAAGACTGCAGCTTCCCATAAAATAGTGTTTTAACCATTAGGGAAAAGCTGTGGTGAGGAGTGGAAGTAAGAACGTAACTCTTGTGGCAACATTCTTGCTACTAATATTTGCTTAAAGTAGACTACTTGGATTCTAATCATTAGGAGCCTTATTAGGAACAGAAGCCAAGAAAGGTATTGGACAGAGAGGCAGCCCAGCCAGAAGAGTCTCCAAACAACCAACGTTTCATTCATTCACTCATTAATTCATTCAATAAATATTTATTGAGCACCTTTATGTGCCAGGTATGGTGCTAAGTGTTTGCAACACATTTATGAGTGGAACAGACAGGCTCCCTGCCCTCATGAATCTTAAAGTCACGGGTAGAGAGATAGACTATAAAAAATCATCCAGTAAACTATGATATGGGAGAAAATATTTGAAAGTTGAATATTTGATAAGGAGTTAATATACAGAGTATATAAAGAATTCCTACACTCGGCAACAATATTTAAAAAAAGCCAATTATAAACGATGGGCAAAGAACTTCAACATACATTTTGCACATGAAGGTATGCAAATGGCCAACGAGCACATGACCAGGTGCTCAACATCACTAGGCGTTAGGGAAATGCCAATCGAAACCACAGGGAGGTATCACCTCTCATCCATCAGGACAGTTACTATCCAAATAACACAAAATAACAAGTGTTGGTGAGGATATGGAGGGATTGGAACCCCTGTGTATTGGTGGTGGGGGCATAACAAAAGTGAAATAAGCCAGTCACAAAGGACATGCAGTGCCAGATTCTGCTCAGATAAGGTACCTACGAGGTCGAATTCACAGACAGAAAGTAGAATGGTGGTTGCCAGGGCTAGCGGGAGTGGGGGAATGTGAAGTTATTGTTTGTTTGTTTTGTTTTGTTTTTTGAGATAGAGTCTCACTTTGTCGCCAGGCTGGAGTGCAGAGGTGTGATCTTGGCTCACTGCAAGCTCTGCCTCCCAGATTCAAGCGATCCTCCTGCCTCGGCCTCTCAAGTAGCTAGGATTACAGGAGGGTGCTACCATGCTCAGCTAATTTTTTGTAGTTTTAGTAGAGACAGGGTTTCACCACATTGGCCACGATGGTCTCGATCTCTTGACCTCATGATCTGCCTGCCACAGCCTCCCAAAGTGCTGGGATTGCAGGCATGAGCCACTGCACCTGACCGAAGTTATTGTTTAATGGCTATAGAGTTTTAATTTTGCCACAGGAAATAGGTTATGGTGACAGATGGCAGTGATGGTTGCCTAACAATATAAATGTACTTAACACCACTGAACTATCCATTTTAATATGGCTAAGATGGTAAATTTTATGTTATGTGTATTTTACCACAATTTAAACAAATTCCCAAATGCATGCTTTTAAACTTTAACAAATGCTATCTGGGAAAAGCACAGAGTTGTGTCCAAGGTACAATGAGGGAGATGGTGCCCAAATTCTATTTGATGGATGGCAAGAAAAGCTTCCCTGACACTTAAGCCAAGACCTGGAGGAGGAGTTGGAGGAGTCAAGAAGACAAAGAAGGAAGGAGGGAAGGACATTCCAAGCACAGAGAATGGTGTGAGAAAGGCCTAAGGTGGGAGGCAGGATATCTATGGATAGGGCAGGCTGAAAAAAAATGGTGATATTGTACTGGGAGGTGAGTTTGACAAGGCAGAGGAGACCACAGTATCTGTCTGTATCTCAAGTTCAATGGGAAATCATTGGAAGGTTATACCCAGATTCCTTCTGACCAGATTCATATTTTAAAGAGCTGATTCCAGCTTCATTAAAAAGATCACTCTCAGCCAGGCACGGTGGCTCACGCCTGTAATCCCAGCACTTTGGGAGGCCGAGGTGGGTGGATCACAAGGTCAGGAGATCAAGACCATCCTGGCTAACATGGTAAAAACCCCCCTCTACTAAAAAAAAAAAAAAAATAGCTGGGTGTGGTGGTGGGTGCTTGTAGTCCCAGCTACTCAGGAGGTGAGGCAGGAGAATGGCATCAACCCGGGAGGTGGAGTTTGCAGTGAGCCAAGATAGCACCACCACACTCCAGCCTGGGCAACAGAGGGAGACTCCATCTCAAAAAAAAAAAAAAAAAATATATATATATATATATATATAGCACTCTCTTGCAGAATAGACTGTAGAGAGCAAAAGCAAAAGGGAAGAGACTAAGAAGGAGGTTACTGCCTTAGTCCTGGTGAGACATGATGGTGAATTGGCACCCAGGGGTGGCAGTAGGGACAAGAGTTAGTGCAGCAGCTGACAGTGAGTAAGGAGACTTCACAAGTGAGGAATCAGAAGCCAGGTCTTCAATGGGACAACTGTGCCAGGTTCTGATCTGAGATGGGTAAGATTGTGAACTGGGACGTAGTCATGAGGTCAAAATTGGAAGCAAGAAAGGAGAGACGAGGTCTGGGGCAAAGGGCTCAGGAATGAGCCCCCGACGCTGGAGGTCAGCTAGCATGGTCTTCACAAGGGCTGGAATGTCTCCATATGTTTACTGCAGTTGCACAGGTAAGTTTGCAAGCTAATGAAACCTTCTAACTGACAGTAGGCTCTTGTTGAAAAATTCTAAAGCCTGTTTCTGTTAAGGTGCGTGCCCTAAGTGTCCTATTCTTGTATCACAATGCTGAGCTCATGAGAATCAATGATCACTTTCAGTTTTCTGTGCTGCTATAGTAACCTTCCTTCATGATGAAAGCAAGACCCCCATAAGAATGGAACAGACTAAATTGTCAGTATCTCAAAGAAAGATGGATCGCATGATCTCGGAGAAGAAATGTCTATTCGGGTTTATTAAGAACTTGCCCTGCTGTTCTGTCATGAACATGCTTTATTTGTGTAAAAAAATAAAATACAATAAGGGGGAAATACACTGGTTTCATTCATTGCCAGCGGCCTCGTGTATGAATACGAACAGTCACAGAAAGCGGTGAGGGCAGCGAGATACTAAGATTTGTAAATTGTTTATGACTTTTGTTGCAATAACAGTACTTTTGAGATCCTTTCTTCATGAAATAATCCTAAATGTGAAATAAAAACTTTATGGATAGAATTGTGTTAGCTGCTGTGTTACTTGTAACAGGTGAAATATTGAAAACAACCTAACTGTGCAAAACTACAGCCAATAAATTCCACACCGTTCCACTCAACAGAATATCACATAACCATTAAAAAATGATGATTACGAAATACGTATGCCAAACTGGGCAACGCTTATAATAAAGTTGAGTGAACGTGTATTTAATATCAACTACAGAAAGACAAATCCGCAACAGCAAATATCATTCAGAACAAAACTGGAAGGAAATGTATCAAAATATTAACCACTGCTGTGTTGCAGTCTTGGAACTGTTAATAATTTTCTTCATTCAACTTTATGCAACAATATTTCTGTAATGCATATGTGTCTGACAATTGAAGGAAGTTATTTGAGTAAGAAAAACCATTACCAGTTAGCTTGATACTGGAGAAATGGTCCGAGCCCTGAGAGAAGCCAGGTTTTCAAATGTTGATACAGGGATCAAAGGAAGCAGGAGATGAAGGCAGTGTAGGGAGGCATGTTGCATGGTGCTTATGAACTTGGCCTTGGGCTTGGTGTTAGACAGATTTCGAGTCTTGGCTAGACAATTTACTGACTGTGACCTTGTATAAAGGACTCAGTCTTTTTATATAGGGGACTGTAAGGACTGTAAGTGGTTCCTCTTCCTCATCTGCAACATGGAGATAATAACAGTGTCCCTACACAGGGCTTACGAGGGTTATTCAAAATGATGTGGGTAATCACTTAACAATGTACCTGGCATGTAGCCTGTCCTCTATAAACATTAGCTGTTCTTAGTATTATTGCCAAGGGACTGTCTTAAAGAGACATTTGTAGAAATTGACGACAGCTGAAAAATTCAGATTTCTTTAGTCCAAAGGAAGCAGGCTGCATGGGCTCTTTGCCCTGAAAGGAGAGTGATGGTGTCATTGTCTTCTGAGCTTTGTAAATGGAGTTCGTGGTGCATGGCTGAGACAGAAAGTCAGGCTACTTGTGACTCACCTTCTCCCAGGAGCTGCCAAGAGCATCTGTGAGAGATTTAGCATCAAATAGGCTCATGCAGTCACTGTCACACCAACTCAGGCCACTATAGCTGTTCCCCAGCTGAAAAAGCAGCAGCTATCAAAGGGACATTGCCCCCGAATTATCAAAGCCCCAAGTCAAGCTCTTCGGCATAACCTCCTCAAAGTATGGACCACGTTGTCTTAGTTGCTGGATCACAACCTCCTATTTAACCTCCCCCAATTACTGGGAGAAAGTAGGCTTCCAAAATTCAGTTCAGGGTCCAGATTCATCTTTTCCTTCAGTTGGAGTGTATGATTTTGCATTTCTACAGCTCTGCACAGTCTATTTCCTTCCATTTGAACGTTTCTTCTGCCTCTTCCACCTACCTATGAACTCCTACTCAGCCTTCAAAACTTAGCTCAAATGTCACCTCCTCCAGGAAGTCTTTCCTCAACACCCCTGGCTCCAGAATTAAGGCCTCTCACAGAAATGTTTTCCTACCTTGTACACTGTTAAAGGTACACGTGCCTTCTTTATAACCCATGTTTTTCTTCTCCTTTGCAGCTCTTGTCACCACCATACCAAAACCAATAAAAGCAGGGATTCTGTCTCTCTTGTCATGGCTGTCATTTTGAGCAGCTAGCGGGACTTGGCACACAGCAGTTCTTCAATCAATATTGAATAGATCAATGAATGAATGATTTTTCACCTTCCTAGTTACTCCACGTTGCTCCACAGAACATCTTTGTTTTTTTCAGATAGAGGAAAGTTCTTTTGGAGAGATGGGATGGCGCTTTTCTTGTTCATCGTCCTCTCTCCTGTGATGGACATGGGGATGCAAAGCCCAGATCCCTCTTCAAGCACTATTGGCAGATGGCCCTCTGCTGTCAGGGAAGCTTCAGCTGCAGAGAGCTGCCTCGCCCCAGGGCATGGCCTTCCTGGGTAGAAGGGGGTGATCTCATTGGTCAAATTTAGGACATTGCTGAAGGGTCATCCTAGCCCCGGCCTCCCATGGAGATGGCCAAGACTGGCCTTGATCTGTATCACGGTGCCTCATCTCTCTCTGCCCAGTTCTGCATTCTTCCCCATTCTTTCTACAAGTGTTCCTCCTAAAGGTTCTCTCCATTGCTCCTTAACTGTCTCAGGGTCTGCTTCCCTGAGAACCTGACCTGCAACATCTTCAGTCCCTGCAGAGTTTGGGGGTACTGAGGAGCTACTCACTAAACATTTTACGCATGAATAAACGGTGGAGTGAATCTCTCTCTGAATGCATTGTAGCTCTGCCTGCCTCTCACTCTAGGCTGTGAACTCTCCACAGGGAGCTACTGTGTCTTTTTCACCTGTTACCTCGGTACCTAGCACCATTCCAGGTACACAACAGGTGATCGATAGGTGCGGGAGGAATGATGGGCACATGCGTTCCATAGGAGGATGGATTAGGCAAGAGAACGTGGATGAATCAGAATACTCCCATTTCCACTCTCAGACCTTAAATTTAAACAATGCTTTCAGCAGCTGCTTTGCCAAGGGTGGGCCAGAGCACCTCCCTTTCCATTTTCATTTCCTTTTCATTTCTAGAATGATCAGGTGGAATGGGTGGGTTTTCTCCTCTGCTTCCCTTCTCAAAGACCCTTTTGATACTGCATGTTTGAAGAGTAGGCATGGGCTTGGAACACGGCTGAGGATGATAACAATAAATGTCTCTTTACAAATGACTTCCATTACCTGCGGTCAATTTGAGGCTTGCAGGCCATAGAAACAGGTCTCAGCAGGCTGGGAGTTGTGGGGGATTAGCGCAAATTGATTCTGGCAATTAACTCGGCAGTTCTCTGAGGCCCAGGCCCATGAAAGGCTGCTCATCCCACTGCAGCCTGAGTTGTGAGTGCAGATGCACTCAGGGCTGCAGAAGGCATCTGGCCTTCACCAACAACCTAGGGGCCATTTTCTAGCTGAGTAATCTCAGGCACAGAGGCTCAGTGACCTCCCTTGTAAAATGGGGCCACACCAGAACAGAGCCTCTACCAGAACAGAGACGAGCAGCAGTCACTGCAGGCTTACGATGAAGGAATATAGACAATTTCCTTCCAGCAAGACTTTGTTTTATTTTATTAGCTTTTTAAAAACCATTTTTTTCCATTATACTGTAAGTTCTAGGGTATACGTGCACAACGTGCAGGTTTGTTACATATGTATACATGTGCCATGTTGGTGTGCTGCATCCATCAACTCATCATTTACAGTAGGTGTATGTCCTAATGCTATCCCTCTCCACTCCCCCCGCCCCACAATAGGCCCCGGTGTTTGATGTTCCCCTTCCTGTATCCAAGTGTTCTCATTGTTCAGTTCCTACCTATGAGTGAGAACACGCGGTGTTTGGTTTTCTGTCCTTGCGATAGTTTGCGCTGAATGATGGTTTCCAGCTTCATCCATGTCCCTACAAAGGACATGAACTCATCCTTTTATATGGCTGCATAGTATTCCATGGTGTATATGTGCCACGTTTTCTTAATCCAATCTATCATTGATGGATTGTGGCCAGGTTGGTTCCAAGTCTTTGCTATTGTGAACAGTGCCACAATAAACATACATGTGCATGTGTCTTTATAGTAGCATGATTTATAATCCTTTGGGTATATACCCAGTAATGGGATGGCTGGGTCAAATGATATTTCTAGTTCTAGATCCTTGAGGAATCGCCACACTGTCTTCCACAATGGTTGAACTAGTTTACAGTCCCACCAACAGTGTCAAAGTGTTCCTATTTCTCCACATCCTCTCCAGCACCTGTTGTTTCCTGACCCGCTTCCAGAGGAAGGATCAACCAGCGAGACTTTAGCTGCAGCTTGAACTCTCCACCCCATGGAAGCCAGCTTAAAGGCTTGGTCAAACCAGGATTCAAGCTAAATCTTGAATCAGCTGGATAGGGTCTAAATTGCAACCATGCCCGCTTGCTAACTGTGTGACCTTGAGCAAGATGATTACCCTCTCTGAACCTCAGCCCTTTAACCTGTAAAATGGGCATAATAATGCCTATTCTTTGAGATCAATGAGGGAATTAAAATAGTGCATGGAACACATTTAGTGCACTTCCTATAAACCAGGGTTTGCTACTGTAATAATTCAGACTATGAATGCAGTTCTATGTCCAAGGCAATTATTTCAAAACCTCTGTGGAGTCTACAAAGTGACTGACAGAGGCTGGACAATGTACCCATCACTAGCTGGCCAAGTTATTTTTTAACCTACCTAAATCATTTTTTTTAAATATTAAACTTCAATTTTTTAATGATTATATAAGTAACACATGTTCATTGTAGTATATTTGGAAACCACAGAAAAGCACAAAGAAGCAAATAAATATCACCCAGAGATAAACATTGCTAATGCTTTGGCTTTGTTTCTTGTCATCTATATTCTATGCTGTATTCACATATGCAAATGTGCATAAATATTGGTGCTTCCTCCCTTAATTTGGATCACGTGCTATTAGATGGTATAAATCAGACAGTAACCTGGCCTTTTTACTTAATATATTGTGGGCACTTTTCTGTGTAATAAAACACTCTTTCAGAACATGATTTTAATTTTTTATTTTATGGTATTCTCATTTATAGATGTATCCTTCTTATTTAGCCATTTTCCCTATTGAGATTTCCTCTCCCCCCAAATTCCATTATTATAAACAACACAGAGATGAACATCTTTGTGCCTAAATACTTGTAGGGCTTTTAGATTATTTCCTTAGGACAAGTTCTTCAAGAGGAATTCCTAGGTGAGAAGATACACATATTTTTGAGGCAGGATGCATGCATCCAGGGGTCCTGTGGTATAATACGATCTATTTACACATCAAATATCAACATGATTTCTAAGTGTTCTGTTGCCAACATGTCTCTCTCCCCAGAAAGGCTTACTAATTTCCACACTTTCCAGTTAGTGTACAAGTGTGATATTTCCTCACACCACGCCAACTTTGGTGTCTTGGTCCATTTTGTGTTGCCATAATAGTATACCTAAGACTGGGCAATTTATAAAGAAAAGGGGTTTATTTGGCTCTTGATTCTGTAGACCAAGAAGTTCAACAGCACGATCCTGGCTTCTGGTGAGGCTTTCACGCTGCATCACAACATGGCAAAGAAGGTAAAAAGGGAAGCAGACATGTGCAGAAAGGGAAAAACAGAGGAACATCCCAGCTGACATGGTCTGGGTGTTTGTCCTCTCCAAATCTCATGTTGAAATGTAATCCCCAGTGTTGCAGGTGGGGCCTGATGGGAGGTGTTTGGATCATGGAGCAGACTCCTCATGAATGGCTTATTGCCATCCCCTTGGTGATGAGTGAGTTCTTTCTCTGAGTTCATGAGAGATCTGGTTGTTCAAAAGTGTGTGGCACCTCCCTGCTCCTCTCTCACCATGTGACTTACTGACTCCGCTTTGGCTTCTGCCATGACTGTAAGCTTCCTGAGGCCTCACCAGAAGCAGATGCTGGCACCATGTCTCATGTACAGCCTGCATAACTGTGAGCCAATTAAACCTCTTTTCTTTATAAATTACCCAGCCTCAGATACTTCTTTATAGTAATGCAAGAATGGACTAACACGCTGGCTGTATAACAATCCACTCTCTTCCACTCTCTTGGGAACTAATCTATTCCCAAGAGAACTAATCTAGTCTCACTGGAGCAAGAAACTCACTCACTACTGCAAGAATGGCACCGAGTAATTCATGAGGGATCTTCCCCCATGACCCAAACAGCTCCCACTGGGATCCACCTCCCAACACCTCCATATTGAGGATCCAATGTCAACATGAGTTTTGGTGAGGGCAAACAAACCATATCTAAATCATGGCAGTTGCCTACCAAAAAAAATGTTTTTAAGCTTTGTCTAACGTGTATTTTTAAAATATAGAATCAACGTGAAGCTACGTTTCCTTCATTCATACTGGTTTCCACCACCAGCTTGCTGCATAACCTTGGGCAAGTCACTTCCCCGCTCTGGACTTCAGAATTTTATCTGTCAAATAAGGGGGTAAACTTTAACAGGATTCTTTTGGTTGCAAGTGACAGACGCAAAACTCATCTGGCTTTTGGCAAGAATGAATAAATTATTGGTTCATGCAACTGTAAAATTCGGTGAGTAGAAATTCAGGCACAGTTGCGTCCAGTACTCAAATGATATCAAGAATTGGTTTCTTCTGTCTTTCAGAGGCTTCAGTTTGGTTTGCTTCTTGGACAGTCTCTCTCTCTCTCTCTCTCTCCCCCCCGCCTCTTTCTTTTCTTTGAGACAGAGTCTTGCTCTGTTGCCCAGGCTGGAGTGCAGTGGCTGATCTCGGCTCACTGCAACCTCCACCTCATGACTTCAAGTGATTCTCCTACCTCAGCCTCCCGAGTAGCTGGGACTACAGGTGCGTGCCACCATTGCCATCTAATTTTTTGTATTTGTCTGTGTTAACATCACTGTGTTAGCCAAGATGGTCTTGATCTCCTGACCTCTTGATCCGCCTGCCTTAGCATCCCAAAGTGCTGGCAGTCTCTTTTGGCCAGCTCTGGCACCTCTAAGCTGACATTCTCCAGCTTAGCAGCACCTCTCTTGTCATAAAATCCCAAGATCCATTCCAAGTGCACCAGCATGAGGCGTGTGCCCATTATAAACCAATCATTGTGGAGAAGGAGGGAGGTCTATGCTGATTGACCACATCTATATCTTGGAATCTCCCGGTGCCTGGGGAGAGATGACTTCAGACAAACCCTGTGGATCTCCTAACCCCGACTTCCCAGTAGACCAGGACACTCTGGTTTCCCCAGCTTATTTCCTGCAGAGGTTTTGCATATGTAATTCCTCCATGGCCAAAGTCTCCCATCCATTAAATCTCATGGACACCTCATTTCAGTTATCTTTGCTTTCCGGGGGGTACTGGAATGGATGGGGAGGATAATTATCATATAAATTTATAGACCTCTGTTTGACAAACAGGGGACTTTCCTTGCGAAGGCACAAAGCCAGTTTCATAAATATTAATCAGAAGGAAACGGCAATCAACTCAAGTGGGAGAGGAAATGGCAAATTGCTTTTTCCTGTCTAGGACAGAAGAGCAATATTCATTGTTGTATGACCAGAGGGAGTCTGGCAGGCTGCCTGTTTCTGCCAGCTTTCAGTAATAATAATTAACAATAATATTAGTAGCTGCTACTGATGATGTACCTACTGTGTACTACACATAAATGCGATACTTCACATGCATTCATTTTAACTCCTATTTTATAGATGAGGAAACCAAGGCTCTGGAAGATAATGTCACTTGCCCAGGAAGACACAGATAATATGAAGTTGAATCTGGATTCAAACCCTGTCTACCTGCCCTCAATATCTGAGCCCTATCTGCTTATCAGGCTGCACAGGGTTTCTCTGTGAGGGAGATACTTAATTGTCCCTTATCATTTGAGTTTTGGGGGTACAATAAATCATATTTCTATTTTGTGGCTTTGGGGCAACAGGGAAGGTAGCCAGGGGGCCCTGACTGCTTTTGTAGAAAGTTGTCGACACGCAGACCTCGCAGGCTGAGGGCTTCGGAAAGATCTGCTCCAACCCTGGCTTTGAGCAGGAGCTAGGAGCTGGGTGCCAGCTTTATACACTTGTGCTCATCTTGCATCCATGATAACTTTGACACTTAACTAGTCTTGGGCCCATTTTACAGAAAAGGACATTGAGGCCAGAGGAATGATTGAGATTAGATTGCAAATTTCACTCATTTATTTAATGTGTATTTAAGTAAATACTTCACTAAATCTTAGCCCACTTCCTCTTAACAAACGTGCCATGTTTACAGACTCTCGGTCTTGCTAAAAATCATGATGACTGATGCCCACTGATGGTTAGCAAACACCACTCTCGTTTCCCCGGGCACTTGGCACCTCTCAGCCAAGGTACACACTTACTCTAGTTCGTTTGTGTTTGTTTCCAAACCTGTTTATGCTGGTTGTACATGTTATTATAATTACACAATTTAATTAAGTAAACCTATTAAAGAACTGCTACCAAATTAGGTGTGGGAGGTGACTGTTTAGGATCAGAGTTAATGCATATCACATAGATATCACTTGGCAAGAAAAATTATATGAAACACCAACAGCAAAAACAATTCTTGGCAAAAAAAGCCTCACCTTTTGTCTTAAGATGAGTGAATGAATGTACACATCTTTAAGTTTAATAAAATGTGTTAAGGAATTTATCATTTTCAGTCTCAGTTTTAGCCATTTTCCTTTTGATTTACTGACCAGTTACTGATGCTATGTGTATTTGGTAAAAAGGGCTCCTCTGTGTATCCGAGATAAGCAGGTGCAGAAGGGCTTGGGGTAGGCAGGGAGGTAGAGGAATTTGACACATTGGAAATGAACTCACACTTTTTTCTCTGTTACAGACATTCTCCTTCCTCATGAAGAGCAAATGGCACCAGTATCTGCCATCATGACCAAGCCCAAACCAGGCGTCATCATGCATTCTTTCTTTCCCCCTGGCCCACAGCCAACGTCCTTTTGAGCTGCTTCTTTGACATCTCTCACCCCACCCCACCTTTACTCCTCTCCCCTTTTTCTCCCTCCCTCCTTTAATCATTCCCTTCCTCTCTTCTACCCTTTTCTCCTCCCTCCCTCTCTTCATCCCTTCATCCTCTCTTCCCTTCTATCCTCCCTTCCTCTCCTCCTACCTGCAAGTATTTATTCAGCCTCTTTTATGTGCCGGCCACTTAGCTGATTCTGGGGAAGCATTAGTGAGCCCGGTTGACAAGATCCCTGCCCTCAAGGAACTTACAGTCTAGTAGAGAAGAGAAAATTAAGTCAGTAAACCAGAAAACACAATAATTACAGATGGGCATTTGGAGAGAAATTTAGAGGGGTCTTATCTGGAAGAAATCAAGGAGGGCCTCCATGAGGAGGTGATGTTTAGGCTGAAACCCAAATGACGAGGAGCAGCTGGGAGAAAAGCCAGGAGAAGTTATTTTATGGAGAGAGAACACCACAGAAGAATGCTGGAAATCAGGTTAGAAAGGAAATGAAAACAGCCCAGGGTGACTGGGATCTGGAAAATGGGGCAGTATGGGACAGTCTGGGAGGTCAAAAAGGCCTGGACGCCAAGATGAGAGTTTGTATTTTATCACAAAGGCAATAGGAAGCTTCAAAAGGTTTGGAGCAGGCAGCCAACACTCTCTTTTTAAAACAATCGAACTTTTTATTTTGAGATAGTTGTAGACTCACATGCAATTGTAAGAAATAACACAGAGATCCAATGTACCTTTTACTAATTGTCCCCAGTGGTAACATCTCGCGAAACTAGTCCAATTTCACAGTGTATATATTGACCTTGACACAGTCAAGACACAGAGCGCTTCCATCACCGTGAGGATTCATTCTGCTGCCCTTTTACAGGCACAGCCACTTTCTTCTCACCCCACCCCTTCCCTAAACCCTGACAACTACTCATCCTGTCTTCATTTCTGTAATTTTGTCATTTCACAAATGTTACATAGATGAAATCATATAGTCTGTGACTTTTGAAATTGTCTTTCCTTCACTGAACTTAATTTCCTGTAGACTCATCCAAGTTGTTGCAGATATGAAAATTTCATTTCTTTCTATTGGTGTGTAGTGTTTCACGGTACGGATGTACCACAGTATGTTCACCAAGTACAATCAGCATAAACAGATTTGGAAACAAAAACACAGCCAATTTGGAGTAAGTGTACATTCACTCACTAAAGGATCCCTGGACTGTTTCCAGTTTGGGGCTATTGCAAATAAAACTACTGTGAACATTCGTGTACAGATTTTTGTGTGAACATGAATTTCTGTTTCTCTAGAACAAATGCCTAAGAGTGTAATTGCTGGGTCTTATGGTATTTGCATATTTAGTTTTATAAGGAATTGCAAAACTGTTTTTCTGCGTGGCTATTCCGTTTTACATCCCCACCAGCAGTGTATGAGTGATTTAATTTCTCCACATCTTTGCCAGCATTTGGTGTTTTCATTTATTTTTTATTTTAGCCATTCTGGTAGGTGCATCGTGATATTGCATTGTGATGTCTCATTTGCATTTTTCTGATGCCTGCTGATGTTGAGCATCTTTTCATGTGTTTATTTGCCATCTGTGTATCCGCTCTGATGCACCAGCAAATACTCTTTTACAAATTTATTACTCTGCCTTTATTGACAAGCCCATCTCCCCAGTTAGACTGTGAATTCCTCAAGAACAAGACATGACCATGGTTGGTGCTGGACAAATGCGACTCAAATGAACAAATGCAGAACTAGGAACACTGTCAAAGCTTGGATATGGTTTGCCCTGGGTCAGTGTCTCCTCTCATCCCAGACTCTGCCACCCACAGTACAAACTTCACCCCTGCTCACTGGCACAAAACTGACGGTGTCAGTAAATTTCATCTAGAAAGAATTTGATACCCAGAGACTTGCACTTGCTGTATAATTAGGTCTAGCAAAGCTTATGAATGTAGTCCCAGATCATAATCACTTTTTAATTATATTTACCTTTGTCGGCAAAGAGGTGAGGTATATTATTGGCTCTGGGAGGTAACAATTCAAATCTTTATCCAGAGAGGCAGGTGCTCTGAGGAGGATGTACAGGCAGAAAAAATTGCTTGGGAAAGAACCAAATAAATTGAAACAGATTCAAATGTAGAGCTTTGGCCTCCTGACTCAGTCTTGGATTCTGAGGCCAAGAAGTTGAGGGTCCTGTGATTTCTATTCTTAGTGCACCATGAGTACAATTCTTTTTTTTTTTTTTTTAACAGTAATACTTACTGGTGGAATAATATCAATGATGAAATAAATGAGCCACATTTCTACAAATAAATAAAAATAAAGTTAGCAAACAGTGTTGACTGAAAACCCCAAAACCCCAGTTTCAAAAGATAATATGCAGAGTAATATAATTTGTGTAAAATTTGAAACATACAATTATACATATATAATTTTTTTTTTTTTTTAGATGGAGTCTCACTCTGTCACCAGGCTGGAGTGCAGTGGCATGATCTCGGCTCACTGCGACCTCCGCCTCCCGGGTTCAAGTGGTTCTCCTGCCTCAGCCTCCCAAGTAGCTGGGACTACAGGTGCATGCCACCATGCCCAGCTAATTTTTGTATTTTTAGTAGAGACAGGGTTTCACCAGGTTGGCCAGGATGGTCTCGATCTCTTGACCTCATGGTCCACCCACCTCGGCCTCCCAAAGTGACAATTATATAATTTTTAATGGATATATTTTGTGTCAGATATTGCTATTTGCCTACCCAGTATTTATTTTATCCTTGTTGATTACTAAAGTATTACATCATGATCGGAGTGGTGGTGTGTTCACTTAAACATGCTCAACCCCAGACTTCTTGCAGCTAGGGATGCCCATAGAGCCAACTTTTGTCAACAACAAAGCAGCCTATCAGGGGAGCTTCTGGTCTAGATGATGCTTATTTTTATTTTTTATTTTTTCATAATTTCAACTTTTATTTTAGACTCAGGGCTATATATGCAGATATGTTACATGGCTATATTGTGTGATGTTGAGGTTTGAGACATGAATTTTCTCACTACCCAGAGAGTGAGCAGAGTACCGAAGAGCTAGTTTTTAAAGCCTTGCCCCTCTTCCGTCTCCTACCTCTATTAGTTCCAAGTGTCTATTGTCATCATCATTACGTCCATAAGTGCCCAATGTTTAGCTCTAGCTTATCAGTGAGAATTCGTGGTATTTGACTTTCCTGCTTCTGTGTTTCCACGTAGGATAATGGTCTCCAGCTGCAACCATGTTGATGCAAAAGACCCGATTTCGTTCTTTTTATGGCTGCGTAGTATTCCATAGTGTATATGTACCACATTTTCTTTATCCAATCCACCATTGGTGGGCAGTTAGGTGGATTCCATGTCTTTGCAATTGTGAACTGCGCTGTAATAAACATTGTTTGGTAAAACAATTTATTTTCTTTTGGATGCGTATCCAGTAATGGGATTGCTCGGTTGAACAGCAGTTCTGTTTTACGCTCTTTGAGAAAACTCCAAACCATTTTCCACAGTGACTGAACTAATTTACATTCCCACCAACAGTGCGTACATGTTCCCTTTCCTCCATAGCCTCACCAGTATCTGTTTTTTTAAAATTATTTTTTAATAATAGTCATTTTGACTGGTGTGAGAT
Source organism: Mandrillus leucophaeus (assembly GCF_000951045.1). Taxonomy (NCBI): domain Eukaryota; kingdom Metazoa; phylum Chordata; class Mammalia; order Primates; family Cercopithecidae; genus Mandrillus; species Mandrillus leucophaeus. The sequence goes on along the minus strand of NW_012101521.1, from coordinate 1,573,263 downwards.
GGTGTCTCATTGTGGTTTTGATTTATACGTCTCTGATGATTAGTGATGCTGAGCACCCATTTTTTTTTTTTTTTTTTTTTGAGACGGAGTCTCGCTCTCTCGCCCAGGCTAGAGTGCAGTGGGGCGATCTCGGCTCACTGCAAGCTCCACCTCCTGGGTTCACGCCATTCTCCTGCCTCAGCCTCCCGAGTAGCTGGGACTACAGGCGCCCGCCACCATGCCTGGCTCATTTTTTGTATTTTTAGTAGAGACAGGGTTTCCCCGTGTTAGCCAGGATGGTCTCAATCTCCTGACCTCGTGATCCGCCCGCCTTGGCCTCCCAAAGTGTTGGGATTACAGGCATGAGCCACCACGCCCGGCCAAGCACTTTTTCATGTTTGTTGCCTACTGGTATGTCTTCTTTTGAGAAAGGTCTGTTCATGTCTTTTGCTCATTTTAATGGGGTTGTTTTTTGCTTGTTGAATTAAGTTCCTTATAGATTCTAGATATTAGACCTTTGTCAGATGTATGGTTTGCAAATATTTTCTCTCATTTTTTTAGGGTGTCTGCTTACTGAGTTGATAGTTTCCTTTGCTGTGCGTAAGCTCTTTAGTTTAGTGAGGTCTCACTTGTCAATTTTTGGATTTGTCGCAATTGCTTTTGAGGACTTAGTCATAATTCTTTCCGAAGGCCGATGTCCAGAATGGTGTTTCCCAGGTTTTCTTCTAGGATTCTTATAGTTTGAGGTCTTACCTTTAACTCTTTAATCATCTTCAATTAATTTTTGTGTGTAGTGAAAGATAGGGGTCCAGTTTCTTTTTTCTCCATGTGGCTAGCCAGCTCTCCAAGCACCATTTATTGAACAGATAGTCCTTTTCCTATTGCTTATTTTTGTTGACCTTTTCAAAGATTAGATGACTGTAGGTATTTGGCGTTATTTCTGGGTTCTGTATTCTGTTCCATTGGTCTATGTGTCTGTTTTTGTACCAGTACCATACTGTTTTGAATACTGTAGCCCTACAGTACAGTTTGAAATCACATAATGTGATGCCTCTGGCTTTGTTCTTTTTGCTTAGGACAGCTTTGTCTATTTGGGCTCTTTTTTGTTCCATATGAATTTTAGAATAGTTTCTTGTAGACCTGTGAAAAAAGACATTGGTAGTTTGTTAGGGGTAGCACTGAATTTGTAGGTTGCTTTGGGCTGTATGGCCATTTTAATGTTACTGATTCTTCCAATTTATGAGCATGGAATGTTTTTCCATTTGTTTATGTCACCTTTCAGGAATGTTCTATAATTCTGCTGGTAGAGATCTTTCATCTCCTTGGTTAGATGTATTCCTAGGTTTTCTTTGGGGGGGGGTTGGCTATTGTAAATTGGATTGTGTTCTTGATTTGGCTGTCAGCTTGAATGTTATTAGTGTATAAAAATGCTAGTGATTTTTGTACACTGATTTTGTATCCTGAAACTTTATTTAAGTCATTTATAAGTTCCAGGAGCCTTTTGGCAGAGTCTTTAGGGTTTTCTAGGTATAGAATGTTATTGTCAGTAAAGAGAAACAATATTCTTCTTCTTTTTCTCTTTGTCTGCCTCTTATTCCTTTCGCTTGGCTGATTGTTCTGGTTAGCACTTCCAGTGCTATGTTGAATAGGAGTGGTGACAGGGAGCATCTTTCTCTTGTTTCAGTTCTCAAGAGGAATGCTTCCGGCTTTTGCCCATTCAGTATGATGTTGGCTGTTGGTTTGTCATAGATGGCTCTTATTTTGAGGTTTGTTCCTTCAATGCCTATTTGGTTGAGAGTTTTTATCCTGAATGCATGTTGAATCTTATTGAAGTCTATTAAGATGATCATATTTTTTTGTTTTTAACTGTTTATGTGCAGAATCACATTTATTGACTTGCATATGTTGAGACAGCCTTCCATCCCAGGTGAGAGGCCTCTTTGATCATAGTAAATTAACTTTTTGATTTGCTTCTGGATTCAGTTTGCTAGTATTTTGTTGAGAAATTTTGCATTTATGTTCATTAGGGATATTGGCCTGTAGTTTTTTCTTTTTTTGTAGTGTCTTTGCCAGGTTTTGGTATTAGCAAGATGCTGGCTTTGTGGAATGAATTAGGGAGGAGTCCCTCCTCCTCAATTTTTTGGAATAGTTTCAGTAGAATTGGTACCAGCTCTTCTTTGTATGTCTAGTGTAATTTTGCTGTGAGTCCATCTGGTCGACAGCTTTTTTTGGTTGGTAGGTTTTTTAGTACTGATTCAATTTCTCTACACCATATTGGTCTGTTCGGGGTTTCCATTTCTTCCAGATTCAATCTTTAAAAGTTGCGTGTTTCCAAGAATGTATTCATTTCCTCTAGCTTTTCCAATTTATGTACATAGAGGTGTTATTATTAGTCTCTGAGGATCTTTTGTATTTCTATGGGATCGGTTGTAATGTCGCCTCTGTCATTTCAATTGTGCTTTATTGGATCTTCCTTTTCTTTTTTTTTTTTTCTTTTTTTATGAGACAGAGTTGCTCTGTCGCCCAGGCTGGAGGCTGGAGTGCAGTGGCGCGATCTTGGCTCACTGTAAGCTCCACCTCCTGGTTCACGCCATTCTCCTGCCTCAGCCTCCCGAGTAGCTGGGACTACAGGTGCCTGCCACCACACCCAGCTAATTTTTTTGTATTTTTGGTAGAGATGGGGTTTCACCATGTTAGCCAGGATGGTCTCAATCTCCTGATCTCGTGATCCGCCCGCCTCAGCCTCCCAAAGTGCTGGGATTACAGATGTGAGCCACCACACCTGACCCCTTTTCTTTTTCTTTGTTAATGTAGCTAGTGGTCTATTAATCTTATTTATCCTTTCAAAAAACCAACTTTTAGTTCGTTGATTCTTTGTATGAATTTTTGGGTCTCAATTTTATTCGGTTCCACTCTGATTTTCGTTACTTCATTTCTTCTGCTATCTTTGTGGTTCATTTGTTTTTGTTTTTCTAGTCCCTGTAGGTACGATATTAGGTCATTAATTTGAGATGACCTTTGCAACTTTTTGGGGTAGGTATTTAGTGCTATAAACTGTTCTCTTAACACTGCTTTCACTACATCCCAGAGATTTTGATTCATTGTTTCTTGTTGTGCAACTCAAATAATTTTTTTTTTATTTCTGCCTTAGTTTCATCATTTACCCAAAAGGCTTTCAGGAGCAAGTTGTTTAATTTCCATATAATTGTGTGGTTTGGGGAGATCTTCTTTGTGTTGACTTCTGTTTCCATTCCACTGGTGGTCTGTATAATTGCATTATTTTGAATTTATTGAGACTTGCTTTATGGCTGAAAATGTAGCCAGTCTTGCAGTATGTTCCATGTGCTGATGAGAAGAGTATATATTTTGTGGTTGTTGGATGGAGTATTCCGTAGATGTTTACTAGGTCCAATTGATCAAGTGTCAAACTTTAGTCTGGAATTTCTTTGTTAGTTTTCTGCCTTGATGCTGTGTCTGATGCTGTCAGTGAGGTGTTGAAGTTTTTCACTTTCATGATGTGGCTGCCTGAGTCTTTTCATAGGTCTAGAAGTAGTTGTTTTGTGAGTCTGGGTACACCAATCTTGGAGATAGATATAGATATAGATATAGATATAGATATAGATATAGATGATATATATATGATAGTTAAGTCTTCTCGTTGAACTGAAGAAGGCAATTCTTAAGTGCTGAGTATGTGCTTACTGTTACGCTAAGCAATTTCCAAAAGTATCTCATTTAATCTGCAACATAAAGTTAGTAACAAATGTGTAAAGGAGTATTGGTCGGCCAAAGAGGATACACAAATGGAAAAGCAGCAGATGAAAAGTTGCTCAACATCATTAGCCATCAGGGAAAAGCAAATTCAAATCCCAATGACATATCACTACACAATTATCAGAAGAGTTGAAATAAAAAATATCTGAAAAGTAGATACTATTATTATCGCCATCATTTTACAGAGAATACTGAAGCACAGAGAGGGTAAGTAGCTTACACAGGATCACACAGCTAGGAAGAGGCAGGGCCAGGATTCAAATTCAGCTCTGCCAGGTATCAGAGTCTTTTAGGAAACCTCAATGCTATAGAAGATTAATATGGTTTGGGTTTGTGTCTCCACCAAAATCTCTTGTTGAATTGTAGTCCCCAGTGTTGAAGGAGGGACCTGGTGTGAGGTGATTAGATCATGGAAACGGACTTTCCCCTTGTTGTTCTCATGATAGTGAGTTATCATGAGATCTGGTTGTTTAAAAGTGTGTAGCACCCCTCCTTTCACTCTCTTCCTCCCGCTCCAGCCATGTAGGATGTGTCTGTTTCCCCTTCACCTTCTGTCATGATTGTAAGTTTCCTGGGGCCTCCCCAGCCATGCTTTTTGTACAACCTGCGGAACCATGAGCCAATTAAACTTCTTTTTTTTATACGTTACCTAGTTTCAGATAGTTCTTTATAACAATGTGAGAAGAGACTAATACAGAAAATTGGCGCCGAAAAGAGGGTCATTGCTATAAAGATACCCGAAAATGTGCAAGCAGCTTTGGAACTGGGTAATGGGGAGAGGTTGGAAAAGAAGGGAAGGGCTCAGAAGAAGACAGGAAGATGAGGAAACGCTAGGAACTTTCTAGAGACTTGTTAAATTGTTCTGACCAAAATGCTCATAGTAATATGGTCTGTGTAGTCTAGGTTAAGGAGGTCTCAGATGGAGATGAGGAACTGATTGGGAACTGGAGCAAAGTTCACTGTTGTTATGCATTATCAAGGAGGTTGGAGGCATTGTGTCCCCGCTCTGGGGATCTATGGAACTTTGAACTTGAGAGAGATGATTTAGGGTATCCTCCCATTAGTTCTGTTTCTCCAGAGAACTCTGATTAATAAACTCTACAACCACAACTATTTCGGAGAAATCATAAGTAGTTCTCATAGTCATAGATTTTTCAGTTTGCTTGAGAAAACAAAAAAAATCAACCAAAAATTACAATACATGTGTTAAGAGTTGTGCTACAAGACATACAGTGTCCTATGTGAGCCTAGAAAAGTTCGCTTAGATATATTAGTAGTAGACTCCCAAAATATTCAATGGATGAATTAATTGTCCAATTAATTAATAATTTAATTTATCCCTTAGACCAGATATAGGAGAGTCCAAAGAGATGACACTTGAGATAAGTAGGAATTCTTTGATTGAAATCTACTGAGAAGTGCATTCCAGGACAAAGGGAGGGGCATAGAAGCTTGCAATCATATACCATAGTCAGAAAAACTATGGTATTTTGGTGCATTTATTATAGAGGATGTTTGTTGCAAGGTCAGATGAGAGAAAAATTTCTGGACAAGTTGATAGTGGCCAGTTACTAAAAGACTGTGTTGTCCATGTCAAATATTTTAGATTTTATTTCAAGGTCAATGAGAGCAATTTAAGAGATTAAGGTAGGGGGGGTGTCATGATAAGAATTATGTTTCAGAAGATTACTTTCAGCTGTGTAGAGAATAGATTGGTAAGTACATCGGTTTTCTATTGCTATATAACACATTATTTCAAAACATAGCATATTAAAACAACACACATATATTACCTCACAGTTTCTGTTTCTGTGGGTCGAGAATTCAGGAGCGGCTTTCCCAGGTGATTCAGGATCAGGGTCTCTCATGTGGTTGCAGTCAATTAGGGCTGCAGTCATCTGAATGCTCGACTGGGGCTGAAAAATTCTCTTCCAAGATGGTGTACTCATATAGTTGTTGGCAGAAGGCCTCAGTCTCTTGCTGGTTTTTGGCAGAATGTCTCTATCCGTTGTCATATGAACCTCACCAAAGGGCTGCTTGAGTGTCTCACAATGTGTCAACTGGGTTTTCACAGTGCAAATAATTGAGGTTGAGGGGGAAGGGAGAGAGAAAAAAAGAAGGAGGAGGAGGAGGGAAAGGACGAGAGGAGGAGAGAAGAAAACAGAAGAAACAAAGAGGAGAGGAAGAAGCAGAGGATGAAGAAAGAGGGAATGAAGGAGGAGAAGAGAGGATAGAGGAAAGGAGAGGGGAGAAGAGGAGCAAAAATAATGCCTTTTATTACTTAATCGTAGAAGTCACTCACTATCACCTCCACGACATTCTGCTTGTTAGAAATGAGTCTTGTCCACACTCAAGAGGAGAGAAATTAATCTCCGCCTTTTGCTAGGAGAATTGTTAAATAATTTATGAACACATTTGAAAACCACCACAATGGGAGACAAAAAGGAGGCAATTGAGAGAGGCAGTTAAAAATCTTCAGGGAGAAAATGTTTATGTAAAAGAGGGAGCAGATACAGAATCTGAGGGTTAATTACCTATGTGTGTCTGGGATAGGGAGTTAGGAGAAGTCCAGAGTAACTGTCCATTTTCTGATTTGGGCAGGGGATATCACGATGGCACCAATTCCCAAATCAAAGATTGTAGAGGAGAAGGAAATTGGATGTGATACGTGCATATGGAGTCTATGTGTCTCCCACATGTACATGTACAGTAGGTGGTTAGATATTTGGATTTATAGCTCAGTTAAGAAACCTCAGCTAGACCTATGGACTTGGGAACTCTCAGCTTATCGCTGAAGGATGAAGTCACTGGCTTGGGTGGGATCCTCCAGGGAACGTTTTGGGTAGTTGGAGGAGGAGAGGACTGAACTTAGAAAGTCCCTAGGGCACATTGATGTTTAATGCTGAAACCGCAGAGAAAAACCTGAGTAGAAGAAGAAACATTAGGAAAAGACCAGAAAGGTAGGAATGAAATCAAGAAAAAGAAGTGCTTCATGTGTCTGTTGGCTGCATAAATGTCTTCTTTTGAGAAGTGTCTGTTCATATCCTTTGCCCACTTTTGATGCCCACTTTGCCCACACAGACACACACACACAGGAAGAATGTCTTGTGAAGATGAAGGCAAAGATCAGTGTGATGCTTCTACAAGGCAAGGGACACCAAAGATTGCCAGCAAACCACCAGAAGCTGAGTGGGGCCTGGATGGGGTTGTTTGCTTTTTTCTTGTAAATTTGTTTGAGTTCTTTGTAGGTTTTGGATATTAGCCCTTTGCAGGGACGTGGATGCAGCTGAAAACCATCATTCTCAGCAAAGTATCGCAAGAACAGAAAACCAAACACTGCATGTTCTCACTCATAGGTGGAAATTGAACAATGAGAACACTTGAACACAGGGTGGGGAACATCACACACCGGGGCCTGTTGTGGGGTACGGGGAGAGGGGATGGATAACATTAGGAGATATACCTAAAGTAAATGACGAGTTAATGGGTTCAGCACACCAACATGGCACATGTATACATATGTAGCAAACCTGCACATTGTGTACCCTAGAACATAAAGTATAAAAAGAAGTGCTTCAGAGCCTAACAGAAGAGGAGTTTCATGGAAAGGTGTTGTCAACAGTACTAAGTGGTAAAAAGAGGTCAAATCATAGCAGGCATCTTGAAATGTCAATTCAGCTGCCCTACCTTGGTCAGGTCCTTTCCCTTCTGTGTGCTTTGGTTTCATCATCCAGAAATGTAAAAATACTATCTCAGGGCTACAATGAAGATTCAGACAATATGGATGGTCTAGTAGTGTTTGAGGTACAGCGGGTGCTTAAATAAGTGATAGTTTTTCTTTCATCAGGCCCCATGATAGACACATCCGTAAATGCTTCCAACCAAAAGAGAACCAGAGCATTCTCTATTAAGTGCACTTTTCATTTTTTACTCTCACATGTAAAAAGGGTATGTGCTGTGGGAGAGGCAATTGGTGGGTTGGGTGATCCTTCTTCAAATGGTCTGGGCTGTCAAGGACTGACTCCTCTAGTTCAAACTGCATGATGACAGTCATTTGACACCACTAAAAGCCAGCTCAGAGTGAACTCCCATAGTGAAGAGACTACCACCCATACTCTGGGCATGCACCCCTATCTGCGGCTGACGAGAGCTGAGGCGTCAGAGCTGTCAACGCAGCCTCTTATTCAAGCAGTGAATTTCCAGCAAATGGGGTGTGTGTATATAATTATCAGAGATGTCGATCCTGACATTAAAACAAACTGTCTCAAACCCCCGTCACCTCTAACGAATGGCAGTTTAGGAGGGAGCTGTGGGCAGAGCCGACGTGTCAGCAATGATTAGGAGAGGCATATAACTCAGCACGCTGGGGAACACGTACAGCAGAAAAATGGGGGAGGAATTTAATAGCGCAGATTATGTTTTTAATTATTTTAGCAAACGAACTGTTCTTGTGCTCGAGCGGAGTGGTTGGGGAAGCCACCCCCAGTGTTCCCAAGCTGCCTGAGTCACACTATGATGGGGGCTGGTTATGGGGAGCTAGAGAGCTTCCAGGATGGCACAACTGGGCCTGCAAGCTACGTTTTCTTTCCAGAGACTCCTTTGCCCATCCATCTATGGGGCAGATTATTATTAGCATGTACAAGAACACAGATGCTGCAGACAGCCTAACTGAATTTGAAGCCTGTCCCTGGCATTTATCAGCTGTGTGATCTTGAACAAGATTATTGCTCCGTATTGAGTTGTGTGCTCCCCAGCCTTGCATGTTGAAGTCCTAATCCCAGGTTTCTCAGAATGTGTTCTTATTTAGATATAGGATTGTTGCAGATGTAATTAGTTAGGATGAGATCATACTGGAGTAAGGTGGGACCCTAATCCAACATGAGTTATGTCCTTATAAAAACAGAGAATCTGAACCTAGACACACACTCAGGAAGAATGTCATGTGAAGATGAAGGCAAAGATCAGTGTGATGCTTCTAGAAGACAAGGGACACCAAAGATTGCCAGCAAACCACCAGAAGCTGAGTGGGGCCTGGAACAGGTTCTCCCTTAGCACTTTCAGAGGAATCACAGTCTTGCTGATGCCTTGATTTCAGACTTCTGGCGTCCAGAACTGGGAGAGAATACATTTCTGTTGTTCTAAGCCACCATTTGTGGTATTTTCTTATGAAAACCGTAGCGTACTAATAAAAGAACTGTACATCTCTGTGCCTTGGTTTTCTGGTCTATAAAGATAACAGTGTTGCCTAGACCTCATAATACGATTATGAGGCTTAAATGCAACTGTGTAAAGCACTTGAAACAATGCCTACTACACAGCAAGCTCTCCACCACCGGAAGCTGTTAGTTTTGTTATTGAAAGCTCTTTGCAGTGGGACAGGATGGGGAATCGTCTTTACATGAGAATTAAAAGAGGGAATCAAATGGAATTGGGTGCCTAATATTTAATGGGAGCTGTGTTAAGCTCCTTACACACTTTGTCTCATCTGATACTCACATCCAGAAGGGATTTGAATTCCATTTTACTGACAAGAAAGTTGAGGCTCAAAGAGGTGAAGTGACATCATGCCCAAGTTTCATAGGTTGTAAGTATCAGATGAAATATTCAAAGCATGGGTATCTGACTTGGAAGACAACAGCCAAGCCCTCTTCCAGCTTAGTGTCTCCACATGCATTAACACTGAAGACATTGTTACGTTCTTGAGATACAGAAAGCAGAAAGTGGCAACAGAACAGGCAGTACGAACAGTGAGCAGCCACTGGGGAGGGATAGATCTGGGTTCTGGGCTCAGCACTATCACTTCCTGGCTGTCTGACCATGGACAAGTCACTTCTCCTTGCCTTGAACTCTAATTTTATCATCTGCGAAATGGGAACAATAACACCTACCTGGAAGGAGTATGGTGAAGACAACATTTAACAATGTCAGTGAATGATGAATATTCAATAAATCTTTGTTAATTATTACCATTCTCACCAGGAGAGACTATCAGGTTACCTCTATTGTATGCCAGGAACCTTACAAACCTGGATGTGGGTGGGTCTCTGCTTGATCATTTCATGGGCAGTCTCTCTGGACTTGAGTTTCATCACCTATAAAATGAGGTTATTAATCATCATGATCGTTTTAGGTGGTCACTTTTGATATTCCCACTTAGTTGATGAGTTATGACTTCAAAGCCCTTGCTTATACAGAGATAGGAGGTTAATGGCCCCTCTGATTAATTTCTATGCATTCACAATTTCTTTGAGTCTCTACTTTTGTATTCCAGTCTTGTTTCAGTTGCTTTAGCTGTATAACAGATTGCCCCAGAACTCAGTGGTATAAAACAGTCATTTGGAGGCGCACAGATTCTGAGGGCCAGGAATTCAGACAGGGCGCAGCAGGAATGGTTTGTCTCAGTTCCACAATTCCTGGAGTCTCTGCTGGAAGACTTGAAGGCTGGAGATGGAATTATCTCGAGTCCCATTTATTCTCATGTCTAGAGGTTGATGTTGACTATCGGTTGCAACCTCAGTTCTCTGTGTGGCTCCTGTCGGTGTAGTCTTTCAGCATAGGCTGGTTTGGGCTTCCTCATAGCATGATGGGTGTATTCCAGAAGTAATTGGAAAGAGAGAGGGGGGTGAGAGAGAGGGAGAAGGAGAAGGAGAGAGAGATGAGGAGGGGAGCTGCAGGAGAAAACTGTATCCTGTTTATGACCTCACCTTGGAAGTTCCATAGCATTACTTCCACCATTCGCATGTGTGTATATATATATATATCCCATAATCCCCACGTGTCATGGAAGGGACTTCCTTGCAGGTGACTAGATTATGGGAGTCGTTCCCCCACGTGTTTCTCGTGATAGTGAGTGAGTTCTCATGAGATCTTATTGTTTCATAAGGGGCTTTTCCCCTCTTTGCTCTGCACTCATTCTCTCTCCTGACGCCCTGTGAAGAGGTTCCTTCTGCCGTAACTGAGTTTCCTGAGGCCTCCTTAGCCATGAGGAACTGCGAGTCAATTAAACCCCTTTTCTTTATAAATTACCCAGTCTCAGGTATTTCTTCCTAGCAGAGTGACCATGGGAATGGACTAATACAGGCCCCTAGCAACGAGAACACTTTGGATCTCATTTCCTTAGTTGCTGTCAGCCCAGGGGAGTGCAGGACCTAGCAGCGCATATCTTGTTAGGCAGGAAATACTTCCCCATCTGGAAAGAGAGAAGGACAATAGCTCACCGTATCCACTGCACTCTTTGCTTAGTCCCTGCCTAAACCCACGGAGGTTTCGCTCTAGACAAAGAATAGCATTACTGGCATCTCAGCCACATCCTCTGTCATTTTAGAGGCTTACACGTCATGAGGCAGACAACTCTGAGCTGGATAGCAGCCTGGTGTGGTTGCCCCTGGGGCAGAAGGCAAATTGGGTAGGCATCCTAGAAAATTACCTAGTATCACATAAATCATGTTTCACTTGGGGAGAATTGCATTCCTTTCATTATTCATTATGAAAAATGGGTTGAGGAGCTACTATGTACCAGGTTCCATAAATATGAAGGTGAGCAAGTATAGTTTATGGAATCACTGTCAGGCAGTTAGAACTCAGTTTACTGAGTGCTCTAATGAGGGAAGCTGAGGCAGCTTGAGAATCTAGAAGAGACAGGATTCAGTCTGAGGATCAGAGAAGGCTTCCCGGAAGAGGCGATATCTAGGAGGAATCTTAAAACTGGAGAAGATAGACAAGCAAAGAGGAGGTGAAGTGGAAATGAGGGTTTTAGACAGAGGATGCCCCATGTTCGAAACCCAGAGATCCAGGTGTGGGGAGAGCATCAGGGCCACAGCCTCTAGCCCCCAGCAGTGGACAGAGTGAAGGTTTTGGTCTCACCACCACTGAAAACATCGTGCCTACTGGATATGATGATACTGTCAGCTGGTAGCTTCTCTCCCCCTTGCTGGAGGGAGCAACAACATTTTCCCTCTATTTAGAGGATCGAGGGTCTCTGAAAGTCCCTGGTGCTGGGATGGAGATGGCAGGGGACTCAGAAATGGGATGGGAAGAAAAATGCCAGAGAGGAATGTGGCAGTGGGTTTGGAAAGGGTGCAGATTTTTAGAAGGCAGTGGGTAAGAATTGTAACAAGGAGGGGAAAGAAGAGAGTATGGAGGAGATGCAGCTGTAAGGAAGATGGGAAGGGACTGGCTGAGCTGAGGCTGCTCAAAGCAGAGAAAGGGCAAGCACCATGAGAGAAGTGGAAGGCTATGTGTGTGTGCAAATGCATGTGTGCACATGTGTATATGAATGCATGTGCATGGATGCATGTGTGTGTGCATGTGAGGGTGCATGTGGGCTGAGGGTTCGCTAGATGAGATTCAGGTGCTAATGCAGGCACACACACTCACACACACACACACCCCCTTATACACAGGTTCTACTCTGGTCATTTCAAATGCCCAGGGGAACCTTTGCCTTGGCAAACTGTTTTTTTGGTAGCTGGGGAGACGACCCCAGTTCTTCACCCAAAGAAACCATGGGGGGGATACCTCATGCAGAAAATAAATAACAGCAATGCACTGTTCTTGTGGCTAAAAACAGGTAACTCTTATAAAGCACTTTGCCCCAGGCACTGTGTAAGTGATTTTCACAGATTATCCTATTGACCCCTCTGCAGACTCCCAGGTGGGCCACGGGTTGGCTGGAAGACACCTTGCCTCATCCCAACCCCAACACATGCTCCGTGAGATTAGACCTACATCCTAAAGTCAAGGGGCCTGGCAGAACTGAGAGAAGCTTGTTTCTTGCAGCCCTATAACTCCGTTTATTGGAGCTATCCTTTTAGATAGAACCTACGTGGTCTATGCCCTTTTAGGTCATTCTGACAGACACCTGGGTCTCTTCTGATTTCCAGGCACTGGGAGAACATTCTGGTGAAAGCATTCTGCAGCAGCATCCTTAATTCTAAGGCCACATCTGGGTTAGTGCCCAGTGAGCCTAGACAATCTGGCTATTCTCTTCTCCAGTAATCTAGAAAGTCCCCCCTCCCACATCATCAGAATAGCCTCGGGAGAGTAGATAACCCTGTTGTCAAACCCATTTCACAGATGGGGACACAAGGGCTCATAAAATCACCTGAGCATAGGCAATTAGTAACACACAAGTAGTAAAGTGGTAGAGCCTGGGTGTGGTCCAGGGATTCTGAATCCACGGCCCATGCTCTTCTCCAATGCTCTAAACAGCACAACATAATATAGTTAAATTCAAGTGGGAATGGAATACTCTGATGGTGCCCTGAAGAAGCAGAAAGTTATCCATGATTTTTTTTTCCAGGTGGACTATGGGGCTAGATCTTCAAGGCTATGTAAGAATTTGACTGGTAAGGAAGGCATGGTGGTCAGGTGAGGAAATGGCACATGCAGAGATGAAGCATGGTGACAAGGTGAATTAAGGATTTTGGTGTGGCTTGAGAGTGGGGTGCATGGTGATAGGTGAGGGAGGAAGGAGACTCCCAAGAGAGAAGTCAGGAATCAGCTTTTGAAGCACTTGGGTGCCATATTGACTAATGCCATCACCGTTACAGGATCACCACCATCATCATCACTATCACCATCATTGTGACTTTATCTTACGACCATGAAGGACCCGAGAGTCCACAGAGGGCAACAGTGGATTAAGTCAGTTTGCTGATGGGAGGTAGGGTTGCTTTACAGTTAAAAACAAGCTAGAGGGTCAGACAACTGCATTCAAGTCCCAGATCTCTGTACCCTTGTTGTGTGTCCTTGGATAAGTCATGTGACTTCTCTAAGTTTCATTTTCCTTATCTGTAAAATGGGGATGTGGTAATAAAAATATGTAAGTCATAATTATGGAGAGGAGCAGATAATATAATCCACACCTAGTATTGAGCAGTGTATCTGGCACATGGTAAGTGCTTAATTAAGATTAACTGCCATTAGCATTATTATTGAAGGAAACCTCTGGAGGAAGCATTCAGTGGCCATGGGACAGTGGATAGACAGAGGTTAGCAGTTTGGAGGCTCTAGAAAAATTCCAGAGCATCAGTGATGAATCCTGGTTCAAGGCCCAAGCTGTCGGGACAAAAAGTGCAGGGTGAATGTGCTAGGGGACTGGTGAGCATCATTTAAATAGAGGATTAAATAAGCTAACATATATGGAGGCATTCGGTAAACTGTATACATTTGAGTATGATTACAATTAGGGCTATTTTCATCAGCTTTATTTCTTGGGGGCCTGTCAGCCTCAGTCCTCTAGAGAGAAAATGCCATTTAATTCTCCCAGATCAAATATTTAACAAACATAACACTGCATAAACCGAGCTTTGCCTATTTAGCATGCACTCTGTATTTTTAGTTGCTGACTGAAACTCCAGAGATTTACCACCTTGGCCGACACTTCTCTGCCTGAGACTGCTATCTGTAACGGGGGCTATACGCACATTCTGACAGCCAAGAACACGGTACCTGGAACTCAACTGCCTGGGTTTGAATCCCAGCTCTGCTGCTTAGTGTGTGCCCTTGGGCAAACTATGCAACTTTTCTGTGTCCCTGTTGGTAAAATGAACAGAATAGCAAATCTACTTCATGGAACTGTTTTAAAGATTCAGTGTAATGGTAGGACAGAATCCGGTGTGGGAGCATGTCTATTATCATTATCACCATTATACCATGACCATAACCATCATCATCATCACTATCATCATCACCATCATCTCCATTATTATCACCACCACCATCTTTGCCAATCATTATGATCATCGCATCATCATCACCATCATCTCCATTATTATCACCACCACCATCTTTGCCAATCATTGTGATCATCGCATCATCATCATCATCATCATCACTATCTTCATCACCAACGTGGCCATCATCACCATCATCACTATCATTGCCATCATCATTAAATGATCACTATCACCATTATCATCACCACCACCATTATCACCATCACCATCATCAAATTATACAGACCCCTACATCAGTTATCCTGAATGTAGACTGATTAAGAAACAGATCCATGTTTTTAGCCACTATAGATGAGACTGAGCCTCAGAGAGGTAATGTCCCTTGTCTCTGGTTGTTTGTGTCCCAACCAGAGACAAGGGACATTACCTCTCTGAGGCTCAGTCTCCTCATCTATAGTGGATGAGGCACTGAGAATAAACACCACAGTTTATTTACCTCCATATATCCAGTTCTTAAAGTACCTGAAATGCACGCTGAATTACCATTTACTGAGTAAATGACTGATTAGATGAATGAATAGATAATATTGACCCTAAAATTCAGTCGTTCTCAAAGTGTGGTCCAAGGACTCCTGGGAGTCCCTAAGAATCTTTCAGAGGGTCCTGGATGTCCTCCTTTCTCTAACTACATGTCTGTGTGAGAATTTCTTCATAGACTTCCACCAAAACCAACGCATCACAAGAGACTGCATGCAGAAGGAGCTAGAAGAATCTAAGCATTCTATTCAGTTAGGCATTGAAGAGAATTGCAAAAAAGTAAAACAATGCCACTCTTCTCTGTATTTTTTTCTTTGATTATGCAAAAATCTAGTTATTTCCCCATAGTATGAATATCTTACTTTACTTACTGGGTTTATTATTGTTTCTTTCTTTTTCTTTATCTTTTGAGACAGTCTTGCACTGTTGCCTAGGCTGCAGTGCAGTGGTGCAATCTCAGCTCACTGCAATGTTTGCCTCCCAGGTTTAAGCAATTCTTGTGCCTCAGCCTCCCAAGTAGCTGGGATTACAAGCCTGCACCACTACACCCAGCTAATCAGTAGAGACGGGGTTTCACCATTTTGGCCAGTCTGGTTCTGGTCTCGAACTCCTGGCCTCATGTGATCCACCTGCCTCAGCTCTCCAAACTGCTGGGATTACAGGCATGAGCCACCACACCAGCCTATTATTTTTATTTCTAAATTAATAAATGCATGTTTTAAAAAACATTTCTATCTTAATTTCTAATACTGGAAATTTTGTTGATACAATTGACATAAAGAAAAGTTTTTTGGGGTCTTCGATCTTTTGAGAGTGTAAACAGACCAGCAAGTTTGAGAACAAGACAAACTGGTCAGTTACAACAGAGCAGGCATGTAAGCACTCAGAATTCCTCGTGGGTAGCTGGGATCAGTCCCAGAACTAAGACTGCAGTGGGGTTTCTGGACCCTACACCATGGTGGAAATTGTTGATCCTGGCCAGACAGGACTTCAGTGACCACAGGTGACTGCCCCTTACAGGAGCAAAGGGAGGTCTGACATCTTTTCAATCTGCAACTCCAAAACCACTGCAGATTGACTGCCCTCCAGAAGCCACAGGCTGAACCTAATAGTTGTTGCACCACTTTACAGACCATTAATCTCCACCATGTCAGGACGAAATGCTTGGCTCAGGTTCACAGACTTGTCTGCTCTGGGAGTTGCTTTATTGTCTCTTTACTTTGGCCCCAAAGAGCATCATTCTACTAATTAAAGAGGCCTTTATTCCAGAGCCCTCTGGAGAGAAGGCACACAGAGACTTATTATGCCAAGCTCTGAGACTGATCTCTTGTCCTAATGGTGTCCTTTCTGGGAGAAGAGCAGGAACAAAAATTGTCTAAGTAGGTACTAGATAGGGAAGGTCATAGCATCTGGACATTTTCATGTGTGGTTAAGAAGACAGGTTTCAAAAAATCAGCTCCTGCATGCTGCATACTAGCTGTGTGACCCTGGGTAAGTCTCTGAGCCCCTCTGGTCCTCAGCGTCTGCATCTGTGCAATGGGTACAATCATCACATCAGCCCTTGTAAGACTGTACTGAGGATGGATTGAGAATCCTGTTCGAGGGTGCTTAGGATCCACTGGCTGCTGCAGTCAGCATCACTAACAGTGCCTGGTACTATCGCTGAGAACAGGCTATCAGTACTATTTTAATAAACCCCTGAATAACAGAAGACCAACCCAAAGCTCTGAAGGTTAAAATTAGTATTCAAGGTTACACAGCCATTAAGTGGCAAAGCTAGGATTTGAGCCCAGTTCTGCTTGAGTCAGAAGCAGAAATCCCATGGATGGTCCTCACTGGGGTGGGGGGAACAGAATCCAGGAGCTGAAAGAACATGCTGCTTGGTGACTCCTGTTGTTTCCATCTGAGATCTCATTTTCCCTCTTTTCACCTTGAGGCGAGTTGCTAATATTTGATAGGGAGTCTGAAGAACAAAGGTCTGAAACACAGGATTTGTGTAATCATTTTATCTCCACTCCTTACTTTATTTCTCTGTACCTGAATGGCAAGAAGGGGATTTGTAGGCAGTCTTTTCGACTAGAGCAGCACTCCTGTTGCAAACCCAGCTTTAAAATGATCCAAAGATATTTTAAATCCTTACTGTTTTCTCCTGAAAGATATCAATTGTAAGGATATTACGCAAACCAGGTGTGGAATGAATGAAGAAGGGAAGGAGAGAGAAGTATGGCAAATGAGGCCTAGGGGGAGACTATGGAAAGAGCATTTCCAAAATTGAGCTGTTGAATTAAGGAATCAAGAAAATGCCCCAATTATGGTATCAAATGGAGGGAACAAAGAGACATGAAACTTACCTTTAAAATGAGCAAGGTAGTGGAAAATTTAACACCTTGCAGATCAATGGCTTCTACTGATTTGGAGAGAAAGAGCTGCCTTTATGTTCTTGATATCACTTGTGGAAGAAGAAAAACTGTCAGATAAGAGGGGTGTGTGTGTGTGTGTGTGTGTGTGTGTGTGTGTAGGGGTGTGTGGAGAAAGAAGCAGAGACAGAAATACAGAGAAAGTGCAAGAGACACAGGCGATAGAAATAGAATCAGTGAACACCACAGGTTCAAACCCAACAGAGATGCCAGTGGATTTCTGACCTCATCTGTCCCAAAGCCCTCTGTCCCTGTCCATCCAGGTCCTCCGGGTAAGAGAGTTCAGGTGCCTTCACCAGTGTGAAGGTTCTTAAGACCAATCTCCTGGGGTGTCCTGACTGGGATACTCCATCTGAGTGTCCGGTCTGCATCTATGGGCTGAGGTCCAGCCTGGGAAATGAACAGACTCCTACTTGCCACCTGTAGGAGATGATGGTGGGGACAGGGGTCAGAAGGTCTATCCAGATCCAACTCTGCTGGAACTTGCTGTGTGCCCTTGGGCAAACCCACCCAAACACTCTGGGCCTCAATTTTTTCCATCTGTAAAATGGGAAAGAGCTTGCCTGTCCTTCCTACCTTCCACGGCTGATATTAGGCTTACATGAGATCATGGTTTTCAGGCAGGCTTTGAAAAGTTCAAAAAAGGCTGGGCACAATGCTGTAATCCCAGCACTTTGAGGGAGTGAAGTAGCAGGATTGCTTGAGGCCAGAAGTTCAAGACCAGCCTGGGAAACAGAGTGAGATCCCGTCTTTAAAAAAAAAAAAAAATCAAAAACAAGCATGGAGGTGTGCACCTGTAGTCCCAGCTAGAGGCTGAGGTGGGAGGATCTTTTGAACCTGGGAGGTTGAGGCGGCAGTGAGCTGTGATCCTGCTACTGCACTCTAGCCTGAAAGACAAAGCAAGACCCTGTATCAAGTAAATACATAAATAAATAGGAAAAGTTCAAAAAAGCGAAAACAAATGTATATAGAATTAACAAATTTCTAGTATGATTTGTGGATGTCGAGGGCCACTTTGTTGCATTTCCTGGATAACTCCCCAGTACTCCTTTTAATCAGGAGGAGTCAATCTGCTCAGTAAAAAGATCATTGTATTTTCAGGCTGAGGGAGGAAACTGTTCAGAGAATTTACGTCTTGTTCTGCTCCAGAGAAAAACCCCTTAAAGCAGGCCATGACACTGAACGGGGAGAAGAATGGTAATGATAATATAGCAATAATGATAATAAAAAAGGGAAAAACAAAGCCACTCAGATCAACTAGGATGATGTATGGTCAAGGGAAGTGCCTTGTGAATTTTTTTTTTTTTTTTTTTTTTTTTTAGTAAGAATCTTGCTGTGTTACCCAGGCTGGAGTGCAGTGGTGAGATCACAGCTCACAGCAGCCTCAACCTCCTGGGCTCAAGCAATTCTACCACCTTAGCCTCTCAAGTAGCTGGGATCACAGGTGTATGCCACCACACCTGGCTTTTTTTTTTTTTTTTTTTTTTTGGTATTTTTTGTAGAGATGGGGTCTCACTATGTTGCCCAGGCTGGTCTCAAACTCCTAGGCTCAAGCCATCCGCCTACCTTGACCTCCCAAAGCCTTAGGATTACAGGTGTGAGCCACTGCACACATCCCTGTGAATTTTTTCTTCCTCTCAGACTTCCTGGCTTAATCTTCATCACCTTTCTATTTTTATTTTTTGAATGGGCCAATGGCTATACGGTAATTCATTTTGGGAACAGTTTGTGGAAGTGATCTTTGGTTTCCAGCACACCCTGGGTCCCTTCTTCCTTAGAGGCCCCCTCTTTGTCTTGAGATGGATTCTGAAAGGAAATGGCTCATCAGGGCTCTCATCTTGCTTTCAGCATTCATCTTGTTCTGTTCAGAAACAAGCCCAGGGAATTTATCAATTGGAAGAAAACAACAACACCGACAATAATTTCAGCCAAGAGCCAGGCATCTTCTCCCTCTCTGGCCTGTGGGCAGCCTGAGGATAGCAGCTTGATAATTGCTTACTAAATCAGGGGAGCTGGCAAGAAGTGGATTCTTCTGGGCATCTCCTTCCTCATTGCCTAGAATTCACCAGAAACAGGAAATGGGATTCTTCATGAGCAAGAACCTTCTAGATGAAATAACTAAGTTGCAACAAGCTGGGATCCAGGAGGGCCTGCAACCCTGCAAGTGTGCCTAGCATTGTGCTCTCCTTTGGCAGCTGTAGGTAAGCAATCTTCACCTGCTCTGGGAGGTGAGTTTCATCAACATCCTGCCTTGACAAGTGAAGCATGGGGTTGTCATGGCAACATGGAAGGTGTGTGGGCTCTGAAGGTTAGAGAGATGAGGGTTGGAATCTTGCCACGGCTCACTGTGTGACTTTCTGCAATCTATTCATCCATTGAACCTCAGTGTTCTGATCTATAAAGTGGTGAAAACAATTTCCACACTGTTTCATGGAGTAGAGACAGTGCATGTAGAAATATCTTGCATTCAGGAAAATGCAAATCAAAGCCACAATGAGGTATCATCTCACCCCAGTCAGGATGGCTATTATCAAATAGACAAAAAATAACAAATGCTGGAAAGGATGTGCAGAAAAGGAAACCCTTATACACTGTTGGTAGGAATGTAAACTATTACAGCTACTATGGAGAGCAGTATGGAGGTTCCTCAAAAAACCACAAATAGAGCTACCATATGATCCAGCAATTCCACTACTGGGAATTTATCCAAAGGAAAGGAAATCTGTACTTTGAAGAGACATCTGCACTTCTATGTTTATTGCAGCACTATTCACAATAGCCAAGATATGGAATCAGCTTAGATATCCAACCACAGATGAATGGTTAAAAATGGTTAAAGAAAATGTGGCATATATACACAGTGGAATACCATTCAGCCATAAAAAATAACAACATCCCACCATTCACAACAACATGGATAGAATTGGAGGACATTATGTTAAGTGAGATAGGCCAGGAACAGAAAGTCAAATTCTGCATGTTCTCATTCATCTGTGGAAGCAAACAAAAGTTAATCTCATAGAGATAAAATGTAGAAGAGAGGACGCTAGAGACTGGTAAGGATAGGGGGAAGGGAGAGAGAGGGAAAGATTTATTAAAGGATATAAAATTCCCTGATCTGATCACTATACATTATATGTATTGAAATATCACTACGTACCCCATGAATATTGTACAATTATTATTTGTCAAAAAATTTAAGAAAAGATCTTGCATTACATAGGAAGTAACAAAAAGAAAAGAGAAAGAAATGACTACCATTAGCTTGTTGGTTAAGGGCCTCTGAAAGGTCTAGTCACTTGCCCATGGAAACATTCCTTGTGGGTTTGGGGTTGGGTTTCAGCCTTTGTGCTGAGACTAGACCCCAGTATCCTTTCATTATGTACATATCTTGCATAAAGCAAAGACACTACAATGTAGGAGAAATGGCACTCCGCCTATCTCCTTGGTACCTGGTGGTTTCCTACCACAGTCCTCCCTTCCACAGAAAACACTTTGTTTGTGAAGACAGATGTTATACTTTCCCTTTCATTGAGACTTACCTGACCAGAGTCCCACCCTTTTAGGGTTCCACTTTCAGCTTTTTATCATTGCATCAGAATCCAGAGCTGATGTTTACAATCCCGGATTAAAACCAGAGGTCATTCAGTTGTCATGAATGTGAGAAGCAGCCACATATGAGACATCAGGGAGTGTTGGGTTCTGGGACAAACTCAATCTAAAATTGTCTCAATCAAAAAATTTAAAAAATATATATCAAAGGCAAAATAGATCTCTGGGATGCATGTGGCTCATGGACCACTTGTAACCTTTGATCTATTTTTCATCTTCTGTATTCTGCAGAGGGAAATGTGATTTGCCTACAGCCACAGTGTTAATAAACTCTATCTACAGCCACAGTGGTTTAAAAGCCACATTTCTCTATTCCCATCCCAGAGTTTTTTCTGCTCTCAAGTCTAACTAATTCATACTATTGTGTTAATGATTGACCAAACATTTATGCTACTCTTAGGAGGGTAACAGTAATGCTAGAAATCCAGCCGGGCATGGTGGTTCAGGCCTGTAATCCCAGCACTTTGGGAGGCTGAGGCGGCGGGTGGATCACTTGAGGCCAGGAGTTGGAGACCAGCCTGGCTAACAGCAAAACCCTGTCTCTACTAAAAATAGAAAAAAATTAGCTGGGCATGATGGTGTGCGCCTGTAGTCCCAGCTACTTGGGAGGCTGGGGCACGAGAATTACTTGAACCTGGGAGGCTGCAGTGAGCTGAGACTGCACCACTGTACTCCAGCCTGGGCAACAGAGTGAGATCCTGTCTCAAAAAAAACAGAAAAGAAATCTATGGACAGAGACAGTATGTTGGGAGACATTTGTGAGTAGAGGTCCCACTTGCCCCTTGCCATGTAAATGTTCATCTCTGCTGCATACATTTATTTTCCAATCCTGTCCATTGTTCACGGGAAATGGTGATGCTCATTATTTCCTGCTTGTTTTCCAGCATGGGAGGCTTCCTGCACCCACATGGCTCCATTCTAGGGGAACAGCCCATTCGTTCCTGGATGCTCCCCTCCTCTCCAGGTCATGGGCTTTCCCACAGCACAGGAACTGACCTGGCAATGAATTCAAAGTGAATGCCATCTTGCTATATTTCTTACACGCTTTCTGCAAGAGAGAAGGAAGCATCACGCACTTTATTTGAATTCCATGACCTTTGCAAACACATGTCTGCTTCTTATTTTATTCTGTTGCAGAGGGAAATGCGAAAGCCCATTGGATAGGAGAGGAACATGTGAGACCCCAGAAGTTTCCCTTGGCTGTGTCTCAGTGATGTATGTGTTAGGAGACCATACAGTGTTTGCAGACAGAGTGCTTGACTGGCAGTGCTGGTTTGTGCAATCCGTAGGTTTTGGGGAACTTCTATTTTTCCATCTCTAAAATGGGGAGAATAATGAGGTAAGAATGTAAAGATGATATAAGAACTGATGTAAGAATAAAACCAGAGGCCGGGCGCGGTGGCTCAAGCCTGTAATCCCAGCACCTTGGGAGTCCGAGACGGGTGGATCACGAGGTCAGGAGATCGAGACCATCCTGGCTAACGCGGTGAAACCCCGTCTCTACTAAAAAAAAATACAAAAAACTAGCCAGGCGAGGTGGCGGGCGCCTGTAGTCCCAGCTACTCGGGAGGCCGAGGCAGGAGAATGACGTATACCCGGGAGGCGGAGCTTGTAGTGAGCTGAGATCCGGCCACTGCACTCCAGCCTGGGCGGCAGAGCGAGCCTCCGTCTCAAAAAAAAAAAAAGAATAAAACCAGAAAATGCAGCCCAAGTGCCCAGCACAGTGACCACCACCTAGAAACGCTCAATAACGAAGAATATTCTTATGAGTCAGCCTCAGGCGAAGAGGCATGTAGTGCAGGGTGGCACACTATAGTCCATGGGCCAAATTAAGTCATTGAAGTTTTACTGGAACATAGTCATGCCCATGTATCTATGTCTTGTCTGTGGCTGCTTTTGTGTTGCAATGACAGAGTTGAGAAGTTGCTACAGAGAGGGTATGGATCTTAAAGTTGAAAAAATTCACTATCTGGCTAAAGTGTAGTGACCTCTGACCTAGAGGAATCAGACAAAGTTGAGTTCATGTCCTGATGGTTATGCGACAGGTTGCTTTGCTTCTCTGAGCCTCAGTTTTCCCATCTCTAAATTGGGAATAATAACTGACCCTTCTTATAGCCTTCTTATGGAGATATTGAGAGGTGAAGCCAGCCGGACTTTCTGGGTTGAGTAGGGACTTGGAGAAATTTTCCATCTAGCTAAAGGATTGTAAATGCACCAATCAGCACTCTGTAAAAACACACTAATCAGTGCTCTGTGTCTAGCTAAAGGATTGTAAATGCACCAATCAGCACTCTATAAAACGGACCAATCAGCACTCTGTAAAATGGACCAATCAGCAGGACACAGGCAGGGACAAATAAGGGAATAAACCCTGGCCACCCCAGCCAGCAGCCACAACCCACTCAGATTCCCTTCCACGCTATGAAAACTTTGTTCTTTCGTTCTTCACAATAAATCTTGCTGCTGCTCATTCTTTGGGTCCGTGCCACCTTTAAGAGCTGTAACATTCACGGCAAAGGTCCACTGCTTCATTCTTTAAATCAGTGAGACCAACAACCCACTGGAAGGAACCAACTCCGGACACAATATCATGAAGAGTAAACATTACAGTCTGATACATGGTAGGGACTTAAGTGTTAGTTCCTCTTCTCTCACCTCTCTGTAGCCACTTGGTCTCAGATGGAGGCCCTCTGAGATCTTGATCTCCCTCCAGAGACTGAGATCTGGTCTCTGGTAGCAGATGGGCCAACACCATTTATCTAGGTGACAGTACAAGAGCTGCCATTTGTGGAGACCAGAAGCTGGCCGCCTGCTAAGTTCTTGACCTGCATGAGTACCGTTACCTCTTACTATCATTCTGTGCATAGGTATGTTAGCATTCATATTCTACAGATAAAGAAAATGAGCTTTGGAGAGTTTAAGTTAGATAGTGGCAGAGCTGGAATTTGAATCCAGGCCTCTCTGGCTCCAGGGGCCAGGTTCTACGAAAGGCTGTTCTGCCATCCAGGCAGGACAAGGGAGGAGGCTGCTGAAGCCTCTGAAGCCAGAATGAGAAATTCAGTCTAGAATGTCAAAGTGGGAAGGGAACTTACAGATTACAAATGGGTCCAGTCCATCCATTGGCAGATGTGTAGACTGAGGTCTCAAAGGATAGAGACTTGTCCAAAGGGATTTAGAGGCTGAACAGGAATTGCCACTGGGCCCTCCGCTCCCAAATCTGTGCTCTTCCTGTAGGCCATGGTCCCTGAGGCCTGCTCAACTCAAGGCCTTGTCTCTCCCCACCCCTCTGCCCCAGGCGGGCTGGTTCCTCTTGGTTCTTTGCGAGTGTCCAACACCCTGCCATCTCCATGCCTTTGACGGGTGGATCCCTCCGTGCTGGCTTCCTCTCGAATCAACTGGCTGATTGCCATTAATCCTCTAAGATCCCTCCTTAAATACATCACTCCCCGGGGAAGACTTCTTGAGCCTCCGAGCTGGATGAGGTACCTCTTCCAGAAGCCAACGCCTCTGATGCTTCTTTCATTTCGCTTTATGATGATCAATCTCATCCATCAGGACAGGAACTCAACCGATGTTTGATGAATGAATAAATGATTGAGTGAATGAGGCCAGGCACGGTGGCTCACGCCTGTAATCCCAACACTTTGAGAGGCCGAGGAGGGCAGATTGCTTGAGGTCAGGAATTCAAGGCCAGACTGCCCAACATGGCAAAACCCCATCTCTACTAAAAATACAAAACAAAAATTACCTGGGCGTGATGGCATGTGTCTGTAATTCCAGCTACTTGGGAGGCTGAGGCAGGAGAATCGCTTGAACCTGGAAGGCAGAGGTCATAGTGAGCCAAGATCACGCCACTGCACTCCACCCTGGGTGACAGAGCAACACTCCGTCTCAAAAAAATAAATAAATTTAAAAATAAATGATTGAGTGAATGAAAAAATGATACTCGGAGAGATCTCACATGGAAGGGAAGGGGATATGGTGAGCAAACAAGAATTCATGAAATGAGGAATGGTTCCCTCATTGCCTTGCATTCCTTCTTCCACACACCTACTCCCTCGCTCCACCAAAGGAGTACTGGAGGGAGAGTCAGGGGATGATTTCACCTGTTAGTCCTGCCACTGAATCTTAAGAAACCTTGTATTGTGCCCTCCCTCTGTTGGGGTCAGGATTTCTTCACTGATGGACTAGAGTGAGGGTCGGCCTTGGGGCCATCGAGGTCTCATTAGCAGCGGGATACAAGCACACTTTGTCCTCAAATGCCCCAAGGGACGTTTCTTGAAGGATGACTAAGGGGTCTTGAACCCCCCTCCCTTGTTCTCTAATCGGGGCCTGTCTCAGGAATGAGAGACTTTTTTTTGCAGAGACGTTTTCCTATTGTTCACCAAATTAATATGTGAGAGGTAGACAGATCACTTCATGGCTTGAGATCGGTACCAAGCTAACATGCTCAGGCAACGTGCTGACGCTGAGCCCGGGTTAATGACAATTTAGCCAATTCAGCAGCTCTAATTAAATCAAACTGAAGGCTGAGACCTATGACCAGGACGGGCAAATCGGGAAAAATGTTACATAGGGTATCTTCACCATTTAATAATTGTGTGACCTTGGGCAATTTGTTTATCTTCTCTGTGACCCAGTTTCCTTCTCTGCTGAATAGAAAGGATATTGAGAGTATTGTCATGAGGACTGAATGAGTTACTATTTGTAAAATTCTCAGAACACTCCCTAGAATACAATAAGGTCCCTACAAGTATTTTGAAATGAATAAGCTTTCTAATGAGGGTAATAATAGTTTGCTTATATGTAAGACTTAGAATGTAAGGGCCAATAGAGTAGAAGATCTGTCTGTTTTGTTTGCTGCCGGGTACCCTCTGCTTAGGGTAGCTCTTGCCTTTAGTAAGCCTGTGAATGTGCGTTAGGTTGAATGAATGCATGTAACCATGACGCTGATAAAGAACTATATATAAACTTTAATCTAAACTATAAAGAAGATTTTCATGCAAACATGTTGAACATGCAATGTAAGTAAGTCTTAAAAGAGGATGTATTAGAAAAATAATGACATTTATGGGTAATAAAAGCAGCAAGGACATCTACAGTCCTTACTAGGTTCTAAGCACTTTACACAGATTGACCCTTTTGATCCACACAATCTATGATTATCTCCGTTTTACAGATGAGGCAACTGAATCACAGAGGTCGATTTACTTGCCCAAGGTCAAACAGCAGAACAGTTCGTGGAAGCAGGAATTAGACTCCAGCAATCTGACTTCCGAGGCCATGCTTTTAACTGCTATACTCTACTGTCTCTTTCAAGGCAGAGCTGAGGAAATTGTGGCTACAAACAAACAAACAAAAAGCAAAGAACAATCAAGTAAACAAACACCATCATACACACACATACATAACAATCTAAGGGGAAATGTTGAAACAAATACAAAATCCCTCTTGCCTCAGAGAAATGTAATCTCAGAAGACGGGGAGAGGCCCTCGCCTGTCTGATTCTTAGTTTCTAGGTCTGGAATATGGCGAGGACATACCCACTGTGGTCCTTTCCTGCCTGAGGTCGTGGGTTTCTGTGCAGGCACTCAGTTGCCAACTTCAGAACCAGGAGCCTGGAGCTACCATGAAATTCAGGTCCCATGGGCTGAAATACGCTGCTCATTTTCCAGCAAAATCTGCCTCCCCATAGGCTTTCAATGTGCAGAGCAAAACGGAAACCAGAAAGACTGAACACTTTTATCAAAGGAGCAACTCTAGGAGAAGCTGGGAGGCTGCGAAGCCTTGGGAAGGCAAATCAAAGGCAAACTTTGTGGAAACACTTTGTGAAGCAACAGAAAATTCCATCATGCTTGCAAGAGTGTGATCGACTCGGAGGGTAATTTACTTGGAACAGAGCGAGGCTGTGTCTGCTGGAGCACACTGAAGCAGCAGACCCAGAAGGGAAGTCAGACAAACTTCCAGACAAGCTGTTTGTCAGATAATTGGCACAAAAGTTTTGTTTTTCCCTCACCTCTTGAATTATTTGGGTGCTTCACGAAAGATCTTACATCTTCAAATTTTATGTGGAAACACAACCATGAAGAGAAATTTGTTCTTTATTATTTCCTTCCATTCTTATCTATCTATCTGAGGGTATGTTAGATATATTAGGTTCTATCCATCTATCTGTCTTCCAGCTATATGAATATCTATTATATATACATTAGGTTCTATCCATTTATCTATCCTCTATCTGAGCAAATATTAGATGTATATTAGGTTTTATCCATCTATCTTCTATATATCTGAGTATATATTAGATATAAATTAGGTTCTATCCATCTATCTATCTGTATCTATCTGAGTATATATTAGATATATATTAGGTTCTGTCTATCTATCCTTTATCTATCTATCTGAGTATATATTAGATTCCATTCATCTCTCTGTTCTCCATCAATCTATATGAGTATGTATTAGATATATATTATATTCTATCTATCTGAGTATATATTAGATATATATTAGGTTCCATCCATGTATCTATCTTCTAAGTATATATTAGATACATATTAGGTTCTAACTATCTAAGTATATATACTGTCTATCTAGACAACTAATAGCTATATATTAAGTAATATAAATGAATCTAAAATGTATCAGAGACACAGAAAATATAATATGTATCAGGCACTATAATTCCTGAGAGTGTACACATATATTGGATGAGCCTACATGCTAGGTTATGGGGATTTAGTAATGTACAAGACAGACATAATAAGACAGGGGCAATGTGACCTCACGGTAATTATCACCTAGTGGGCTACAATCCATCTGTTAAATGCTGGCCTGGAGGAAGTACGGAGCAGTGGGGAGCTATGGGGTCAACAGGAGGCCCAAAATCAGCCTAAAGGGTGAGAGGAAAGAAGAGGGAAGAATCACTGGAGAAAGACATTATCAACAGAGAATGGTAGTCATCAGGAAAGAATCACTGGAAAAAGACACTATCAACAAAGAGCGGTGGACTAAAATTCAGCATCAACGTCTGTAGTGTTTGTTGCTCTCTTTTTATGTGATAATGAGCATGTCACTTCCCCTAGGGACCTGTGTCCACATGCATTAAATCAGCTCAGCATTTCTCAAAGTATGTTCCACAGAACCCCTGTCCTTTGCTCTGTGAAAAATGGGTTCCCCAGCTAACCAGGCATGAGAAACCCACAGGAAATCTTACTCTGTTGAGAATGCACACTGCATTTTGAGGCAAATAAAGGCTCCAACAAATATTGCAGTAAAAATAATAACAATTAAGTTGAACTCTACTCCCAAAATGTCTTTGGTAATCCATGCTTTTAAAGTAGAATCTCACTGTTCTATGATTCCACACAATGCTTTCTGAAAACGGCAGAAATGTAATTGTGTTATTAAAAACACCTTGGCTGGGCATGGTGGGTCATGCCTGTAAAACCAGCACTTTGGGAGGCCAAGGGAAGTGGATCACTAGAGCCCAGGAGTTTGAGACCAGCCTGGGCAACATGGCAAAACCCTGTCTGTACAAAAAATACAAAAAGTAGCTGGGCATGGTGGTGGGTGCCTATAGTCCCATCTACTTAACAGACTGAGGTGAGAGGATCACTTGAGTCAGGGAGGTTGAGGCTGCAGTGAGCCAAGATTGTGCCACTGCACTCCCACCTGGCCAACAGAGTGAGATCCTGTCTCAAAAAAATAAAAATAAAGAATAAAAACACCTTACATGTGAATATTACTTTAACGATTGCAAGCGTGTTCATAATGCCCTGTTTGATTCTCACAGAAAGTCTGAGAGGATGATACAACTCCTTCCTCCATCCCTCTTTTCCTTCCTTTCTTCCTTCCCTGAACAAATTTTCTTTGAATGCCTACCTCTACCAACCTCTACCAGAATTCAACAATTATAAAACATGAGGAAATTGGGGTCTAGAGAGAAGAAGCAATTCGCCTAAGGATAAGAGCTGGAGTTAGAGCTCAGGCTGTGTAGCCCAGGGCAAAATCTGAGAAACAGCAAGTCAGGGCCAGTGGTTCCACAGCAATGACGTGTTCTATGGTAACCTCTTCGAAGCCATTCTTGGCTCTCGCCCACGTAGAAGTAACTACTGACTCCTCTGTATTTTCATCTTATGCTGCTGTCAAAGGTTTAAGCTAAAACCCTCCAGAGGCCAGGGAGGCAGCGTAAATAAGCCCAGTAGACCGGGTGCAGCAATAGGGAGTGGTGGTGACTGAAGCCAAGTGAGGAATTGAGCTCTTCTAGTGGGGAGTTGCCACTATTCAACTCCAGGTAATGGTGACCCTGTGGGAATACAGTCCCAGGATTTCCAGATCTTCTGAGTTTGTGTGTGTGTAGACTCTTATAGATGCTTCCTGATGATTCTTGGCCGCAAGTTTGATATTTATGATGACTTCAAAATATATTAAAGGGCTGAATTTGACTCAGAGGGCACCAGTTAGAAATGCCCCCAATGAATATACTTCAATCACCGCATTTCACATCCTTTATTATACTTAATTTACATATCTATTCCCTCCCCCCACAACCAGATCGCAGTGCCCTTGAGGGGAGGGATTGTGGTGCACTCATCTTGGACTGTCCCAGCGTCCACTAAAGGGCTGGCACATCAAAGGGGCATAACAAATGTTTATAGAACGAAGGCTTACATTCCCTCCCTCTAAAGCAGCTGAAAAATAAATATATGATAGCTTTTAATTAAAAAGTAAGAGGATGAAATATGCATGAGAATCCTATTCTTTGACAGGAGGCAGCATGTTGAAGAGAAAGATTTTCAAATTATGTTTGCCAGCGATGCTCCCAAAAGACTAAAAAAGTTTTCTGGGCATGCGGTCTCGGCTGGCGAAATCCCCTTCTCTGTTCTGCATTGCAACTAATGCTCATTATGTTTGGATAGTTCTCACAGAAGATGAACATTGCTTGTGAAAATAGGTTACTGCCCTTGGCGGCTGTAGAGATCTACAGCTGAGGAATCCAAACGCATCTCAGCTGACCTCACTGCCATCACTTGGACTGTGAATATCTGGGAATGCCTCTCCTCCTGATAATGAAATAATACTAATTGTGTACTGCCTTCAGTAAGAGATGTGATTCAGCAGCCTGAAGGTTTAATTATGGGCTTCCAAATCAAGAGAGATCTGAATTGGACTCCCTGGTTTGGCACAACTACCAAGGTGAACTTAGCCACGGATTGAACTGCTCTGAATCTCAGTTTCCTTTTCTGAAAAATTACGTGAATAATAATGTTTACCTTGTTTTGTTACTGCAGGCTGTAAACAGCATATGTGAAAGGCTTGGCATATAATAGATGCTGAATAAGTGACAACTACTATCGTCTACGGAGACGGTTTCCAAACTTTTTGTAGCCACAGGATCCCTTTCCAAATTAAATCATACCTGGAATTGTGATATAGAAAATAGAGCAAATGAGAGATGCCCAGGTTTGAGTGGAGGTGGGGATACAAATCTTCCTCCATCCTGGGGAAACTCTTCAGACTCCTGGAACTCTAACGAACAGAGTGTAACAACCGTGGGTCTATTCCAACTGTCTCTTTCCAAGATGTAAAGACTGAGTTGCATGTGGAGGTGTGACTTGCCTCAAGACACACAGTAGGTCTTCAGAGGAACTAGGGATCAGACCCAGAAAACTGGGATCTTAGGCTGGCAGTGCTAAGAGAGCAACAGAGTAGAGATTTAAGCAATGGCTTTGGAATCCCTCCATCCTGGTTTATATCCTGGATCCATTTTTGCTGTCTGTGTGTCAATGCCTGTGTCACCTACCCTCTGTGAAACTCACTTTCCCCTTCTGTAAAAAGGAGACCGTGATTAGTACCTAACTTGCAGAGCTATTATGAGGAACAAATAAGTTAATATACATAAAAGTGCCAAACAGAAAACTTGGCACATAGTTGACATTATATCAACAATTAATAATAGAAATAATTATAACCGCATTCCCAATACCTTGAGCCCATATCAAAATTCACGTTACACCAAGGGCTTTACTAGTTGTCTTATTCTCACCACAACCAATGATGTAGTGATTGTTCCCTCTATTGTACAGATGGAAAAAAATAAAAGCTCCAAGAGATGTAGTCATTTGGTTAAGGTCACTGAATAATACACAGGAGAAGTAGGATTTGGATTTATTTTTTGGCAAGGGTCTACTGAAACTCTACCCTATTGCCTTAGAGCCACACTGCCATCTAGCTGGACTGATACGCTTTCCACAAAAACATCCTTGGTTCACAAATGGCAGATGGATGGCATATGTACTGCCACTCTCCACTTCTATGCTCATGGCAGACATTGCTAATCAATTCCTACAGTAGATTTCTATGGATTACAAATGGCTGATACTTGGCATGTGTACCACTGCTCTCCACCTCTGTTCTTATGGCAGACATTATTAATCAATCCATACAGGTTTTCCAACTGACCCTCAAAATCTTTCGTTGTGCAAGGCTCTGTTCAGCCATTTACAACAGATAGGGTTGGGCTCAAGAGCCGCAACTCTCTGCCCACACCCTATCCTCACCCTCTCCCCCAGTCCCTTGCTCTAGGCAGTTGTGCTACGCCTTGCTGAACACACAGAGTTTCAAGTCAGATGGGTCACTGGGACATCTTCTCTTGTCCTCTGGCTCTCTGCCTGCGAAAAGGAACAGCTATTACAGAAAAAGCTATTTGTGCTTAAAAATAATCCTTTATCTAAGAGCTGAATCACATAATTAAGAGACTTTCCCAATAAGATTTAACACTCCCACTAGTATCAATGGCTATTGTCCACCTCCCAGCTGAATTTAGCTTCCTGCCCTGTGCCTGCAGTCCAGCAATTTTCTTGTACCTGAATTAAACACTGATGAGAATCTACTTGTCCCAAATTGGCCCCACTGAGATTTATGCCTCTGAAGGGTAAGGGGAGGAACTCAAGGGCATTTGGATGAGAGGAAAAAATAATCATTCATGATCCCTTGAGAACCTGGTACTTTGTTTTAAAGACACATGGAACTGGGAGGGGGGAGAATGAAGAGAAGCATCTCAGCCACACACTTCTAGTTTTGTAGTTGTCGCTCCTGACTTCCTCCTTCTCAGACAATCATAGTTTTTCTTTGTTTTTGTTCTTTGGCTTGATGGGAAAAAATATGATAGACCGATGCAGAACAAATGCAACAGGCACGTTCGGATCAAAATGTATGCAGCTCATTTCACAATTATGGAGCTGTCACATAGCTGACAGCTCTGTCATATTTCTAAAAGTTACACACACCTCTCTCCATGTCCCCTCTAGGTGTCTACGTGTGTGTGTGTGTGTGTGTGTGTGTGTGTGTGTGTGTGTGTGGAGAGAGTGAGCTATAGAGACAAAGAAAGAAAGGTGGGGAAAGGCAGGTAGATGCCCGTTGTCCTATTCACTTCTTGCTTTCAACCTTAATATTCTTGTTCTTCTTCCTTCTTCTTTACATTCACCTGGCAAAACTTCAACCCAGATTGAATCCAAGTGCTGATCTTTTCCACACTTGTGTCTCTACAGATACAAATGGCTTGAAGACCAAAAAACACCCAGGTCAACTAGTATCACTTTAAATGTATGCTGAGTACCTGTTGCAAGTCCATGATCCCAGCTACAAGACAACTTTCATGACCCTCCCTTCAACTCTCCAACTCTTCCTCCTCAGTCTTGGTTAATGTCCCTGCTTCCTTTCCTCTAAGAAAACAGGAAGGGGTTATTTGCCCCATGCCACACTTCTGCCACACTCACCCTGCCAACCTTCCCCAGATGAGCTCATGTCCCTGTCCCCTCCCTGTCCCATGAATGCCTGCCGATGCTGACAGCTCCTCCATAGGAGTTCTGGGTTCCTCTGCCCACACCCAATCAAGCCACATCACTCCAGTGATCAATCCCTTTCTCTCCCAAATCATAAGTGTTTCTCTTTTTACTGGATTATTCCCATCAGCAAATAAATTTGCCGTAACAGTTTCCTTCTTAAAACAAAACAAGTAAAAACAACAAAGGAGTCGTCCAGATTTCTCCAATTCTTCCTCTTCCATTCTCCCTTGCATTCACTCCAATCAGGGTGCCCTGAGACCTGTGCTGTCAGGATCACTGATGATCTTCATTTTTCCACATCCAATGGGCCATTCTTAGGTTCATCTTACCTAAATCACCAACCGTATTTGTTACAACTGATTGTTTGCTTTGTCTAGAAATGTTTTCTTCACTTGGCTTCAAGTGAAGCCACTTAGCATAAGCATGCTACTGGCTTCCCTCCTCCCTACGTAGCTGTTCCCCTCCCATCTCCTTTCCTGGCTCCCCCTCATTGGCTGAACTCTACACGGTCTACACACAATCTCAGGACTCTGGACTCTTCCCTTCTTCCCTGTGTACACTCACTCATGCAGACTGGGTCTCACCCGGTCTCCTAGCACTAACTACAAGCTCTACCCCCAAAACTCCCATATAAAATATGTATATCTCCAGCCTCAGTCTCTCCCTGGAGCTCCAACCTATATAGTCCTGCTCATCGTCTTCCACCTGGAGATGTCTACTAGGCATCCAACCTAAGGTGTCCAATCCCCTGCACATCTGCACCTCCCATGTCTCATAAATAACAACCCTATCCTTCCAACCACTTGGAGTTCATTTCACTGCCTCCTTTTTCTCACTCTCTACATATACCCCATCAGGAGATCCAGACTTCTCAAATCAGCCAGACTCTGATGACTTGCTAAAACCTCCATTGTTATTATTCTGGTCCAAACTGCCATCACGTCAAATCTGGATTATTGTAGTGGCTTCCTCTCGTTCTTCCTGCCTCCATCCCTGCCCCTAACATTCATTCTCCACATAGCAGCCAAAAGGATCATTAGAACATGAAACATTTTAGGTCACTTCTCCACTCAAATTTCTCCAATGATTTCCCATCTGACTTGGAGTCAGAACCGTAATTCTTACCACGAGCTGCAAAAACCCTGCATGATCTATCCTCCACTATCTCTCTCTTCCTTCCTGGTTTCAACCAGCACCTGGTCTCTTTACAATTCTTTGAACATACCAGCCACAGTCCTGCCCCAGGGCCTTTGTGCTTGCACTTCCCACCTCCTAGAATGTGCTTCCCCTGAATATTTGCACAGTTTGCTCTCACTTTCTGTTATCTCTTCTTAAATCTCACCTTATCAGAGAGATTTTTTTCTGAACACATCATGTAAAATATATCCATGCCCCTACACACATATATACCCTACCAGGAGAGGCAAGAGCTCATCGCAATTCGTCCAGCTCCCATGCCCAGTTGGTGGGAAAATATAAAGTATGTTTTTTGAAGTCTCTGCAAGGGTCTCCAGCAGAATTGAATTTCAGCTGCCCACAGTAAAACCCACTCAATATCATGTCCTTTATCAGCTTTCTTCTTTTTCTTGTCTCAATTTCCCACTCCCTAATGATGCTTTCTTGGATAACCTCCTAAATAAATGACCTCCACTTGAACCTTCCACTCAGGATCTTCTTTTAGGGGAAACTACGCTAAGTCCCACTTTTGTGTCAATTATACTTACATGACATGATGTATACTTATCAATCTATTATCTTTGTCATCTGTCTCTTCCCGCTGGAATACAAGCCCCAAAAAGATGCACCATGCTCTCCTCTTGGGATGGCTGGCGGGTACTTAGCACATATTTGCTCAATAGAAGGGTTAATTTATTCATCTGACAATTAGTTCTTCAATGCCTATCTTGTGCTGGGCTCTTTTCCAGTTACTAGGGATACAGTGGGAACCACAATGGGTAAGGTTTCTATTCATAAGGAGTTCACATTCTGAGTGGATGGATGAATAAATGGATGGATGGATGGATGGATGGGAAGATGGAAATGAAGGGCAAATGGGACCCACTACAGCCTTACAGCACCTAGCATTTGGAGGCTAAGAAATCATATCTACTCAAGGACATTTTGCAAATAGCCCCTCAGGACCTGTGCTTGCTTCTTCTACTCTATTACCTCTACCTCTTAGCCATGTCCCTGCCAAATGATTTTTTCCCAGAAATTCTTGTGTATTTTCTCACTTCTGGACTGGTATCCTGTGCCTGCTCACTGCCTTTGCAGACCCCACTTCACATCCTCTAATGTCTTCCCTGCCCACTCTGGTGCTGATGCCATTCTTCTTCTGGTCTGGGACTTTCAAGGCAATTCTGCCCAAACACTACATGCAAGGTAGTGATCTTTCCTCATGTACTGTTTTAAGTGCAGTGTGATTTGAGTGTGTGTTCATAGGATATTCTTCTTTCTTGCTAATGGAAAAGGAAGGCAAGGTGAGGAGTGTTCCAGTCTTTCAGATGGGACTCACATGGAATCCTAGCACTTCCTAGCTGAGTCCCCTCAGCCAGTGACTTCATCTCATGGGGACTCAGGTTACCCATTTGTTAAATATGGATGGGAATAGTTCCCCTCCCCCCAGAATGCTGGATGATTCAAATGAAATTATGAGTGTAAAGAAGAATTTTTGTTCAAATCCTGGCTCTGCCTCCCACTCATTGTGTGACCTTGGGTAAATGTCTTCACCTGTCTGTCCTTTTGTTTGTATAGCAATAAAATGGAGATAACTGTGAGTGCTTCATAAGGTTGTTTGAGAATTACAGAAAACCATGCATCAAAAATGCTTGGCCGAGAATCTGGTGCACAGAAAATGCTTAATAAATTCTTACCATTATTATTTTTCTAAAGCCTTTGAGCTCAAAAGCCATAGTGAAATAACAGCCACCACCAAGCATGCTGGGCAAATCTCTAGAACGTCAAGCTGCTCCAGTAAAATGCGACGTCATCGGTGATAAAATCTAGCCTAGAGATGCTGCAGTTCTGGAGTTCAGAATCTTCTGTTCATCCCTGGGCATTTTGCTTCTCAACAAGCACTTGAGAAGCAAGCCAAGCTTCTTCAATTCTGGGGAAGGCAACTGCTGGAAAGCCTGGGGTAAAATATGAAAGCCTTCGTCTTCACGCTTATCCTGCTAGCAATCTTAAAGAGGGCAACACACCACCCTTTTATCTTCATCTGCAGATGAATGTAAAACACGCTGCTTGGGGGATGATGAATGGGGGAGCCTGCTGAACAGATCACTTCCCCTCCAGAAGGTTGAGGCTCTTCTTCTGAAGGCAAATACATCATCCAAAGGCCTGCAGCAAAGGGTAGATTCTAGCCAGGAGCGGGGAAAGAATGATGTTGGTCCTTTTCAATAATTAGTTTCATTTAGTCTTTAGAAAATTTTATTGGGAAATATATCATACCTTAAAAAGTAGTGAAAAATCTATATATACAGTTAAGGAATAATAGTAACATAAATATCTATGCACCCACTATTTGGCTCACGAAACAGAACATTATTAATAATTTAGAAGCTTCTAAAACACAGCACTACACTGAATTTGTTTTAATCATTCCCTTGTTTTTTCATATAGTTTAACCATCTTGTATATGTTCCTAAATCTTGATAGTAATGACAGTAGTAGTAAAAACAACTAGTCAAAAATAATAATAAGGGCTAACATTTACATAGTGTTTGTTCTGTGCCAGGTACGCTTCTAA
Source organism: Mandrillus leucophaeus (assembly GCF_000951045.1). Taxonomy (NCBI): domain Eukaryota; kingdom Metazoa; phylum Chordata; class Mammalia; order Primates; family Cercopithecidae; genus Mandrillus; species Mandrillus leucophaeus. The sequence continues at coordinate 1,536,668 of NW_012101521.1, read as the reverse complement.
GTATTTTACATATATTAATTCATTTAATCCTCACAACAACCCTTTGAGGTAGGAACCATTGCTATCTTTGACATTCTATAAATGAAGAAACTGAGGCACAGAGAGGTTACATAACTCATTAGAGTCACTGATCTAGAAAAAGGGAATACTCAGTCATGAATCCACCTTTGGCCCCAGAGTCCATAACGACTATGCTCTCCTGTCTGTCAATATAGTATTAGTTTTGATTGTTCTTGAACTTTATATACATGGACTCATATACTGTAGATTTTTATGGGATTTATCTCTTTGAATGAATATTAAGTTTCTGAGATTCATTCCCATTAATGTGTGTAGCTGTAGTTTATTCACTTTTACAGCTGCACAATATTGCATTATATCCATTCTCCTCTAATGTGTGTTGCTGTGGTTTATTCATTTTTTACAGCTGCATAATATTCCATTATATCCATTCTTCTATTGTTAGAAACATGGGTTGATTCCAGTTTCTCATTTGCTCTCTGCAGAGATCCCGCCAAGTAGAATATGATCCTCTTGGTTTTACGCACCAGAAAACTGAGGTTCAGAGATGGGAAGAGGCTTTCCCAGGTCACAGCTGTCATATGCAGAGAAAGACGTTCAACTTGGAACTACCAGCTTTCAAGCTCTAGATCTTTCTGTTGTTCTGTGCTGAGATCTCAACTGCTGAGCACAGCCTTTTAAATCTGAAACTGTGGTGCTATTTTTAGTCTTTTTCATAAAGAAAAGTCTCTAAAGTCTCCCTTCTTTTCCTTCAAATGGGAGGAGCCACATTTGTCCTTTCATACAAACAAATGTACATATGTTTGTAAACATACATACATGTGAATGACAATCCCTGAGTTAAGTTTCCTGGATAGAGAGATAAATAAGGTCTGCCTGGCCTTAGAATTTCTCTGGGTGTGGGGAAAAAAGACAGCCATTCCTAAGACTAGTTGAAGCGTTCCTTAGGTCCTATAGGAGAGAGAACTGCAAAGGAGTCTAGAAGCACAAGGCAGTAAGTGAAAACTCAAAGAAGACTTCCTGAGGCTGAATAGGAGTTATACTGTTAGACAAGGGAGGGCATTCCTGATGAGGAAACGACATCAAGACCTTGCAGTAGGAAAGTCATTGCATGTTCAAAGAGTGGGGAGAAATTTGGGGTGTCTTGAATGTGAACTGAGGGAGAGAAGGAAGTATCCAAAGAGAAAAGTACTATGTTGAGTAGTTCTGGATGCCAGGCTAAGGTGATTGAACAGGCTAAGGTGTCTGAACATGGTCCTATGAGGATGATTGTCATTGAGCGTTTCAAGTTGTGAAGGTGACAGGATAGGGTGACTGTTTCAGAACAAACTCATGTCTGACATGGAGATTAGTCTTGGGAAATAGTCATGGAGCTCCCCTTTGGAGAGAATGAAAGTCTAGGATCCCATTCTGGGCAGTGCTGAGGCTCCAGAAGGGAATTCAAAATCTGTGTTTATGATCTTTTATTTTTCTCATGATAATAACTATACACAATGTGTATGGGATGTACTCCATTAACTGGGTGAGTCTAGGAAAATGAATTAATCTCTTAATCTCTCTGTGTTGTGGGTACCTTATCTATAAAATGAGCATAATAATACCTCCTAATAATATAAAGAAATTTTATGACAACTAAGTGAATTCATACTTGTGAAGCCATTAGAACTTTGCCAGGCACACAACCCTTAATATTATTGGAAGTTTTACGCTATCATCGTCGTCATCATCATCATCATCATCACATTTTTAGGGCACAAAAACAGGCTTTGAAATATATTAAATGATATTGCATCTTTTGACTAGCCCTGTGGAGTGGGTAGCACATTTTCCTCCATAGACAGAACAGAGTTCTGACAGGTTGAGAGATTTGTCCAGTGTCACCGGAATCAATAATAGGCTTGCAATCTCAACTCGTATCTTATTCTGTGTTTTCAGCCATGAACGCTTACACTCCCTCTCAGGCCAGGACATTGTTCTATGCCCTACCCGGAATGTGAAAGGCCTCGGAAATTATCAACAATTTAAACTCTGCCATATCTTGGTCAGTACCTTGGACAGTGACGGGCATTCTTAAAGAGTTAAGCACTTAAGTCACGGAGCAGCATTCCCCCAGTGTTCATTCTAGCATAACCACTATCAGCCTTACCACAAATTAAATAGCATCTTCGGGGGGAGTCTGAATGCTTCCTTACTTACTTTATAATTCCGCAAGGCATCCCCCAGCCTACACTCTTCTTGTTTATCTTCAAGGCTAATTCTTTGCTCTGTTCACAATGGGAAGTATGTGCCCAGGTCCTGAGCAGTTAATTAAGGTCAAAACTCATTTTCTCGATAAATAGCGGTAAGATTAAGGCTGCAGAGTATAAGGTATCCTTCATTATTCAGGAAACAGGCATATGCTTGAGGGAGGATGGGACTGGGCGGAAGATACGAAGGAAAGGGTGAAAATTACAAAATATGTTGGCAAACTCATGGGTTAGACCATTAAGATTACAAATCCAAAAATTCCATCTGTTGGATTTCAGGGCCAAAACATGAAGACCAAGAAGAGTGAATCCCTTAAAATAAGCCCAAACAAACCCTTGTTCTAAATCTCTTAGACTAAGATCAAAGGACCCCAACAAGGTCTTCCAATGACTTAACTGAACCTCTGCTGAATCCAGAATTTTCTTCTTTGATGTCCTTCTCAGTAGAACTAAGGAGGATTCACAGATGAACAATATAAATGGAGCAGTCTCTCTCTCTAGCAGCTCTTATTAATGTTCAGCATTTGGACTAGTTCTTGCCACCAGGAGGCTGTTTGGATGTTCCTGGTGGTCTGGTGGAGAAAGAACCCAAGCTGGAAGCTGGAGACTTGGGCATGACACCAATTTTGTCTGTTACCTGAGCCAGTCCTCTATCTTCTCTGGGCTTCAGCATCTGTATCTGTCAAATGCAGATAATACCTACCTTGGCTTCTTTGGTGGAGTGTGCATGCAAGCTTGTGTCCACGTATAATCATAGATTGAATGACATAAGCATTTTGAAAAAGTAAACACAAAGGTGTATAGTTCCTTTGTTTAGCTCTGATCACAGATAGTTTAGTAATTATCTGTTTATATGTATTTCTTTCCCAAATGATAGTGTGCTTCTTGAAGATGGGGTCTGTATCTCATTCATCCTTGACTTTTTAGCACCCAACACAGTCTCATGTACAGTGTGGTCCTCGCTAAATATTTGTGGAACAAGGGGCAGGATAACCAAATAGTGTAGAACATAAGCTCTGCATTAGAAAAACAGGGTTATGTCTTGACTCTGTCACATCTCAGCAATGTGACCTTGGACAAATCTTGTAACCTCTGCCATCCCCAGTTTCCCCATCTGTAAAAGGGTGATGGCACCTCAATGGGCCATTGGGAATAGTAAATGAGGACATGAATATAACATTTAGGAGAGTTCTTGGTATCTAGTCAGTGGTCAAGAAACCTTAGCTAACATATTTATCTTTTGTATTCTAATTCTTGTGTTGTGAGCCATGAAGGGTGTCATGAAGGAGCTTAACCACTAAGTGAGCACTCTGTCATTTTTTGTGTGATTATCCCAAATCTATTGCAATCTAACTGATTCATCTACCAGTGGATATACAGAAATAGCCAGGAGAGTCTCCAGGTGCTGTGGAAAGGTGGGCAAATTACAGTTGGCTCTGTTGTTGTTCTGCTTAGCAATCCCATACTAATTGCTTTCTATCTCCCAGCCTTGGTTTCCCTAGGTAAAGAAGTAGCAAGAACTGATTTCTAAGCTCATCCTGCTGTTTTTAAGCACCATGAATATCTCTGTGCTAAAAAAGAGGTCATCCTTTCAGAAACCCCTGCAGCTGCTCCCAGGGAGGAGTGGAACATAATGGAACAAGGGATGCTAGCTTTGAACAGAGCCAGGATGATCCCACGGGCATCGATGTTGGTGATCCAGTCCAAACCCAGGATGCCTGAAAGACACAGTTCAAAGCTGAAACCAGAGACACGCACTCCGCATTTCATTTGAGGACATCTAAGTGGGAGGGCTCTCCTGAATCACACCCTCATCACCCCAGGGAGTCATTTTACCTGGGTAACACATTTCCCTGAACTGAGTACTCGCTATTAAAGGAAGTCATCAGTGGCTGTGATTCAACAAGAAGACCATTGCTGCTATACTGAAAAGGAACTAGAATCCATTTTCTTTCAAGAAATGGGATGCTTGCTTAGGGAATTGAGAAAAAAAAAAAAAAAGCAAAGTAGGCTCTTCTTTACCTCTTTCACAAATTAGACAGAGCATGCAAATCTTGAGGCACCAGCAGTACTGGAAACTGGGGTCTCTTTGTATAGCTTCAGCAGGAACTGAGGATATACCAGACAACACTTGAGAGGTTTGGCTCCATTGTGCCTTTGCCGTGAACCAGCTATGTGACTTTGCGCACACCCTTTCCTTTTCCTGAGGTTGAGACTCAGTTGTCTGCTCTGACACTGGCTTTTTCTGTCCTAACACAAAAGTAAGTAATAAGAATTGTCCAGGATGGGCCAAATACCCCTACTGTGAGTCCAGTACTGGTCTGGGTGCTGGAGATGCAGTGTAGTTCCTACGTGCCTAGAGCTGATAAGTGAGGAAGCAGAGATATAGAAAAGTAAGTGAGAATAATATTGGCAGCAGAGTTGGAAGGTACAGATGCCTTGCGGGAGATGTGGGAAGGGCTGTGTGTATGTGTGTGCATGTGTGAATGCATGTATGTGTAAGTGCATGTGTATATGCGTATGTGTTCATGTATGTGCTTGCATGTGCATGTATGTATATTTTAAGAGGTGTCAGAGAAGCTTTCCCAGAGGCTGGGTGTCTAAACTAAACCATAAAGAAATAGAATTTAAATTATCTTTTTGTGAGCACTTACTATGTGATGGGTAAAGAATTATCTTATTTAACTCTTTAAAACATTTTTTGAGGCAGGGAGTATTATCATTATTCTCATCTTAGAGATGAGGAAACTGAGGCCCAGACAGGTTAAGTCATTTGCCCAAGGCTGCAGAACTAAGAAGGGGCAGAGCTGGAGTTTGAACGCAGACTCATAGGCTTCAGAGCCCATGCACTAATCAGCCACCACACTGTCTCTTGGTATGGAGGCTGGTCAGACAAATAGAATGGCGAGAGGGAGCTCTAGATGAAGAGAACAGTTCATGCAAAGGTCTGCGCATGAGCTACAGGGTGGTGAGTCTGAGGAGCTGGATGCTGTGCATATTGCCTGGAAGGTAGTGTGTGGGGTGGGTGGAGAGGGTCAAGGAAGCAGTTGGTGGAACCAGATGAGGCCAAAGAGAAAGGTAAAATTTATGTTCATGCCTGCAATCCTAGCACTTTGGGAAGACAAAGTGGATGGATCGTTTGAGCCCAAGAGTTTGAGACCAGTCTGGGTAATATGGTGCGATGCTGTCTCTACAAAGAATATAAAAAGTTAGCTGGGCATGGTGACGCATGCCTGTAGTCCCAGTTACTCAGGAAGCTGAGGTGGGAGGATCACTTGAGCCTGGGGAGGTCGAGGCGGCAGGGAGCCGAGATTGTACCACTGCGTTCTAGCCTGGGTAACAGAGTGAGACCCCATCTCAAAGAAAAATCAAAGAGAAAATTTATACTAGGAAATACTAAACCAGAACTTTGTCCTAGGGCAACAAGGAGTTGCTAAAGAGTTTTCAGCACTGGAGAGCTATAATCAGACTTCTTGTTTCAAACAGTCATTCTGGCTGCCCTCTTGAGAGTGGAATTTCCCTGCCTAGTGCTGATGGCATGAGACTTTTTCAGGAGACAAAGTGAATTGTCATCCCAGAGGAGAGCAGTCCTCAACCACCTTCATCCCTCCCACACTCAGTGTCATCTTCTCTCCATATATGACCCAACAAGCTTCTGTGTCATCATGGTGACAACATCTCACAATGGGTCACACCTGTCACACAGGTGCCCATGAGGGTTTAGTAGGAAAAGAGCCATTGGCTACTTCCTGTTCATTCCTAGTCAAGGTCTGGGGGAGATATCCATTGAGAAAGAATGGGTGATAGTTTAGAGAAAGAATCAAAGGCAGTGAGTGGCTACTCAATGAAAGCAAGTTTGACATTCCGTTCTGTATGCAAATTGTGCTCCCTGCCAGATTGATTGGTGATAACTACTTTGGAGCTTTAGTTTTCTCATCTGTAAAATGAACTGGTTAAACAAAGGCAATATTGGCCGGGCACGGTGGCTCAAGCCTGTAATCCCAGCACTTTGGGAGGCCAAGACGAGCAGATCACGAGGTCAGGAGATCGAGACCATCCTGGCTAACACAGTGAAACCCTGTCTCTACTAAAAAAAAAAAAAAAAAAAAAATTATCTTGGCGAGGTGGCGGGTGCCTGTAGTCCCAGCTACTTGGGAGGCTGAGGCAGGAGAATGGCATAAACCCGGGAGGCGGAGCTTGCAGTGAGCTGAGATCTGGCCACTGCACTCCAGCCTGGGCAACAGAGCGAGAATCCGTCTCAACAAAAAAAAAAAAAGAAAAAAGAAAGGCAATATTTTCCAAAGCATATTGCAACTTACTGACTTACAAGATGCTCGGGGGGAAATAATATTATGACAAAATAAATTTAGGAAAGGCTGCTTACTATGGCCCCCTTTAGGTGCTTCTTATGATACTTTGGCACATTAAAGGCTCTGACAAGTTCTGTAGAGAAGACATTTGCTTAATCTACAGGCTTTACACTTGACAATGGACTCCGATGTGACATCTCTGAGCATCACATCAAATCAGTGACCTACAGCCTCCACACTGGGGAAATTTGAAATGGAGGATGCATAATGGCTTTCCTTGCTCTAGGAGTTGCTAATTTGAGACAAAGAGCTCCTGGATGACAGGAATGATACCTCACACAGTGGTGCTGATAAAATATTGCATGAAAGGAAGAAGTTCATGATTGCTTCGTGCCTGTGGATAATCTAAAAAGAATCCCTAATCTTTCTATTTTACCAGGTGCTGTATGATGTACCTGGTAATTCCTAGAACCATTTATCGATCACATACTATGTGCCAGATTTTGAGGATGCAGATATAAACAAACTAATTCTCTATCCACCAGCAGTTCCCCACCTCTAGGGGACCTGGCGCTAAACAGCAAGTGCCATAATAGAGACCTATGCAGAGAATGGTGGACATTGGGCATCTTTTGTTTGCCATTTTACCCTTCTCCACCCTGCTCTGGCCTCCAGACCCTGATCCATATGGACCATGTCAGCAGACTTCCTTGTCTTTTTGCTGCCTGTTGTTTTCAGCCAATGAAAGGCACCAACAAGCTACTGGAGAGTCAGAGAGAAGTAAGGTTGAGAGTTTATTCTCTTGGCTCCCTCCTTGACAGGTCACTACGGTGTGGGTGTGTCCCTTTTTCAAGGCTCCTGCCAGGGAATCTTGTCTAAAGTTCTAGCCTCTGTAAATGGTATAATTGTTCTTCCTCCCTTTGCAGCTTCAGGACTAGAAGTAGTAACAGCTTTCCAGTGTTGCTTGTCCCAGGTGCTGTACTATGCCTTGTCAGTTTCCCTTAACCCTGCCCATTGTAATGCACACTCCATTGTAAACAACCTCTTAATCAAAGTCTCTTTGTGGTGTCTAGTTTGAGTATGGCATTTGTTCTCAACTGGGACCCTGACTAATGTATGATGTGAACACAGAGAGTGGTGTGGTGGATACACAGAGGTGGGGCAGGAAGCTAAACCTCAGGAGAGAAGGGGGATGACTAAGTAAAAGCTTCATGGAGGAATAAACATGTGAGCTGGGTTTTGAAGGCCAACTAGGAGCTTTCCGGAAGATTTCATATTGATGAAAGATGCACCTGAACAAAGATATAGGGGTAATCAAAGGTAAAATCCATGCTAGGAAATAATAAATCAGAACTTTGTCCTGGGGCAAGGAGGAGTTGCTAAAAGGGTAAACTTTACAGGGGTAAACTTTAAGAATAGCATAAAGTTAAATGATGCTGCCTCTTCCAAAATCATTCTCCCATGTCTCTGAAACTGACCATCTTGGAGGATGTGAAGGTAACTTCTGGTCACAAATTCTTCAGGATTCAATGACCAACATGCTGCAAATAAGCCCTGGCAGCTCTGAGATTGCAAACAAATAGCCTATAGGCAAGATTGGAAATGCAAAGAGTTATATTGGACCCATAAAGATCTTTGAGAAGAAAACTCAAGGCAACACTTACAAATTGAGATAGTGTACTTCAAAACTCTGGCTTCTTAAAAATGAAGACAGAAAGAGATGGTCTGGCAACACCATGATTGCATTCACACTTGGCAGCAATCAGTTGGAGCTGGGATGCTCTCTCCAAAGCTAGCATAGGTCCTGTGGTTTTCCACAGTCCCCACCACTCCCTATTGACCTGGTCTTTGTGCTGTTGTCTGCAAAGCTCTATAAAAATTATCCACTGAACTCTATAATGATTTAGATTGATAACCCTGGATATAGAAGATACAGCCCCATCTATAAATTCTGTACTGTTCCTTTTTCCTCTGCCCGTGCCTTAAACAAAGAACTTTTCAACACTCTGACGTGTCTTTCTCTGGATCAGTGTCTGGGAAAGGCTGGAGCATGTTTTTGCCTCACCACCTTTGTGCAACTTACACACAGTCTTTTTCTTAAGTGGGCAGAGAGTGGGTTTGATCTGCCTCTCATGATCAGAGCTGGCAGGATTTTAAAAGCCTGCACCAGAAAAACGCTTGTTCTTTGATATACGATGCCAGCCCCAGAAGGACTCTGGGAGCGTCAAAATCATCCCCCTCATTTTACAGATGGGGAAACAGATGGAGATAATGGTAGGACTCACACAGGCACACATAGTGAATAAGGGGTGAAGTGGGAAAGAGAAGGGAACCAACATTTGGTGGCTCACTACTAGATGCTTCATAGGGGAGGGTTGTGTTCTTTTCATAATCAATTAGATAGTTCTTAATTCCTTTTTACAAATGACGTGATGAATTCTTGGAGAAAATAAGTAAGATATCAGAGGTCACATGGCCAAAATATTGTAATAATTTTGAAGTTAGGGGCCCCAGAGTCAAATAATGGGCATAGGTGCCAGTATCAGCTCTGCTACTGACAAAAAAGAAGTCACTGACTCATTCCACTGACTCTTCCTAAAAGAACACTCTAGATTTCTAAGCTCACAGAGTGAAGTTGTCCTGGACACTAGAGGGTTATCATGACAGGAACAGTCTCTCCTCTCTATAATGGAAGCTACTGTAGTGTGACACTGAAACGGGACAGCCTAGGTCCGTAACCCATTCTTCCATTTGCCATCTTTGCATCCTTGACTAAACCACTTCACCTCTCTGAGCCTTAGTGTTCTAATCTCTAAAATGAGAACAGGATGTCTCTCAGTGGAGTGGAGGTGGTTAAGAAGATCAATGCAATAATATTGTAAAGTGCCTTGCAAATCATAGACTGTGCTTTAAAGATTTGGTCCTGCTTGGGTTGGGGGTGGTGGTTCTCAAGACCATCCACTGATTCACTAGAAGCACTCACAGGACTTAGCATGCAGTTGTACTCATGGCTAAGGCAACACTACAAGGATTCACAATCAACTCAGTAAAGGAAAAGACACAGATAAGGGTCTGGAAGCCATGTGCAGGCTTCCTATGTTCTCTCCCTTCCATGGAAGATCACACAGAACACTCCCTCCAGTAGCAAAAATGCAGCAATTCATTTGTAATATTTATAATGCTCAGCATAGCCCATTTGAGATTCAGAGTTTAGGGTGGTTTTTGGGGGTTGCTCATATAGATTTTTCTGTCTAGCAACAACCAAAACTCCAGACTCCCAGAAAGAAAGCAGGTGTTCACCATAAATTACATTGTTTCTGTAAACAGTCAAGGCACAGAGAATCAACCTTATCAGTTAGGGAATGGAGGAGACATTTTAAAAGCCAAGTTCCCAGATGCTAGCTAAGGAGCAACTTGCAAACAGGCCTTTATAAAGATTACATCCTCAGGCTTGCTGTTTTAATTCTTTTCTGCAAAGACTCCCTTTCAGAACACTTTTGCTCATTCTACAAATCTTTTTGAAGCTTCTGTGCAGTTTCTGGGACCACAAGGCTGTATGTGGAGAACAGAAAGTTCTGAACTCAAGGAATGGGCAATCTGGAAGAACAAAGAAAAAAGCAAAAGCAGTGACGATATAACGCTGTGCAGGACAGGAAACCTGTTGTTTTTTTCTACCTGTGCCCTCTCCCTGTTTCTGGGATAACAGTATCCGCTTCTTCTCTTTGGAGAACTGTACCACCATTCACCCAAGAAATTCTCTGCTAAGACTGCCAGTTGCAGATGGCCATAGACACTTGCATATAAGCCAAGCCTGGCCAATGACATTCTGTTGACCACCAAGGGACAGAAAGTAGTTGAGACTGTGTCACCCATGGCAATGTCTTAGAGAGACCATTTGCCAACTCCTGCTTTTATGGTCCCTAAAACTTGACTGGTCCATGCCCTTTCAGAAGCCTGGTGGCTTCTTCCAATAACTCCTTGTTCTGACTCAAATGAGCTAAGGTTGTTTTTTGACATTTGGACCCTAGCTGGAACCTGCAGGAGAAATGTCTTGGCTGGATAAGAAGAGTGATGTGGGATATGTATCAGGGACAACTATATCCTAACAAAATATAAAATGGGAAGAGATGGCACTAAGTTGCAATCGCTAAGAAAGACAGGGAGCATATTCTAGGTGCAGAGAGTATCATACCCAAAGGCTCAAGAGTGTGAGGGTGCAGAGTGAGTTTGAGCAACTGAGACATTCAGCATCTTAAGTGCTGCCTGGAAGCAATTGGGGTAGACAGTTTTGAAGATGATATGGGATAAGCCAAACCACTGAAACTTGCATGCCACTTGAGGGAGTTTGGATTTTATTTTGCAAGCAAGCATGGAAAGATGCATATTTTGGATAGATTATGCTGACTACAGGGTGGAAGCCTCATGAATGGACATCTGGAGAAAGCCATTATCAAGATCACGTTCTTTGTCAGAGAACTTTTATGTTCATATCTGCATTCCATCTTCATCACATTCCAGATTGAGAGAGGGCAAAATCTATCTCCATTTTTACATATGGGAAAGTAAAGAACCACCTAGAGAGAGACTAGAGTTACACCATGATGAAACGAGGTCTCCACACCATGACTCTTAAGCTGGAGGGTTTGCCATTGCCATGAGTAAACCAGGGTCTCTCCCTGTGTACCCAGAGGCAAGCCAATGGGTGTAAAACTCAGAAGATTCATGGGCCAAGCAAGTAACAATAAATGAGTAAATTAGGTCCATGTGAGCCAGTAGGGGTGGAGATGGGAATGAACTGACAGTAAGAAGGGGGAAGTGTGACTAGATATCAAGGGAAGGTAGAAGTCTGAATTTTGTGTGAAATGTTCTTATTTTTGAAGCACTGTGCTAGTCAAACTAAAGCATTCCCACCTGCAGGCCACAGGTCTTCAGCCCCTACATTAAATTTCCACCAAGCCCCAGCTAGGGTTGCCAGATTCAGCAAATAAAAATAAGATGCCCAGGTAAATTTGAATTTCAAGCAAGCAATGAATAATGTTTTAGTGTAAGCGTCTTAGTCTGTTTGTGTTGCCATAAAGCAATACCTAAGGCTAGGTAATTTATAAAGGAAAGAGGTTTATTTGGCTCCTGGCTCTGCAGGCTGTACAAGAAGCATGGCACTGGCATTTGCCTCTGGTAAGGACCTCAAGCTGCTTCCACTCATGGCAGAAGATAAAGGGGATCCTGCTTGAACAGCAATCCCACGGTGAGAGAGGAGGTAAAAGAAAGAGAGTGGGGGATGTGTTAGGCTCTTTTCAACAACCAGCTCTTGCAGGAACTAATAAGAGTGAGAGCTCGCACTTATACACCCCACTCCTCCAGAGGTTGTTAATCTGTTCGAGAGACCAGCCCCTGTGACCTAAACACCTCCAACACTGGGGATCAGATTTCAACATGAGGTTTGGAGGGGTCAAAGATCCAAACCATAGCATGAAGTATGTCCCAAATATGGCATGGGGTATACTTGTGCTAAAAAAATTTTTTTTTGACTTTTTAAATCTAAAATTCAAATTTAACAAGGGTTAGGATTAAGGTTAAGGTTAGCGACTCTATCCACACCAACCTGCTTGCCTTACCCAACACAGTAGAAAGAAGCTGGCTTCATGTCCACCTCCAGGCTCATCTGGGGCCTGTGCTAATTCTGCACCTTCATCAATAACTCTTGCTACTCAGCCCACAATTCCCCTTGAGACCTATCCTGTCACCTTCTCCTACTGCCGTTGATGGATGGGGACCACAGAGGCTTATTGGAGATATCTGGAAGAGCCCCATGCAACTGGAGCTTGCAACATTCACAGCACAATGCCTATGCCATCCAAAATTGACAGCAATGCAATATTGGGCTGAATATTGAATATCTTCTGCCGTTTGATCCTTATAAGAGGCGAGGAAATCCTCCCGACCCTCACAAAGCCAAGAGCTCTGGTCATCTGGTGCTGATTAGAGACTCCGGAACAGCTCGGTGGGATCCGGCTCCCGCCGTTCGCAGATAAGACGATAACGTGTCGTGCTTACTTGGATGCATTACTTGGGAGTATCCAAACAGCCAAATGCAAAGTTTTCTTCCGCTGCCCACCAAGTGTACAAGCCCCTGGTTGCAAAGAATCTTTGTAAATGGCTGGGTAATTGGAGGTGTCCTGATTCTCATTCTTTCTTCTAAATGTCCTTCCTGTTTGTCTTTGAATGTCTGGCTGATGAATGGCCCCACTGTCAGGCAGAGACGAGGTGATAGGAGTGGAGTCAGTCCTGTGACTCAGCTCATTTCCTGTGCCAGGCCCAGTGGCTCCAATACCCACTTATCCATCTTTCCCATGCCTCAAGGGAGAAACTCAAATGTTCCCGTGCACCCAGGACAAAAATGGCCAAGACTTACCAAACTTCTCTGACATTGGGCATCTGTTTGCCTCCTCTCCCCAGTCTGCTTCTCTGACCATTCGAGTCTGCTATGGCTTAACCCTTTGTTTCTCCCCAAAACTGATTCAACTACTCCTAATGGGCCTCCCCGACACCACCCTCTTCTGCCTTCAATCCAGGCTCAGATGAGCCTGGAGTGGGGAGAATTTGAGGTCAAAAAGAGCCAGTTTGGAATCTTGGCCATTCCCTTGGAATGCTGCGTCACTCTAGACAAGTCACTTCACTTTTCTGAGGCTCATTCTCTTCATTTGTGACCCAAGGACACTCATTCCAAGCTCACAATGTTTTAGGAACGATTACATTTTGTATGTGATATCGGTGGTGGGTAAGAGAGGAGGTAACAGTTAAGGTTGCAGAGAATGTTAGCTTTTTGAATATTCCCTATGTTCCAAACACTGTATCAATTTAGAAGTTAATCACTTTGTATAGATTACGAGCTATTTAATCCACATCTCCTTCCCCATGCAATAGCCATAGTTTTGGGTCTCTGTGTTACATAAAAGGAAACGAGCTCACCAGGTTTTTATTGAGCACCTGTTATGTGTTAGGCTCTATACCAGGACCTGACAATGCAGTAAATAAAATCGGCACACTCCTCTTGATGGTTATATTTGACTGGAAGAGATAGATATTAATACAATAAAGAGATGCAGAAAAATAAATTTACATATGCATGAGTGCCGTGAGCAAACTGTAGAGGGGGCATCGCTCCGATTTAACTCAAACTCCTGATTGGGTCCAAGATGTCGACGGCGTGCTTCCCCCAGGAAATGACATTTGAGCTGAGAGTTGAAGGCTGCTACCTTAGTTTGATTTCTCCAGAATCTGACCCTGAAGCAAAGATTTGAATAAAAGTAGCTGATTCAGGAGATGATCCAGGGAAGCACTTGTAGAGGAGTGAAGAGGTGAGACAGCGATAGGAAAGAATCAATAGAAGATGCATTATCCAGCCAGGAGCCACTCCAGGGAACTAGAGTTCCCGTCTGGAAACTCTGGGAGGCTCTGGGAGAGCATACTCCAGCCTCAAGCTCCTGTCACTTAAGGGATGAGAGGGTCAGGGTCGTTCTCTCCTAATTCTCATCGGCCACTGGTTGAGGGATGCTCCCAGAGAGCATTAATTCTGGTGTGCTTTGTGCAACGGCAGCCAGGGTTTAAGTGCCCAGGAGAAACATTCCAAGGGTGCTAGACAGGGCTGCTGGAAGTTGATAGTTGGGTGGGCATGCACAGAAATGGTAAGTGCAAGGGGCTGTGGCAGGGCACCAGCAGTGTCCACTGGAGATGTGTAAGTATCAACTGCACACGGATTTGGAGAGATGGGGAAGTCTTCCAAGTAGAAGACACTGCTTTTGCATGGACCCTAGGTGGGAAGAAGGAACTTGTCCCCCATCTCATTTATAATAAGCAACTTGTCCCCGATCCTGTTTATAGTAAGCAGTAGACCCAGGTTCAAACTGGGGCCCAATTGACTCCAGAGCCTTAATTTCTAAGACTTCCTGTCTGTATTCCAGCAGAGTCCAGCAGGATCCAGTGACAGAAACTGTCAGATCACCCGCACGCCGGCTTCCCGAACCACGATTTAATTACAGCACCAGTGCCAGGGGCTTTGAAAGTCCCAGACTAGGTGTTTAAAACACAGGAAGTAAGAAGGATTTTGCTGTGACTCGCTTCCCCTTCAAGGACTGCTCCTGGGGACACATCAAATCCCCAGCCTCCTTTCATCCTCTTTTTGCTTTTCTAGCTCTTTAGCCGTGAACTGTTTTTTTCTCTTCCAGATAATTATTTACACAGAAGGAGAATAATTAGCAGCCCAGGAAACGCCGCTTTGTTCTCAGCTCTCTGCCCCTGCCTGCCTCTCTTGTCTGAAGTGGGCGCCTCTGCTGGGAAGAGAGACATCAAAGTCCGCGGAGGAGGCTTTACGCAGAGAGGGATTTTCTTTGTCTGGCTGAAAAGCAAAGAAAGACAATCTCGGCTTGTTTGTGTCTCTACCCCCGACTGCCGCTGTGTCTCAGGCCTGAGGACCTGCCAGTGGCCCTGCAGAGGTTAGAATAACAGATTGCTTTCCTGGGTGGCTGTTTCCCTCTTGGGCTCAATCTCTCTCCCTTGACCCTCTTGCCTTTTGGTCTCCTGTGCGTGAAGGGTGTGTTCTGCCATCTCAGAAAATATCAGAGGTGAAAGAGCAAGGCCTCAAAAACACAAACTCAAATGCTTTTGCAGTCAGCAGGTTGTGGGCTGAGTGAGGCAGGCAAGCATAAAATAAGGGAAAGAGGGAGGTGGGATCTCGGGTGGCTCAGAGAGTACATGCCCCTTCTAAAACCTGTTTGTCATTGCCATGTGGTAACGGGGGCCCAATGTTGCTGACCTCCCAATTTTCCTAAAGAAGTTGGACACCTGAATTTTTTTCTTTCTTTTTTTTTTTTTTAATTATACTTTAAGTTGTAGGGTACATGTGCACAATGTGCAGGTTTGTTACATATGTATACATATGCCATGTTGGCGTGCTGCACCCATCAACTCGTCAGCACCCATCAACTTGTCATTTACATCATGTGTAACTCCCAATGTCATCCCTCCCACCTCCCCACTCCCCACAATAGGCCCCGGTGTGTGATGTTCCCCTTCCTGTGTCCAAGTGATCTCATCGTTCAATTCCCACCTATGAGTGAGAACATGCGGTGTTTGGTTTTCTGTTCTTGCGATAGTTTGCTGAGAATGATGGTTTCCAGCTGCATCCATGTCCCTACAAAGAACACGAACTCATCCTTTTTTATGGCTGCATGGTATTCCGTGATGTATATGTGCCACATTTTCTTAATCCAGTCTGTCACTGATGGACATTTGGGTTGATTCCAAGTCATTGCTATTGTGAATAGTGCCACAATAAACATACGTGTGCATGTGTCTTTATAGCAGCATGGACATCTGAATTTTCTTATGACATTTTATGTATTGTAAAATACTGTGAGGGCGAAATGAAACACCAAAAGGAGGTCTGGATCCATCCCCTGACCACCAATTTGCAATGACTGATCTGTTCCAATTCTATCTTCTTACAAATAAGGGAAACAGGATTAGTAACTTAGCCAAAACCACATGTAGGTGATGAGGTCGGACTGGAACCCTAGCCTTCTAGTATGTTATGGCTGTTCTTATCACTTCACAATCAGCATTATGTTATGCAAGGCACACAAATAGTTATCAACTAAATAATTAATAACAATGTTTACTTTATATTGTCACTATTACGTTTTAGCACAATGCTAGGTGCTATGTAGCCTCAATATATTCATCAGTACACTTTTGGTTGCAAAGGACAGAAACTCAACTCAAAACAGTTTAAGCAAACAAAGGATAGATTGGCTGCCATATGCAAAGGTGCATGAGCTTTGGGTCACACTCATCATCAGTTTGCTTTGCTATACCACATTCTCTCTTTTTTTTTTTTTTTTGAGACTGAGTCTTGTTCTGTCGCCTAGGCTGGAGTGCAGTGGCACAATCTCAGCTCACTGCAACCCCCACCTCCCAGGTTCAAGTGATTCTCTTGCCTCAGCCTCCTGAGTAGCTGGGATTACAGGCACCTGCCACCATACCCAGCTAATTTTTGTATTTTTAGTAGAGATGGGGTTTCACCAGGTTGGCAAGGCTGGTTTCAAACTCCTGACCTCAGGTGATCCACCCACCTCGGCCTCCCAAAGTGCTGGGATTACAGGCGTGAGCCACCATGCCCGGCAACCCACATTCTCTTTTTATCACTTACACTTTGCAGAAGTTGAGATGCGAGATAGTTGAATTGGCCACAAAAAGCTCTGAGTTTGCTCCCTCCCAGCTGAAAACCCTAGCGGGCAAAAGTCCCAAGAGTTGTAAAGAGTTCCCTGTCCCAAGAGTTCAGCAAAAGTCTCAGGGCTGACCCTCACTGCACCAACTTAAGTCATTGCTCATGCCTAAACCAATCTCTGTGGCTAGGAGGACAGACTGCACCCAAATTCCACAGGTTGAGATTGGAGAGGAGGTGGTTCCCCAAAGGAAAATCAGGGTGCTGTACGGAAAATGAAGACATGACAGACATAAGCCACAGATGTCCATTCTAACAGTGTTAATTTCCATAGCAGTTTTGTAAGATAGTTATTGTTCCTGGATCCAAGTGACTCACAGGCCCTTTCTACCATGGAGTGAGATACGGGAATAACAACATGTTTTCTACTCAAAGGAAACCATTCGCATTTTCTAAGGCAGTGGTTCTGTTTTTTTTTTTTTTTTTCTTTTGAGACGGAGTCTCACTCTGTCGCCCAGGCTGGAGTGCAGTAGTGTGATCTCGACTCGCTGCAACCTCTGCCTCCTGGATTCAAGCGATTCTCCTGCCTCAGCCTCCCAAGTAGCTGGGATTACAGGCGCCCGCCATCATGCTGGACTATTTTTTTGTATTTTTAGTAGAGACGTGATTTCACCGTGTTGGCCAGGATGGTCTCGATCTCCTGACCTTGTGATCCTCCCTCCTCGGTCTTCCAAAGTGTTGGGAATTGCTTGGCCAGGCCGTGGTTCTTAACTGGAGACAATTTTACCCCCAAAGGGACCTTGGCAATGTCTGGAGACATTTTTGGTTGTCCTAGTTTAAGGGTGCTACTAGTATCTAGTACATAGAGGCTAAGGGTGCTGCAAAATGAGACAACTCACCACAAAGAATTGTCCAGCCCAAAATGTCAATAATGCTGTGGTTGAGAAACCCTGTTCTAAGAGTTTACAACTAAAGAAGTCTCATGGACATTTATTCAAAGCAGGTAGACGGGCCACAGTCCTGCCTCCCCCCAGGACATTGTCCATTTGCTTACAATAGGGTGGGGTAGAAAAGGCATTCCACATGCTGGTGGCCAAAGTGGGTTCAAGCTGGTAGGAAAAAGCTGGCCATTCACGGAGTCAGCTCAAGTTCTAGCAAGCATGATCTGTGGGATTCCACAGTGTTCCACAGGCAGGGCACTGAAGAGATCAGAGAAGGGGGCATCAGGGGAGTCCATTTCAGTATCCAGCCTCTGTGCTGGGGTCCAGGGCCCAAGAGGACCTGGAAAGACTGAGGCAGGGCTTAAACATCTCAGAGATAGAGACCCGGGCCAAAGTGTCTGAGAAAAACCAGGACACGGGTGAGGGCTGAGGGAACAGAGGGCAAAGCAGAGGCCTAAGTGGAAGATCAGATTATGGGCCAGTGCAGACAAATACCCGAAGTCAGCCCCAAGGCATGGGTGCAGCAGAGGCTTAAATATGGCCCATCTGTAGGCAAGCTCGGTCCTTCATGCTGAGGAGCAAGTGTGGGTGAAGGTAAGTCCTTACAGGTGTAGAAGGGAACAGGCATGCACAGGTTAAACCCAGGCGTATCTTGACTAGTAGAAAATCCAGCCAAGACTTTAAAAATCTATTGTATGTGTATATGTCTGTGGATATGTGTGTGTGCATGTTTACATTTGTGTATGTATGTTTATATGTTTCAGTGTCTGTGCATTTACCAAAAAGCATATGAAGTGGCTCTCAATCTAAGACACCCCTGACGCGTGGTGGGTGATCAATAACTGCTTTGCTGAATGATAGTAAAGTACACTGAGTACAAAGCTATTATTGTCTATAAAGTTCAGAAGCTAATGTTTCTCTAGGATCAGCAAACAAAAAAGATGTTGATGCTGAATTGACTATCTCATCTCAATGGTTTGTTAATTCATTCAATCATTGTATTATTTTCTAATGTAAGCACCTACTTCGTGTTCCGTGCTCTGCTCCTACTGAGCATATAGAATAATGAACAAGACAGGCACATTTTTTTTCCTGGAGTTTGTGGATGAGTTGGGGAGAAAAACCCTACAGATATGTTAATTGTTTAACTGATGGTCGCTGTCCTTATTAGCAACTGTTAGTTCATCTTAATGGAGTTGGTTGGGTTTGCAAAGAGAGAGAAAATTTACTTACGTCCACCATATTTAAAGGATTGTCTTTGGTATAATCCCTCCTCCCCCGATAAAAACTACTCTTTGATGTCTTAAGATGCTATAATAGACTTTATGCTACCAAATCAAGAAATAAATGATTAGAAGAAAGAAGAGCTTTAATTGCTATCATACTATTTTTAGTTCTTAACCCTTTATGGTTTGAGCTGGAACCTATAGTCACAGTTTTCCCAGGTGGCGACTGGGAAGGCTAATGGTTGAAGGAAAACGTAGACATTCCAGCAAAATGGTGTTTAGTGTTGAGGGGCAAACTTTGGATTTTGGAGTGGAGTAGTTGGGATGGCTGAAAAATGGGAAATAGAGTCAGTCCCATGTTGATCAGTGATGGAAACCAGCTAACCATCCCTATCTGATGTGCAAAGAGACCTGGACCTGAGTCAGGCATCTCACATTCAAGCCCTGACTGCCCCCTCTGGCTACCTGATATTGGGCACTTTTGGTCACTTTGTATTCTGGGCCACCTCGATGATCTCCTCTGAAAAATGGGGCTAATCATCTTTTCCTGCTCAGAGGGTGGTTTGAGCATCAACAAGATTGTTTGTGGAAGCTCCTTTCCAATGTTGAGGGACGTGCAGCATACGAGGTAATATTTTCATTGTTCTCTTCACGCATCGGATTATTCTCATTTCTGCCACTTGTTTACACCTGTACTCTTGGCACTTCTACCATTCCACATGAGTAATTTCTGAATTAAAACTGCTTCTCAGCTGGAAGACCTTGGAGTCTCTCATTTATTCATCTGACTATCATTCAAGTCAACATATGTTGTTTTCTAGTTGCACCAAGTAAATCATTCCAGGGCTGGAATCAATGATCTTTGGTGTTGGAACGGTCTAACAGCAGAGAAGATGGAAATTTAGGGCACATGTAGAATCATGGCATAATTTAAGAAGAGGCAAAGGGCTGGGTGACCATTCCCTGAAGGCCCCATCTAGTGGGTTCATGCAACACCAAGATCCAGGATGTCGAGACTGCGACCTGGCTTTGGAAAGATGAATTATGGATGGGGGCTACCCTGTGTGCCTGTCTTGCTCCATCTGTCTTCTCCTGTTCAAGCCCTGATTTCTGTATGGCCTTCTGTCTTCAGGGGACCTCGAGTGGGTGAGACAGAATGCCAAGCACAGGGCCTGGCCTTGGGGATTGCATTCTAAGGATTCAAAGCCAGCAGGTGGATTCTGACCCAAGGTAGCATGGCATGTACTTTGAGCCAGAAGAGGCTGTGTTTTCTCCATCTATTAGCTAGGTATGTTTTATTTGTGAGAGAAAAAAAGGTGAACTCAAACTACCTTAAGCAAAAATAAAATGATTAATACTAGTAAAATAAAAATGGAGTGGTAGGACTCCCTCATGTAACTAGGGAGTCAAAGGAATGGAGCCAGTTTCGGACTTCACTGGGTCCAGGGGCTCAGGAAATATTGTCAGGATTCTGCTTTCTCTCTAGCTGTCAATTCTGTTACGGCTTTTGGCTTGGTTTCTGTTCCAATAGCTTCTCCATACCTGATAACCATTAGACCCCTGGCCTACTAATATTCTAGCAACTTAATAACCCCAGTGAAAGAAAAAACAAGTTCTTCCTGAAATCCTTATCAGAAAAGTCTCCCTAAGGACTCTGGTTGTCCCAATTTAGATACCTTCCCATCCTCAGTCAATCACTGGGGACACAACTGGATGACATCACGCCTCTGTTGCTGAAGATGATGGCAGGAAGGTCAGTCCCACCCATACCAGATGGAAAAGGTCTCTGACTCAAGAACGTTATCCTGTCACCAGAAGAAGGGGGTAAAAGAAAGATGGAATCTGGACAGACAAAACCAACAAACATTCATCATATCGAATAATGTTTCATGGATCCTAAGCCCCATGAGATGATCCACACACAGAGAAGAGAAGCTCCATGCTCAACTTAGCTTTGAAAACACTGCCATCTCAATTCCCTCTTATTCTAAAGGCTCTGAGAAGTCCTGTATTGAAGAGACCTCTTTTAATTTGTTTAATCCAGTATTTTCTTAAATGTTTTGACCACTGATTTTTTTTGTTTTGTTTTTCAGGATCAATTTTTAAATCATGGAAAAATGATGGACTAGGAAGGGCCAGGATTCAAATGTTGAGAGCATCAAAACCAAACAATCTGTGGTAATAATGAGGTTGGGGTTATTATACTAGGCTGGAGTTGGGCAGAGGTGTGTTGGGAGGGTGAGCAGTGTGGAAGCAAGCAAAGAGCATCAGCAGAATAACATTTCTTGGTGGTAGGGGCACAGGAGCTGAGAGCTATGATAGTGCCACCTCCTTGGGGTCCCATCTTACTCTGAGCAGGAGAGAGATATTGGAGAATGGAGATGGATATTCATCTGGTGACAGTAGAGAAGCCCATGATTCTAGCAAGGACTCCTCAGCTAATGAAGCTGTCTGCTCCAATAATTTGGAAGAACACAGCCACCCAGTATTCAAAGCAAAACTCCAACAGCCCCATCAAGGTGGAAAATAGAAAGCTGACCGTAACAGGATTTTGGTGCTCCGGCCAGGATGCAGGGTCAGGACCTGGACCTGTCAGGATCCAACCAACAAAACAGAAACAAATCTATGGATTTAAAATCAGGAATTTGATAAAAGAAACTGGTTATACAGGGGATGGAAGGGCTGAGGAGTTTGCTTACAACCATGGGATATCACAGAGAACAGTACGGCCGGAAGCTCCTACCACCTCCTGGCTGGAGGGTCAAAGGACAGAGTTACTGGAGTCCAGGGTCTGGGGTTCCTCAGCAGAAGCTGGCACCACAGGGGGCCAGGCCAACAGTAGCTGGAGCTACAGAAGGTTCACAGTTGCCACTGGAGATGCTGACTGAAGAGTGTGTGTGTGTGTGTGTGTGTATGTGCGCACACATATGTATATGTGTGCATATGTGGTGTGTGTATGTGTGTATATGTGTGTTCATGTGTGCATATATGGTGTGTGTGTGCATGTGTGTATGTGTGAATGTATGTGTGTATGTATGTGTATATGTGCGTATATGTGTATATGTAAAACTGTGTATGTGTGTGTTTGTGTATATATGTTTATATGTGTATATCGTGTATATGTATATATGTATGCATGTGTGTATGTTTATGTGCTTATATGTGCATATGTGTGTATGTATAAATGTATGCACATTTGTGTGTATATGTATGTATATGTATATATGTATGCTTGTGTATGTATGTATGTGTGCATGTGCCTATGTATGTACATATATGTATGTGTGTATATGTAGAAATGTGTGGATGTGTGTTTGTATAGGTATATTTGCGTATATGTGTATGTGTGTACACACATCTGTGTATATGTATATACGTGTGTGTGTGTTTAATCTTTTCCCTCTTTAGTCTACTGTCGGTATCTGCCATTGCTGAATCCAGACAGAAGCCAGTTGACCCAGGAGCTTCAAACACACCTGTGGAAGACAGCTCCTTTGCAATTTCCTGCATTGCAGAACAGAGCAGGGAAAAGGTCAGGAGGTCATGGGCCAGCAGAACCCAGCTTCAAAACACAAGGTTAG
Organism: Mandrillus leucophaeus; assembly: GCF_000951045.1. NCBI lineage: Eukaryota > Metazoa > Chordata > Mammalia > Primates > Cercopithecidae > Mandrillus > Mandrillus leucophaeus. The sequence continues at coordinate 1,514,121 of NW_012101521.1, read as the reverse complement.
GTGGTTTCCCTGATGTTTCCCCAAATCAGGGATTGGTGAACTGTTTCCTATCAAGAGCCAGGTATTAAATATTTTAGGCTCTGTGAGCCATTCAGGCTATTTGGTCTGTGCTGCAGCTACTCAAATCTTCTGTCGTAGTTCAAAGCAGCCATAGACCATATGTAAACAAATTATGTGTTCTGATGAAACTGTATAAAAAGGAGTGAGTAGAATGTGGCCCACAGGCCATAGTTCCCTGATCCCTAGAGAGCTCACTAAAGGATGCTGGGGATGTACGAATGCTTTCCTTCTTTCAAGAGGAACAGAATCTTGTATTGCACTGATCACAAGGCTAATAAAATAATCATTTAAAAAAAAACATTTTTATGCTTAAAGTTGTTTCCCCCAGAATTCTGATTAGCAAAGTCTGTCCTCAGCTGTCACAACAATCTACCACATTATTCTCACATGTGTCTTTAAGATGCGCCAACATGTTGCAACCCAGTCCCGTACACCTTCTCCAGCCTTTCCCAGGACAGCATGCAATTTCTTCTTCCAAGAGCTCCAGGCGCAAGGGAAATGTGAACAACAGGGGGTTGATTTTGAATTGTACGTAATTAACCACCAGTCAAGGGCTGATCTCTCATTCCAGAGGCTAATTCTGTCTGTGAAATTGTGAGACTAATTCTATACAATGCATTCTTGGGGTTAGAAGATGGAGTTTGGAGGGCAGTGGCAACATGTTCAAGTGGAAATTGATCCAAAGTGGTACAGACAGCTGCTTAGCCTAGGAAGACACCGTCCTCTTTCCCAAGCTCAGGGCACCGTCAATGCGCGCCTGAGCTCCCCTTGCCTATGAAAGGAGCTTCATTCTAAATTTTGACACATTCATGACATAGAATTTCTCCCTTGATGAAAAACTTCTCCAGAAAACTCTCATTTCTTAGAATCCCAAAGTGGAAATGCCTATCCCAGCATTTACATCGTTCCTCTTTTCCCACCCTGGAGTTGGGCTGTTCTATACTTAATAACTCACACAATCTCCATCTCACTCACTCCACATTTGGGTCCTCTTCCCTTAGTTCTTTGGACTCCATTTGCTAATGCTTCCAAGATCCATCATCCCAGGAGCCATTGCTCTTAAAGAGGTAAAGTAACAAGCAAGATGACACAGACTTGTTCGGCTGGAAGAGTCTTGACAGAATTTGCTGACCACATGGCATTCACCACTTCTGTCTGGGAGTCAGAAAATGTCCTTGTCCAAGTCTACTTCAGAGTAGGAAGTAGTCCCAAAGGTTTGGAGGGGCCTATATTATATTGTCCTTTTCTCCCAATTCTATAACTTTTTCTTTTACCATGGTCACTTATTTTAAAAAGGTGAAGAGGCAAAGAGAAGAGCTATCTTAATCAGAAGTGTTGATATGCAATAATTAATACTTTTTACCTGCTCCATCCACCCCTAAATTTCAGCTTTGTCCATGTCTTAGTCCACTTAGTGTTGCTATAACGGAATTCCTGAGGCTGTGTAATTATAAAGAAAAGAGGATTTTGGGGCTCATGGTTCTGCAGGCTGTATAAGAAACATGGAGCCAGTATCTGCATCTGGTGAGGGCCTCAAGCTGCTTCCACTCATGTTGGAACACTAAAGTGAGTGTGTGCCGAGATCCCATAGTGAGAGAGGAAGAAACAGAGAGAGGCAGGGGAGATCCTAGGCTCTTTTTAACAACCAGCTCTTGAAGGAAGTAATGAGTGAGAACATACTCCTTACCATGAGGACAGTGCAAAGCCATTCATGGGGAATCTCTCTCTTTGACCCTAACACCTCCCACTGGGCCCCACCTCCAGTTTTGGGGATCAAATTTCGACATGAAATTTGAGGAGATAAACATTCAAACTATTGCAGTCCCTGAAGCACAGTGGATACCGCATTTTCTCTCAGCTATCAATCTTAGTGTCCCTCCTTGTCAAATTACACTTCAACCCCACCCTCAGCTTCATGCATTCACACATTTCTCTTGAGTTAATGTTTTCTCCTATTGACTGACCCTCCAGCAACCACCTTCTCCCACTCACATTCTCACATCCCATCCCCTCAAGGTGGTCCCTATTCCTACTCTCATCCTGGTTGATCTTGATTTTGTGAGCAGGTTATTAGTATCAACTCATGATATTGCCTATCTGTCTCCAAAAATCACTGGCATTAGAAGTTGGTCTGCCCTAGTACTTTGAAATAAATTACTTTGGACTGAAATAATTTTCTGATAGTGATAGCATTTTTGAAAGCAGACATTCATTTATGCTTTTTTTACATCATTTTGAGGACCTTGAACAGTGTTGCATATGGTGCCGATAGTGAATAAGATTTGTCTCATTTGCCAATTCTAATTGATTGGGAGTGCCTGCATGGAGCCACATCCAGGTTCAGCAGGCAAGAGTTCCACGATCAATTAGTAATGTCTGCCATGGCTATATGGTTATGAGGGTGAGGACATGCTTGCTACTTATCTGCTCTCCCTCTGATAAGTGTTCAACTATTACTTGCTGAAGCTGAGTGTGACATAAAGAGCTCAGAACCCAGAATTTTAAAAACTGGCATTTAAAATTAGTGTTACTGCTAATTAGCTAGGTCGATACTGAGCAAGTTTCTAGTCCTCTGTGGGTCTCCATTATCTTAACTATTAAGGGAAAAGTTGAGACCAAAACAGCAATACTTAGCCTAAAGCCTCCAACCTTGCAAAAGCTTGTGAAGAAATTGATGGGCATTCCCCCAGATGAGTGTCAATATTTCAAAAAGACTAATAGAAAAACTGTAGCATGGCTAAGAATAACTTCTTTGTAAAGGCAATGTTCTTTTGAAGCTAAATCTAAAAAAAAGAAAAAAAAATAAAGAATGACTTTGCGATCAGATAAACCTGAGTTTTGAACCTAGCTGGGTAAGTTACAGAACTCCTCTGTGCCTCTGTTTCCTGAGTTGTGAAATAAAGACAACTTTATGACAGTCTCATAAGGATTAAGTAAGATAAGCATTGTAAATCCCTCATCTGGGCTTTAGTAAGCACCCAATAAAATCATATAATTATTGATATTATGATTATTTTAGATGAGACAGGCCACTTATCTTTTAAAGGCATTGTATTAACTGAGTGATCATTCGTTATATAGATCTGTGGTTATTCTGTGGGAAGCATATCCTTTTTTTTTAGATGATCAGAGCAGTTTAGTTTGCTGGCTGCATCCTTTAGAACAAGGGGCCCTAGGGAAAGAGAGGAATATATCAAAGAGTCTTCTGATGTGGAAAAGGCCGGGAACCCGGGGGATGGTTGTCCTCTGAAGCCCTTTCTTATTTTGAACGTCTGCACTCCTCCAAATGCCAGAAATGTGTCTCTACAGGGCTTGGTACACAGGCAGCTTTCCTGATGGGAGGTGAAGCCATTCTGAGATTTTCTGTACTGTTCTGTGACTTAGTGTACAGTTCACGTCCCCTGTCAGGCCAATTACCGACTTAAAATGTTGTTAGGAAAAGGCAGGCATGTTCATTATGTAGCAGCGAGCACTGGGGCCCACTGGTTTTCTATTTATGCTGTTTGTAAAAGCCATTCTTTCCTAGTCCTTTGACTGTGCATGTCACCAAAAGGCTCCCAAATCACAGATTCTTCCCTGGTAGCTGTCCATCTCCCCTTTTTCTGCCCATCCATCACCTTCTTCCACTCTGCAGGGGTCGGGCAAGACAGGAATTGCAGGGAACGAAGAGCTGAGTAGGAGCGGATGCTGTTGTTGGCAGAAATGTTACTTCCTGTGAGAAGGAAGAGAACAGAATAAAATGAGGGAGGAATTAATTGATCAAGTTAGATTCTTGTGGCTCAGATTGATGGGAGATCACAGGACGCCATACCTTGGTTAATTTCAATGAAGAACTTGAAACCATCAAATAAACCAACAGGTCTCCTTTGTGGAAGGTAGACAGGACCAGGAGTGAGGATACCTGGGTTCTACTTAGGACCCGTTTGATCTTGAGCGGGGCATCAAACCTCTCTAGCTTCCAACCTTTTCTTCTGCAAATTGAAATTGATGGGTAAGATTTTCATTACGTTTCCATCCAGCACCTATAATTCATGGATATTTTATTTTATGAACCAAAAGTGGTTGAGAAGCTGAGTTCTTTGGAGGGTTCCTATTTTGGCTTTATATAGACCCCGTCTCAGTACTTACAAGAGCTCAACCAGTTATAGCTGACTATTTCAAAAATTTGAATACACTTTGGATAAATCTATATTTGTTGGAGGACAGAACTTAAAACTTCAGCAACCTGGAATAGTATTTATTCATCTGGTCAATCAATCTTTCTTTAAAATTCTATAATAAATATTCTATTGCAAGAAATACATACATAGGCACTTTTTTTTATTAATCCAAGTCTGCTATCAATCAGGAAACAGATTAATGCTTTTGCTTTGCTTTTCCTAAGCAAGCAGAATGAGCTCATCTCAGGCATAGGATTAGTTCCTTCAGCAGTGTGCAGTCTTTCTTGCATCTTCAAGCCAGTTTGACATCTAAAGTCATTGCCTCATTAGGTGCCTGCTGTGTGCTAAACCAGTCTTTTACTCCCTCCCACATTGGTTCTCCTAATTTTGTTTTTCTTTATTTTCTATCTCTCTCTCTTTCAAAAAAAATCACTTGCTATTAAGTATAGGGCACAAGGTTTCCAGAAGGAAGCTTAGGAAGCCTAGATTTCTTGATAAGGTAAAATACAACTCCTGTCCCTCCTGCCTCTCCTCTTGCCTCCTGATAAACCAGAAAGATATAGAGTTTCAAAGTGGTTTGCTCCCTTTTCAAACACCACTTTCCATGATGGCTTTTCCCCTCTAATGCAAAGGGAATTGTTTTCCTTTCTCAAAAGAGAAAGCACCCCCTTTTCAGGGAAGCCATCAGCATCCCAGTATTTACTGATTTAAGATGACAATGGTCTCCTTAGCAACCTCATTCTCACCGGATTAGACAGGCCCTCTTCAATGCTCCAGGTCTTGCAAATCCCAGCCAAGACCAGAACATGGCTCTTTCCAACACTGGTAAACGGAATATAATGAGGTTATATTTAAAAGCCCGAGATAGATGATAGTTTCTCCCCAAGTAGCAAGGGAAGGTTGTCATGCTACAGAGTGATCCTCTTTAACCAAGGGCTTGGTGGATAGAGGATCATATCAATCCTATCCTTAAATGAACTTAGTGTTTTAAAGAGAAAAGACACCAGGCTCTATACAATGCTTACCTCTCAGCTTTTGGTTGAAGCTGCAGATAATAATAAACAAAAGCTCCCAGTGTGGTGTCTGGCACACAGGAGGTAGTCACTAATGAAGCCTGAGGGGTGTGAAGATCTACTAGACTGCGCTGGCTAATAAGACAGGGGGCCAGTCTGCTTTATTCAGCATTGATGTTTAGCATGCTGCCTGATGCTTAAAAGTTTATGTTGCTTAAATGCACTTCATATCCGGGATCCTCAAGATCCCAGATGAGTTCAATCACATCATCACCCTATGTTTCACAGATGAAAAATGAGACTCAGAGGCACAGTCTCTGGACTAAGGTTCCACAGTCAGTGGCAGAGCCAGGCTGTGTCCCCAAGTCCCTTTGCTCTAGACCACTCTATTAAACTGTCTCTATAAACAGTAGCTCTTTCTCTGGGCTCTATGAGGAAAAAAATCAAGGCTCAGTTCCTCTCCAGTGCTCTCAGCTCTGTTTATCAACCAACTTGGAAGAAGCAATTGCAATGAGGAGATTCCCCTCAAGGAACATACAATGTCCTTGTTGCTTTGGAATTTTGTAACTCCACCTCATCCCGTGCTCCCTGGAAGTTGCCTACAAATTTGAAGCTTGAATGATCCCAGGTTCAACACAGCTCGTTCTCATTCACGGAGGAGAGCTCATTTTCTGTTGCTTCTCTAACATATGTTTATCCAAATTAATCATAGTAACAGGGGACTGTACATCCCTGGCATGGGGCTCTGCTGCCTGGGCAGATTTTCTTGGCAGGGAAACTGAGCGGGCACACAGAACTTGCAAAAGGGGTGGGCTCAGAGCTAATTTAATTGAGCTCTGGTAAGAAACTGTCAGCCCCTTTCCACAGGGCAAGGATTATGGAATAAGGAGGTAAAAATGCAGAAAGCAAGTGATACAACACAACTTTTTTCTGGGGCTGCAGGATTTATTCATGATCCTGGGACTCCTTGCTCTGGGCTGATGCTAAGCAGTGGCCTGGGAAAATAGCAGTCACCCAGACTAGAAACCCCAGAGGCATCCAGGAATCCTCTCTTTTTCTCAACCTCCACATCCAATTGGTTTCTAGGTCCTTTTGTAGCCCCTCCTCTTGGCCTGAGTTCACCCGTTCTCATCAGTTACCTAGACTTTTTCATCAGTGTCCCCATTGTCCCCCCAAACCCCCCCAGTTCCCCTTTCTGTTGCGTCATCTCTTTTGCAGCTGGTATGATTTTCTTAGAAGGGAAATCTACTCAAAATCCATCAAAGATTTCTCATGTCTTTATCATAAAACCAAATCTGGAAGCCTGGCATTCAGATCCCTTCATAGCTAGTCCGGGTCTAATTCTGTGGTCTCATCTCTTGGCACCTGGACTCAGTCTTCTTGAGCATCAGTAGACTTCCTCAACTCCATGTCACTGCGTCTTGTTTCTTTTATCTACAGTTGCACTCCAGCCCTGATCGCCCTTATGCAAGTCCTAGTAGTTAATATTTCATTGTTTCCCAAGGGACACGATCTAGCTCTTTAGGAAAATTTTTAGGCAATCATGAATTTGGGGTTCACTACCAAGGGGCTCAAACATATATTTGAGGACAAATGAAGAACACCCTTGCATTAATATAGATTACAGTAATAAGACAGTGACCAGGATGATAGGGGATTCAAGCACAGGCTTTTGAAATAGACACGAGTGTAAGTTCCAGCCCGGGCACCAGCCATGAGGCCAGGAGCAAAAAATGCTGAACCACTTTCCTCTGTTTTTTCCTCTGTAAAATAGGCATAGTAATATTACCTACCTTATTTTTTAATTAGGTAAAACATCTAATGCTATATCTTTTGCAGAAATGTGTTTAACAAATAGTAGCAGTGATGATGAGGATGGTTGATGATGATGATAGTGATATTAGCATAATCCAAGCACATTTTGGAGTACTACATGGTCCAGTTTTGGAGGAATGTGACATTCAAAGAATCAGTCCAGCAGCCAAAAGGCATTTCCACTATTTATCTTAAAAAGACACAATATAACTCACAACACATGTTTAAAGACCCCTTTTTCAATACCTCTTATCCTTCCATACAGTAGCTATTTCAAAGTGATTCCCTTCCTAACCGCTCCACAATTCTCAACTGTTAATCAAAAACTCAGCAAGCTGCCAACTTTTCCTCTTCTTTCTTTCCTGTTCTTTTTATCTGTGGAATAAATCTTTCCACACCCATCCATTGGTTCTCATCCCTCATGGGTTTTGCTTTTTGCATAATAAATGTCTGGTGGGGATAATGAGAATGCTGAGTGAACAATGAACACATTTTCCTTAGTATGGGAAGGGAGAGAAGGGATGAGAATATACATCCATTAATCCCAGTGTTTCTGTTAAAACAGCAACAGATCAACCTGTAAAATAACACAAACACTAAATTGGTGAATTGCCACCATTATCTTTGGTAAACAGTGCAATAAATTGGGATGACCTTTCTTAGTCGACAAGAAGATAATGTATGAAATTATCAATACCATCTCAAAACAACCTACAGCCAAGTTGGAAGGAATCTCATCCTCCAACCTGTGCCTTTAACCCTTAAAAAGCCAACCCACAAAACAGCCAACAACAGACCCTGGGGAGGTTTAGAATAGTGAAAAACCATACCCAGTTTTCATTCTAGTAAGATCTACTAAAGCAACAAAAAGAAAAATACACATTTCAACATAGCACTTGCTTTTAAAAATTTCTTCCACAAATGACCTCAAACATATATCCAAAGATACATATGCAAGGATATTCATTACAACATGACAGAAGCAAAAGACTGAAAGCAATCCAAGGGTTCATCAAGGAGGACTGGTTAAAAAATGGTGGTACATTCATGCAATGGCATATTACGGTGGTATTTTTCTGCTGATACAAAAAAATCCTCAAAATACGTTTTTAAGTGCAAAAAGTAATGTGTAGAAACATTTATTTAATATGCTCAAATTTGCGTTTGTGAAATTCACACAAACGCATACATTTGTAAGACACACACCTTTAAAAAATTGTGCATTTTATATTTCTGCTTGTCCATGCATTAAAAATATATCAGGAAAGATAACAAGAAATCACTGGGAACGAATATCCATGGGAAATAGGGCCAGGGGTAGAAGTAGGAAGGGAACATTTTTCACTGCATGTCTTTTTATACTTCTTTTTTCACAGGCAAGTCTTACTTTATAATGAAACTTTTTCTTTTCAGGAAGAAAATCACACTCACTTGGAGTCAGACTTGGATTCAAATCCCATCTCTTTCCTTATTAGCTATGTGACTTGGCGAAGCATTTCACTGCTGAGACCTCTGATTTCTCACTGTAAAATGGGACCAATTACCCATAACTTGTCTGGCTGTGAGACTATGTACCTAAAATACCTAGCATGCATCTATAAGATAATAGGTACTCAATAAATTGTAGTTTTCTGCTTTGATCAATGTCTTGAAGTCTTACTTCCCATGTAAGTATTAAATATGTAACACTCACTTTGTTCCTGCAGGTGACCTGTCTACTGACCTTGCATCTTTATCTCCCTCTCTCTCAGAACCATACCTGTCCTTGAACTTAATAGATTTCAAGTTTACCTTCAATACTTGCTTCTTAACATCACTTATAATTCTTTCCAGCAATTTTTCTCCCCAACCTCATCCAACCTTTTATCCTACAAATAGGATCTACTTGCTGGTGGACCGTCTCAGGGTCCCTCATCACTACTCATAAGCAATAATAACAATATCTAATATTTATTGGGCGTTTTCTATGTGCCTGCCACTGTTCTAAACATGTAATTCATCTAAATACCTGGAGAAGTAAGGACTATTAGTATCCTCACTGTACAGATAAGATAACTAAAGGTGAAGCATAGTGGGGTTAAGAAAGTTACCAAGAATGGGGAAGTAGCAGAGCTGTGTTGTTCATCTTCCTTCTATATTCCTACGTACCCTGTTGAGAAAATTCAAATACTGTAAGACCAGGAGATCCTCAGTCTATCAGTGCCATTTAATAATGATACATCCCCATCCTCATCTGTTCAAATAGCTTTGTTATTCTCTTCTCTAACATTCCTCCACCCGACACCCGCAGAAGTGACTGCAGAAGGCAATCTTGGAACACTCCTGTAGCCCAGTACAGAGGCATGGCTGAACTCTGAGAACACTTCTGGTCTGCAGTCTGTATACCGAAATTCCCAAGGCAGCTACCTTGTCCCCATGATGACAGGGCTTCAATTGAACACTGATCCCTGCACGACACACTTTCAGTGTGTCATTATGACACTGTCAGTGCATCTGTGAGTCTGTATCTGGCCACAGATAAATGGCTTCCTTTTCCCCACACTGCCAACTCATATTTAGGTAGTGATTCTGTGGGAGAAATTAATGACGGCTCATCAGTTTCCATGCACCCATTGCCACAGCCTGATGGCTGATGTTCACCCTAGTTTACTTGTTTCATAATTTAATTTCTCACCAGAGATCAATCGCGCTGTTTTTCTGAGGCCATTTCTTGTAAGAATTGAAATCAATTGAAGCGTTGACTCTGAATCACTCTGTAAGGACAGCTGTATTTTAAATTTTAGAAGCTCCAATGTATTGAGTCTGCATTTTGACTTTGCAATGCAAACGAAAGTATGCTATTATTTTGTACTTGTTGTATACCAGCCACTGTGCCTAGCACTTAGCATACACTTTTCCACTGAATTCTCGGGGCAGGTACTATGATTAAAGATGTGGAAACAGTGGCTCAGAGAGGTAACAGGATTTGCCCAAGCCCACTCAGAGGTGTGGTCAGGACACAAACTCAGGCCTCTGGAGTCCCGGCCCAGTGATTATTCATTTCTTCATTCAGTCACTCGTTTATCCAACATAGTCATTAGTGTCTCCCAGGGCTGGGCACTGAGGATTCAGTGGTGAACAAAATGGTCTCACTTCTCTACTTATGAAACCTTTAGGACTGTTGTATCAAGAGCACATTATGCTTGCAAAATAACCATCACCTCTTATTTCTCAGGCACTATAAAGTTTACAAAATGCATTCACACCCATTATCTCATTTTGAATAAACTTACTGTACTCCCTGATGCTTAAATAAATGACAAATAAGACCTGTGACTCTGGAGTAGCCTGTTACAAAAAGTGTATCCTCTTCCACTCAATCTTTCCGAAACCAGACGCTTGCATTTACTGTACTTGAAGCCATTGCATTAAAATTAAATTACCTTTCTTCTTTCATTCATTTCACCCCTGCTTTCTGTTGGTCTTAAAATGCTCCTTGGGTCTCTAGATAGGTGGTTTCTGTTTTCCATTGCCATTGCATCTCAGATGAACAGGTGCTGGGGGCTGGTTGACACTTTGGAGACCTTTAGAGTACTGTTTGAGAGCTGGGGGCAACCCCTGAGCAGTCAATCCCTGTCCTGGTAGTCTGCTATTCCCCTCCTACATTCTTTGTTTTTTCAGATTTTAGAGGGTTTTAAGCTTTATCTTAGGTTCAGGGCTACATGTGCAGGTTTGTTACACAGGTAAACTCATGTCATGGGAGTTTGTTGTACGGATTATTTCATGACCCAGGTACTAAGCCTAGTACTCAATAGTGTTGGCGAGGTTGTGGAGAAAAGTAAACACTTATACCACTGTTGGTGGGAGTGTATATTGGTTCAACCATTGTGGAAAGCAGTGTGGCAATTCCTGAAAGAGCTGAAAACAGAGCTACCATTCAACCCAGCAATCTCATCACTGGGTATATACCCAAAGGAATGTCAATCATTCTGTCATAAAGATGCATGCATGCATATGTTCATTGCAGCACTATTCACAATAGCCAACACATTTTTTTTTTTTAATAATGAGAGGAAATAACAAGCAAATACTCCTTGAGCATCAATTATGTGCTTATAGTCCTGTAGGTCAGGATAGAGATTTGAGGGGTTTTGGCCCCAGGGTAAAAGGAAGCCATAGAATGGTGGGTCCCAGCGTGAGAAGGTCTGGCATGTTCTGCGCCACCTTCATTTCTGCTGATGAAGAAAGACCCCACAGGCGGGTCACAGGAGTCATGCCCTGCCCCTCACCCTTGTCCCTCAGAATTCCCCAGAGGTCTTTAACCCCAGCCACTAAAAACAATAATGATAATAACAATGATGGCACTATTTGTAAATCTAAGGCTTGATCTTAGGATCTGGGACTCCCCCATGTATTTATCACATTGGTCTAGAGACTGGGGGACTCTTCAGTATATCCACCAAGACTTTTCAGGGCATTCTTTTAAAATTATATTTTGAGTTTCTGTTTCATGCCAGGAAAGAGTTCTTGTCCTTGTGGATTTTACTGCGTAGTAGCTGAAACAGACAAAAACGAAACAAAACAAAACAAAAAAACATGCAGACCACTAACTACAGTACAAAGTGTGATGCAGACCACAGAGAAAATAAACAGGAAGTGGGGACTAAAGTAACCGGAGGAAGTCTACTCCAGACTCTGAGAGCAAAGCACGTTGAAGCTGAGACGTGAAGGATTAGAAGGAGCCGGCCATTAGAATTCCAGTGGGAACAGCATTCCACACACAAGGAACAGCACGAGAGAAGGATCAGAGGTAGAAAAGAAACTGACAGGCAGCCATTGTGGCAGGAATTGACGAATGAAAGGAACATAGTGTTAGATGTCAGAGGGGGTAAACAGGGACTGGAGTAGATCTATGCAATTAAAATAGAATGCAAGCCAGAGTATGTTTAACATTTCTAGATATTCAAATGAATAGAAGTAACCAAGCTAAATTAATTTAAAATATTTATTTAACCCAATATAATGAAATATTTTCAAGTTATTTTTTATATATACAATTATTAATATGATGTATTTACATTTTTTATACCATGTCTTTGTAATCTGATATGCATTTTATGCTTACAACATATCTCCGTTTGGACTGGCCACTAGAAACTTTCAGTAGCTGAATATAGCTAGCGGCTATCTGATTGGACAGCACAAGGATAGATCATGGTGGTAACCGGTTATATTCGCGACACCTCCTCCAGATCTCCCAGTGAACTACATCTCTCAATAGTCATGCCTTTTTGTAGCATCCCCCCTAAACACACATACAATAAAAACGGGCCAACTGGCCAGGAGCGGTGGCTCACGCCTGTAATCCCAGCACTTTGAGAGCCTGAGGTGGGCAGATCACGAGGTCAGGAGATTGAGACCATCCTGGCTAACACGGTGAAACCCTGTCTCTACTAAAAATACAAAAAATTAGCAGGACGTGGTGGCGGATGCCTGTAATCCCAGCTACTTGGGAGGCTGAGGCAGGAGAATGGCGTGAACCCGGGAGGCGGAGCTTGCAGTGAGCCGAGATCGCCCCACTGCACTCCAGCCTGGGCCACAGAGCGAGACTCCATCTTAACAACAACAACAGCAATAACAACAGCAACAACAACAAAATGGGCCAACTAATAGAAGGCAGTAGAAGTGATATGGCATAGTTCCTAAGACTTGGCCTTTGGAGTTCTACAACCTCCCCTTTCACCTCTTGTAATTCTTGCACTTGGACTCAGCCACCATGGCTGGAGGAAGCCTAAGCAGCCATGTGGAGGCAAACCCATGGAGGAGAACTGAGGCACCCACCTGATGGCCCCAGTGGATCTCTGACAGCAACCAGCTTTAACTACCAGCCATGTGAGTAAGGTGATGTTGGACTTTCCAGTTACCCCAGTGGGAAATAATATTATTTTAAGCCCCTGAGTGTTGGGGTGGTTTGTTTCCTGATAATGGATAAGCAAAACTCATGGCAATAATTTTGTTTTTATTTGGAGTGAGACAGGGAGCCATGGAAGAATTTCGAGGGGAGGGATATCTTGATCTGACTTTATTTTTAACAAAATCACTTTGGCTATTGGGCTAAGAACAGACAGTTGGGGGCAAGAGTGAAAATATAGAGCTAAGCAGGAGATGATCACAGCATCCAGGCAAGAAATGCTGGTGCTCAGAAATGCTGGTGCTCAACAAGAGTGGCAGTGGTGGGAGTAGAGGGCAATGGACCTATTTGGGATATTTTCCTGGTAGAGTCAAAAGTGCCACTGATAGATTGGATAAAGGAAGGAAAATTGAGAAGTTAAAGAAATGTATGGGAAATACTTGGGAGATGCCCTTGAGGATATTTCTGAGGCTTTCACATCTGTCATGGTGCCGCACTTCAGAATAATTCTGAGTTAGTGCAAGTTAAAAGGTGAAATTGCCTTCTCTCTCTAGAGGTCATTATTTATGGTATTTCCTCAGATTCAATGAGCCTAGACAACAATGCTCACCCTCTGCCCCCAAATCACAAGTGTGTAAGTGCATGAGCATGAATAAGTAACAAGTATCCTAAGGTTTCTTGACAGTTGCTGTATTTTAGTGGCTGCATAAAATCTCCCCCATCCCCTAGCCCTCAACAGCTGCTGGGATGCCACAATTGTGCTACTCAATACAAACTGATACTTACTGAAGTCATAAGTGCAGATACTATTAAATGGAAACAGGTTGCCTAGCAGAGTCAGGCATATATGCAATGAATAACCACTATTTATTTATTTAGCAGTAGCAGAGCCTCCATTTTTCCCCAATGAGAGGTGAAATGCCTGTCAGTTGAGAGCAGAACTCACTCACTGTATCAGTTACCTATAGTCACAATAACACTGCTAACAAACACTCACAGAAGACCAGTGGTACACACTGGTAACTGTTTCTTGCTCATGTGCTTGGATTTGTTGGCTAGGTGGTTCTGCTCTGCTCTGCTGGTCTTAGCTGGGACTTTTTCACCTATTTGCGGGTGGCAGTCTTGAAAGTACACTGCTTGCATCTCACATCAAAAATAACTTTATGTTCAGCTGCAAGAGCCGCAGTTACTTGACAGCTTCAAGTTGCTACTATATTCAGAATCTCCCTTGGCTTTCAAGCCAAGGCCCCACAGTTGGGGTGCAGCCCTCAGATAACGACTTAATGGAGCAGAGTGCCAGAGCCCGGCTGTTCTGCCCAATACTTGATTCCTATATAGGAAACTTTTTGCTCCAGATCTCCCTTTTGGGTTGGTTGAGACTTTGTCCAATATGATCATGATCTTAGGCTCTCTGTCCAATCCTGTTTCTCTTCCTTTCTTTCATATAATAGGTATCAGATGGACATTGAGGTCTAAAGCCTTTCCCTGCCTAATTCTGCTTCTGTCACCTTTTGTCTTCCACCATCTTGTACTCCTAACTCCACCTACATGTCTGTTTCTCAGATGACCCAACTGACACACTGGAGGTTGGCTTGCTGGCTGTTGGCAGGTCTTGAATGGCCTTGGCTAGGATGTCTGAAGTGACTCAGCCATGCTCCATGTGACTCTTGTGAACCAGCAGGTCAGCCCAGGCGTGTTTCCATGAAGATGACAGAGACACAAGAGAGCAAGCAGAAACATGCAAGCCCTCTTGAGACCCAGGCTTAAAACTGGTATACCATATATTCTACCTCATTCTGTTGGGTAAAAAAAAAGAAAAAGAAACAGTCACATAGGAAGGAAATACTCTGCCTTGATGATAGGAACTCCAAGGACACATGACAACTCAAGGGTATAGGGAGAGATGAATTACTGGGGCCATGATTACAATTTGCCATTGGACAAACCATCTCAACAGCAGGCCTTCCAGCCTCTGCACCTTCACCCATGCATTTCCTCTCCCTAGAGACCTTTCCTCCTTATACTTGAATATTTGCACTGTACCCAGCCTTCGACAGCTATCCCAACCCTCTTCCTCTGTGCAGTCCTTCCTGGCTACAGTTGCTGTTTTCTCCATATCAGAACTGAGAGTCTTCAATGTGATGGTCAAATGCAAATTCAGATGCAGTTCTTCCTGTCTTCAAAATAAATGGTAGGCAAGTATTTATGGAACAAAGAAGTAGACACATGAGTGAAACTCAGTAAGAGACCTAAATGAAAGGCGTCCTATGTGAAAATGGAGATAATGTTTGTATCTTCTTCATAGACATGTTAAGGAGAATTAAATAAGACACTCCACATTAAGCACTTAATATGTCTCTAGTATATTATAAGTGATCATATACCTAAGTATAAATTATAAACTAAAACAGAAGAAGGCTGGAAGAAAAAGATGAGAGAATATCTCAGTGACCTTTTGAGAAGGCAAAGATTTCTTAGAAAGGGTTTAGAAAGCATGAATCATAAAGGAAAAAAAAAATAAACCGGCTTTACCAAAAATAAAAACATCTGCTCATCAAAATACATCTTTAAGAATACAAATAGGCAAACCACAGACTGGAAGAAAATATTGCAAAACATATCTCTGACAAAGAACTTGCATCTAAAACATATAAAGAATTCTTACAACTGGATAATAAAAAGACAAGCAACTCAATTTAAAAACCTGAACAGACACATCATGCAAGAATATATGTAAATGGCCAATAAGTTCTTGAAAATGTGTTCAACCTCATTAGTTATTAGAAAAATGCCAATTAAAAGCACCATAAGATACTGCTATACACCCACCACAATGGCTGAAACTAAAAGACCAACATCATCAAATGAGGGTAAGGATGTGGAGGAGCTGGGATTCCTTTACACAGCTGGAAGGAATAGAAAAGGGCACAGCAAAGCCAGGTGTGGTGGCGTATGCCCGTAGCCCTCAGGAGGCTGAGGAGCTCAGGAGTTCAACGCCAGCCTGAGCAACATAGTGA
>NW_012101521.1:1488407-1497689 GCF_000951045.1 Mandrillus leucophaeus | reverse complement strand
TTTATCCAACAGAAACAAAAGCAAATGTCCATAAAAAGCCTTGAACACAAATGTTCAGAGCAGTTCTCTTCATAACAATCCCGAACTGGAAACAGTCTAAATATTCATCTACAGGAAAATAAGATGACTGGGGTATATTTGGACAATGAAATATTACTCAGCAATAAAAAAAAACAAACTACTGACTCATCTAATAATATGATGAATCTCAAAAATGTTTTGCTGAGTGAAAGAAGTCTGCACCAAAAAAAGTATATTTTGCATGATCCCATTTGTATGAAATTCTAGAATAGGTAAAAATAACCTATGACGACACAAATCAGGGCAGTGGTTGCTTGGGGGGAGGAGGGAACACTTGACTGGGAAGGGACACGAGGGAACTTTCTAGGGTGATTAAAGATGTCCTGTCCTGATATGCATTCATCCAAACAGACTGAGCAACACGCTTTAGATCTCAGCAATTTCACTGCATGCAAAGTAAATCTGAATAAAAAAATTAGAAACATGAGCTATTGTCATTATGATTAGTCATTGTTTTGTTGTGCACCACGCACCAAGGTCCGGTGCCATGAAGGCAGGACCCTGTTTTCTCTTGCTCGTGCTTAGTTCTGTAGTGCCCAGTGCCTAGCACATAATAGGTACTCGATAAATGCTTGTTGAGTGAATTCATAAATGAATGAATGAATGAGTGTTTGAAGAGGGAGAGAGAAGGAGTGACATAAATTTCTGGCTGTCCAAAACTGGAGCTGGGAGAGATACTGTTCTGATATTTACAGCCTTCAAGCATTTCTGTTCTGGTTTGCTGGACAAATGGGGGCTCCTGTAACACTCGTAGCTATGTATTTACAAGACAGCCCTGAAGCTACTTGGGAACTAATTCCACCTCGCTGTGAGATCGTTTGCCTTTAGAAAAGAAGATGTAAATATTCCCCACTCGGCTGAACGGAATGGCTCTACTGGGCTCCCCCAAACAGTCTTTAAGAACATCCTTTAACTTAGAAAAGATTTGCAAGGGCAGGCCGAGGGATGCGTCTAGGGGAAGAAGGGAAGCTGATATTACTGAGGGCCTACTAGGCGTCATGTTCCGTGCAGTGCTGAGCACTTTCACAGGCATAGTCTCCTTTACTTTTTAGGATGCAGCTGGCAGGGATCATTGTCTCCATTTCACAAATGAGAACACTGAGTGAGTCTCAGAAGTGTCCCAGGTGAGTTACACTCTGCAAAGGTTGGCATCGAACCCCAGGCCTGCCTGACACCTGGTGGCGGAGTGAACCCAGGGTGCAGTTCCAGCTCTGACACACGCTTGCTGGGTGCGTGGGCTTATCATTCTCTGAGCTTCAATTTCTTCATCTGTAGAAAGAGGGCGCATGCCTTGCCTTCTCTGCCTCCTTAGGGTGGAGCCATGATGACAACATCCTGGCGACACTCAGAAGGTGCAGAGAGTCGCTATTTCTCGGCTTCTCCCACCAGTGCAGAGATATCATCAAAAACCCCAGGCAAAAATCATGTCAAAACTCTGCTCCAAAGCCTACACTGGCTCTAGGCAGGGGTGTCCAGTCTTTATATTATTATTTTTATTATTTGAGATGGAGTCTCACTCTGTCGCCCAGGCTGGAGTGCAGTGGCACAATCTTGGCTCACTGCAACCCCCAACTCCTGGGTTCAGGCAATTCTCCTGCCTAAATC
This sequence comes from Mandrillus leucophaeus, assembly GCF_000951045.1. Taxonomy (NCBI): domain Eukaryota; kingdom Metazoa; phylum Chordata; class Mammalia; order Primates; family Cercopithecidae; genus Mandrillus; species Mandrillus leucophaeus. The sequence goes on along the minus strand of NW_012101521.1, from coordinate 1,496,003 downwards.
TCCAACCAAGTAGCTGAATTACAGGCATGCGCCACCACCCCTGGCAATTTTTTTTTTTTTTTTGTAGAGGCGGGGTTTCACCATGTGTCCCAGGCTGGTTTTGAATTCCTAGGCTCTAGTGACCCTCCCACTTCAGTCTCCCAAAGTGCTGGGATTACAGGCGTGACCAATCTTTTGGCCTCCCTGGGCCACATTGGAAGAATTGTCTTGGGCCACACGTAACATACCCTAATACTAACAATAGCTGATGAGCAAAAAAAAAAAGGCTCTAAAAGAATCTCATAATGCTTTAAGAAAGTTAATGAGTTTATGTTGGGCCACATTCAAAGCTGTCCTGGGCCGCAGGAGTCCCTCGAGCCATGGCCATGGGTCGGACAGACCTGCTGTAGGGCCTAGGGCAAACCTCATCCTAGTTCGCTCAGGACTTTCCCTGTTTTAGCACCAAAAGTTCTGTGTCCCAAGAGCTCCCTCTGTTCTGGGCAAAGTGAGATGGTTGGTCACCCTAAATGGCTCCCACCTTACTCTCAGTTAAAGCCAACATCTTTACAAAATCCTACAAGGCCCTACATCATCTGACCCTCATCATCTCTCTTATCTTGTCCACCATTCCTCACCCGCTCGATCACCCCACTGCAGCCATACTGGCCTCCTTGAAGGTGCTCAAACCCACCATTCCTGCTCCTACCTCAGGGCCTTTGCATTGACTGTTCCCTCTGCCTAAAATGCTCTTCCCAAGTTCTAGACATAGCTGGTCCCTTTACTTTCTTCAGATCTTTACTTAAATGTCTTTCCCAAGGAATCCTTCGCCTGCCCACTCTATCTAAAATGCTCTCTGCACCACTTCCAATGCCTTCCAGTCCCTTCTACAGCTTCTTTTTTTTTCCTCCTCCACATTTTCAGTGACCTAATATCTTGTATAGTTCACTTACTCCTCTTGTTTACCATTTGCTCCCACCCCCAACTATCATGTAAATTGCATGAAAACGCAAATTATCTGTCTGTTTTATTAACTGCTTTATCTCTGGTGCCAGATAAAGCCTGACACCTAGCAGGTGTTTTGTGGATAAATTTCCTTAGCATCAACCATTAATTGGGTCCTGGACCTCACAGCTGTCTGGAGAGAGCCCCAAGTAAACAGCCGCAAACCTAAGGGCAGACATGGACCAGCGAGTGGGTAAAGAAAATGTGTTATCTTTATATCATGGAACACTACTCAGCCATAAAAAAGAATGAAATAACGTCTTGCAGCGACTCAGATGGAGCTAGAGGCCATTGCTCTTTTTTTTCTTTTTTATTATACTTTAAGTTCTAGGGTACATGTGCACAATGTGCAGGTTTGTTGCATATGTATACATGTGTAGAGGCCATTATTTTAAGTGAAGTAACTCAGGAATGGAAAACCAAATATTATATGTTCTCACTTATAAGTGGGAGCTAAGCTATGAGGTCGCATAAAGATTAAGAGTGATATACTGCCAGTCTGGACAACATGGCGGAAGCCCGTCTCTACAAAAAGTACAAAAAATTAGCCAGAGTTGGTATCACGCACCTGTAGTCCCAGCCACTTGGGAGGTTGAGGTAGGACAATCACCTGAGCCTGGAAGGTCGAGGCTGCAGTGAGCTGAGATCATGGCACTGTACCCCAGCCTGGGCGATAGAGTGAGACCCTGCCTTGAAAAGAAGAGTTATGTAATGGACTTTGGGGACTCAGGGTTGAGGGGGAAGGTTGGGAGGGGAGTGAGGGATAAAATACTGCATATTGGGTAGTGTACACTGCTCAGGTGACAGGTACACTAAAATCTCAGAAATGACCACTAATGAACGTATCCATGTAACTGAAACCACCTGTACCCCCAAAACTATTGAAATTATATATACATATGTAACTAAAATAATTTTTAAAAATACCTAAAAACAGAGGGAGGTACAGGTGTGCAGAAGGCTACGGCAGCCTTCCCAGCCCCACCTGGAAGTCAAGGAAGGCTGACATCTGGAGAAAGGAGGGCAATTAGCAAGGTGAAAAGGCAGGCGAGACTAGTGTAAGCCTCTAAGACCAGTGGATGGTCTTTTGAGTGGATGCTCAAAAAATACCTGTGCATGAGTGAGTATATGAATGAATAAGTGAGTGTCCCAAGTGGAGATAAAGGCATGCAAGAAAGCCCAGAAGGGAGAAAGACCAGGGTAGGATTGGAGCTGCATCCAGGGCAGAGACAGGCAAGACAGGTGGGGACCACATCACACAAGAGCCAGGTATAGTAATGTCTATAGTGTCTGTGGGAGTGTTGCCAGAGGAGATTAACATTTGAGTCAGTGGACTGGGAGAGACAGACCCACCCTCAATCTGGCTGGACACCATCTAATCAGCTGCCAGAGTGGCAAGAACAGAGCAGGCAGGAGAAGATGGAAAAGCAGACTTGCTCAGTCTTCCAGCCTTCATCTTTCTCCCATGCTTGATGCTTCCTTCCCTTGAATATCAGACTCCAAGAGATACTAACAGCCATAATAATAACAACTTCAGCTCACATTTATGGAGTGCTTACGAAGTGCTAGGCCAATTCAAAGTGCATTTTCATGAATCTGTTTGTTTAATTCTCACATCGCCCTTTGCCTTGGCTTTAGTCTTAATGCAGGCTCCCCAGAAAATGCACCTGGGGCCAGTTTTAAATGCTCATATGCTCTTGGAAGGTACAGTCTCAGGGCAGAGAGACTAAGAGGAGAAGGGAAATGAGGCAGGAGAGCTAAGACACAAGGTCAGTGATGCACTACCAAGCTGGTTACGGTAGTTGGTTGGCTGATGTGGTCTGTCCCCAGTTAGACTGCATAGGAAAATTTCCTGGTGTGGTCCAACAGAAGGAGGAGTGGAGAGAGTGTGTAACTACAGCTCCCTCAAATCTCCTGTTTCTCAGCGCTTAAAGTGCACCCTGCCAGGAGATCCTTTTCATAATATGCATGTGGTAGGAGGAGCCAGAGATCCTGGACTTTGGCTTCAGGTGGTTGGACTCCATGGGCATGGAGTACGTTGCCATAGCAACAGCCATGAATCAGGTAGCAATTGAGATTCCAGGAGTTATATGAGACCAAGAGAACCTGAGGAGGCTCATGAGATGGATCCAATATCATCATTGTCCTGACTTTACAGCAGGAAACGGAGGCACAGAGAGGCTACACAGCTCCACCCATACAGCCAGCCTGTGGTGAGCTTAGCACCACACTGAACAAAATTTGGGCCACTCAGGATTGCAGAGAAAAAAAGAATGTAGACCTAAATCTTTGAGACCAGAACTTGGAGGTGCTGTCAGGATTCTTTAGTGCACCCTAGTTATTTACAATTGACCCAAAGACTGAATTATCCTCAAATCATTTCTCTCCAGCTCTAGGAGGCAGCAAGAATTTGAGGGAAAACACTAGGTTGAAGTCTGCTTCCAAATTACTGTGTAACTGTAGGCAATAGATGCTCCTTCCGTGGTGCTGTTTCTGCATATAAAATGATGCGGCCAGTGTAATGTACTGGTACCAGCTGGGCCCTGCCAGCAGTATTTGCTCCTCAGTCACAGGGAACACTCTTGCCTGTCCCCATCCATGCCCTCGAAACGCACTCCTGGGACTTCCATGCACAGGTAAGGGGCATTAGTCCATGGACCATGAGCCATCATGCCCACATAGCCCTAAATGAGACACCCAGGGAACCAACAGCAACAAGAATAATTTCCAGTACTTCCCTTTATTCGGAGAGGTCACATTTAAACTCTTCTAGAGGCCTTTGATGCCAAAACTTGAGTTCCCTCAAACATGGGAGAACAGGCTGGGCACCTATGGAACGAGCTTCTTACCCACCCCACTTTTGAGGTAGGTTGCTTGAGACTGAAGTGAACAATAGGGATGAATGCCTCCTAGGGCTGAGTTAGGCACTCCCTGCCTGTGCTAGGCCAGGGAACTCTTTGGAACTCTTTCGAATGTTCCCTGCACTGGCTGGACAACCAGGCCTGGAACTCGAAGGAGATCAGAGTGACTGTCTTAGGAAGAGCACTGAATGAGGAGTCAGGAGCTCTGAACTCTAATCCCAGCTTCTCCACTGCTAACTCAGGCCAGTCACTTGGTCTTGCTGAGCCTCAGCTGCCCCATCTGTAAAATGGGCATAGTAATCCTTGTCCTGGTGCTTCTGCTGGCCAGATAGGCTCTAAAGATAGGTCTCCGCTCCCACTCCTTATTACTCAAAAAGAAACCAAAAATTAGAGGGGTTTAACAAACTACTTGAGGTTACACAGCTTAAAAGATGGCAAAGCCAGGAGTACACCCAAGCCTAGTCCTAGACACAGGTCCCCATTGCCTCCCAGATGGAGCAGGCAGGCCCAGCTTTGTTTAACCAGGAGATGGTGTAGGTGAAGTGATGTGATCCATAGGTCCGTTCAGCCAGCTGACCTTATAGGAAAGCACTATCTACACTGCAAGCTTAGCCCATGATGTTAATACCAAGAATGCATATATTTGGAGATAGAGCCCCGAGTTCAAATCCCAGCTCCACTTGTCTGTGTTTCTGTCCTCTCTGAGCCTCAATGGCTGGTATGGGGAAAAGTCATTAACTTGACCCCTTGTTATGTTCTCTCTCCCCACTCGCTGAACAATGAAAATTGCTCACCATCAGCCACAGACACTGACTCGTTTTACCAAGGGTGAGGTCACTGTGCTTTAAGGGACTGCATCCTCCAATGTCCTTCCACCTTTTGCTGCAGACCCCCTTTTTGCATAAGCCGAGGATCAAGGGAAGACCAAGGGCTTTTGGTAAATGCAGCCATGTCTTTCCCTACCCTTTGCAGCAAGTCTAAGCAGGAAGAGCGTAAACTTTAGATTCTAGGAGATGGGAGATTGAAAGAGGGTTAAATAAGCCATTCCAGTGAATCCTACAAGCTGTAGGCATCCACTATGAGCATGATTTTCTCACTGAGCCCCGAATAAGACTACTGGGCCTCCATGCAGCTATTTACAAAGGAGCATTTTGAGTCATTTTATATTTCTCCTTGTGCATATAGAACACATGGATAGGACAGTGGATCCCAACCACTGTCTCTTAGAAGTGATGTTTGAATATCACCAAGCACAGTGCCTATCTCCTCACAGACACACAAGAATGGGAGCTACGATGATTCTTAACAAAGGGTGACAGGGTCACTGTGTCACCTTGTCACCAGAGCTGCTGCTTAACATCTGTCACTATGCTCTGAAGGGAGCTGCCTATGTCGACAGCTAAATAAGCAACCAGGTCCACGGAGCGGGAGTCCAGTCTGAACCGTCCATCACCTTCTGAAGACAGCAGCGGGAGCTTGGCCAGGCCATTAATCACAACCAGAGCCTTCTACGGCTGCATCCAACATCCTTTGACACCTGCCTCTTCTAGCTGCAACAACAGTCTCCCCTCTCCTGTGCTTCCCATGGACAATCTTTGGGAGTGGGAAAGAATGCAGAGCCTTAGCTCCCCCTCCTTGAACTCTGCAGAGAGCCAGGGGCCTTGGAACAGGGCTGGGTCTGTGTTGGCCTGGAGAGGGCCTCTGAAACTTTAGAAATGTACATTTGGCTTATCTGAGTTCCTTTCTCAGGAAATTGACCTTTGGGCCTCCTAGATGGTATCAGAAAGCTGAGGCTTTTCAGATTGCTGCACCCAGACAATGAGACACACCTGCTGCCTGTTGACCAACTCCTCTTTCTTGCCCCTCCTGTTCTCCTTCCCTGCTTTATAAACCCCTAACTTTGGTTGGGAGGGAGAGGTTTGACAGGCTGATGTCACCTCCAACACAGCTTTTCTTCTGGAGCAACATTTGTTGTCTCAGTGATTGGCTTTCTGTGTGGTGAGCAGCCAGACCTGGGTCAAAGCCCTGGAGTTTGCCAACAAAATTCTGGTTCTCTGATCAGGAATTCATTGCTTATGGCTCAGTGGCCGTGGACCAGGAGCATTTCAGAAGCCCTCCTAGCAGCTTCCCAGCCATATTTGCCAGAGATGGGTTTCAGTCTCCTTCTCTTCTGCCTCACCACTGCCAGCCCCAACTGCATTCCTGATTGCCTAGGAAGAACAGGCTTTGAAATCGGACATCTGCATCCTGATAGGTGAGTGCCCTCTGTAGGTCCCTGACAGCAGGAGTCTCTCCTCTCAATTTGGGGAAATTCCAAAGGAATTTCCATTTGTTGCAGGTTGGACAAGCCCGGTTGACTGGTTTGAGAGTAGAAAGCACCCTGTTTTGGTTTGGACACTCTTGGGTTTGTTGCTACTACAATTAGTATTTTGATAATTATTTGTTTCCATAATAAAGATTTCCTTCCCTGGCAATACTTGTGGTCTGTGATATGAGCAACTGGACCTAGGCCCAACCCCTGGTGTTTGGCAAAATATCATGCAGACAGAGAAGGATGACCTGTAGCTGCTGGACTGCTGGTGGGACATCAGGTGGTAGGGGCATGGCCAATGTATGTGTTTCCAAGTACATTAGCTGTCCTCCCAGTAAACTATAAGCTTCATGAAACCAGGGTCTTTGCCTATCCCATTTTCAGCTTTATCTACCGTGCCTGCAACAGTGCTCAGGACATGAGGTGATCTTTGTTGAATGAATAAATGTTGAGTTCTAAACTCGGCTCTGCTATTAAGCGCCTTTGGAAAACTCATGTTCTTCTCTGAGACCCATTTTCCCCACCTGTAAAATTACCTGGAGGCTTTCATCTAGTCCTTATGGTCTACGGTTCTTTCAAGACATGGGTGCCCTGTTAAAAATGGCCTCAGGGTATAAAAGCAAGAGGAAACATTTGCAGGAGAGCATTTAATCCACCTGGATTCATGATCACCAACATCCTCACCTTTGAAATAGTTTTGGTTACATCAGCAGGGACGCCATAGCAGGGCATAGTCATAAGGTTGGAGCCACAGACTTGGGCATCAGGGAGCAGTTCTTCTGAGACCAAAGAAAAAAGATGCCACCATTTGCTGCAGGCTGACTATCTGCCAATCAACGGACTAAGTGATTCATGAGCTCTCGATTCCTTACAAGGATGCCGGGAAGCTGGTACTAGTTTAGACCTATTTTACAGATGAGTAAAGGAGAGGTCAGAAAGCAGTGACATCTGTGAGATCACGCAGAGAGAGAATCTCTGACCTGAGGCATGAGAGGCAATGCCCAGGCCAGGGGCCAGGCCGTGTTGATATCCCACGTAGCAGAAGTGGTAGTGTCACATAGACGTGGATGACACTTACTACCCTGGGTGCTAGGGGTGAGCACACTGCCTATGTGACATCAGGGCCCACTGTGGAATTTCTGGAGTCATCTTGTAGGAAAGAGGTTCAAAGCATAGCCAACATGGTGAAACCTCGTCTCTACTAAAAATACAAAAATTAGCCAGGCATTGTGGTGGGCGCCTGTAATTTCAGCTACTAGGAAAGCTAAGGCAGGAGAACTGCTTGAACCCAGGAGCAGAGGTTGCAGTGAGCCAAGATCACACATTTCACTCCAGCCCGGGTGACAAGAGCAAAACTCTACCCCAAAAAAGAAAAAGATAAAAGGACGGAAGGAAGGGAGGGACGGAGGGAAGGAAGGAAGGAAGGGAGGAAGGGAGGGAGGG
>NW_012101521.1:1453790-1488267 GCF_000951045.1 Mandrillus leucophaeus | reverse complement strand
AAAGAAAGAAAGAAAGAGAGAGAAAGAGAGAAATAGAGAAAAAAAGAAAGAAAGAAAAGAATGAGGATGAAGTTGAGTAAGTGCCTTCTGCTCCAGGCTGTGTTGGGTTGGGGAATTTGAGAGGCATGGGGATGGTTGTCAACTTGTAGCATGTTAAATTGACTTTTAATGAGCATCTTCAGGATTTCTGTTTGCTGCTGCATAATGAGGAAGACTTTGCTGTTATTACTTGAAATTAACCTTTTTGGATGCATCACTTACACATCATTGAAGAATAATGACTGATTTCTTTTATAAAAATGTGCTTCATAAAATAAACGTATTATAAATTTTTAACACAGAACTCACAAGATAATTTCATCTTTATTTTTCTTCATAGTACAGCTTGCTCCTGACAGTATATTCATTTTCTTGCTTATTGTCTGTCTCCCCAGCTAAGATATTCCCTGAAGAAAGGCAGGGTGACTCTGCCTGCTCACTAGAGCTTGGGTGTGAGGAACAGTGTCAGGCCTTAGAAGGTACTCAGTGAATACAAACTGAATAAATATTACTGGCACATGAAGAGAAAGGCATGGAAACTCAAAGGTTCCAGGCTCTAAAATGCCCAGGAAACATCAATGCCAGGAAGGCAATGAATCCGTTGCCCCCGGCATTGATAATCTGTTCCTGACTTCCAGAATTATCTCTGTTTGCGGACCAAGCTGGGAGCTTGGGACATACGTATCCTGTATGAATAATAAATTATTCTGTATGAATAATATTCATGTATATTATTTTGTATGAATAATAAATAAATGATAAAATATTAATAGATTAATAATAATAATTAATTAAATCACCACTTCCTTTTGCATTGTGTTACAGGCTGAATTGTGAACCCCTAAATCTCATGTGTTGAAGTTCTAACCCCCCATACCTTAGCATGTGACAGTGTTTGGAGATGGAACCTTGAAAAGGGTGATTAAAATCCCAGCACTTTGGGAGGCCAAGGTGGGTGGATCACGTGAGGTTGGGAGTTCAAGACCAGCCTGACCAACATGGAGAAACCCTGTCTCTACTTAATGCAAAATTCGCTGGGCCTGGTGGCACATGTCTGTAATCCCAGCTACTCAGGAGGCTGAGGCAAGAGAATAGCTTGAATCCGGGAGGCGGAGGTTGTGGTGAGCTGAGATCACACCACTGCACTCCAGCCTGGGCCACAAGAGTGAAACCCCATCTCAAAAACAAACAAACAAAAAAACACCATGGTCATTAAAATCAGGCCATAAGGGTAGGTCCTGTTTCAATATGACTGCTGTTCTTAAGAGAAAATTTGGACACAGAGACACCGGAGGTGCAGCCACATAGAAGAAAGATCACGTGAAGACCCAGCAAGAAAGCGACTATCAACAAGCCAAGGACAGAGGCCTTAGGAAAAACCACCCCTGCTGACACCTTGATTTCAGACTTCCAGCCTCCAGAACCATGAGGAAATAAATTTCTGTTGTTTAGGCCACCCAGGCTGTAGAATTTTGTTACAGCAGCTCTAGCAAACTAATACAGTATGCTATACTTTCCCTTCCCTTTCCAGGGTTTTATGAGAGTTCAGTAACTGTTGTTCCCATTACTGAGATGAGAAAACTGAGACCCAGCGAGGGAAGTGACTTGGCTGAGACTCCATGACTCGATGGATTTCACTGCAGAAACCTTGGGAAGAGCCTCATGCAAGAGCCTGGGTCTTATCCCATTCCCACCCCACACCTAAGCATTGGCGAGCTTTTGGGTGGTGCCTCCTCTTTGCCGGGGCTTTGCCAGAGGTCCTGGCTGCTTTCCCCATATATCCCAGCACTCTCCAGTGACCCAGAGCCCTCCTATGAATGGCAAGAGGTGGATGGTGGATTCACCAAGTGGGAGACTGAGCCTACATCAGAGACAACAGGGTCCACTGTTCACCAACGTGCTCCATCAGAGAGGCAGGAAGGTCTCCAGAGACGGTGAGGTCTCCAGAGAGGGGCTCCAGTGAATTTCCCTCCTGCCCCATCCTCCTCCCTTGCCCCACTTCTACCCAGAGTCTCTAGTGAGGATGATCAGAGATGAGAGCTCCTCTTTTTGGGGTGACCTTACCAGTTATTAGGGGTCGAATTTTGTGCCCACTTCCCCAGCCCCACTCAAAAAAATGTGGAAGTTCTAACCTGCAGTACTTCATAAAATGACTTAATTAAAAGGTAGGGTCTTTATAGGGTGACCAAGTTAAAATAAGGTCATTAGGGAGGACCCCATCCAATATGAAATGGGGAAATTTGGATACAGACATGAACAGAAGATGAAATGAGGAGACACAGGGGGAAGATGGCCATCTACCAGCTAAGGAGAGAGGCCCTCACAGCTCTCAGGAGGAATTTACCCTGCTGACCTTGAATTTGGACTTCAACCCTCCAGCTATGGTACTTCGTCACAGCAGCCCTTGCAAACTTACACAGCAGTGATCCAAATGGGAATTCCCTCCCACGGGTGGGAGCTATGATTGGTTACACCAGAGGGGTCCTAGGGATGGAGACAAATTTGGGGTAGGATATGGAGTCTATGCTAGTGGGAATTTAAATAAAGGCAGCATTTGCTACCTAAATGTGGGCACACATATGCTAGCTTCGCCTTGGTAAAAAGGGAATAAATTCAAGGTTCTTGAATGTTGATGTGGGTGCACATTTGTAGGATGCATATATATCAGTGTGTCACATGCATTCAGGGTGTGTGGGCTCATTTATTTGTTCTTTGGCTCATTCATTCATTCATCATTCATCAGTTTCTTGAATGCTTGTACACACTTATAAATGCACAGGATAGAGAAATGAATTGGCAAAGGAATATGATAGACAAGCATGGGGATTAAGGGAGCATGAAGGGGGAGCATTTGTTTCTGTTTGATATATCAGGGAAGACTTCCTGGAAGAAGTGAGCTGAAACTGGCCAGGTGAAGAGGAGGAAGAAGGTCATGGCATGTAGACATGTAGGAAGAGAAATAGCAGTATATACCCCAAACTACACACAGTTCGGGTTGGTTCTATTCTTTGGAACAGTCCTACCCCTATCTGCACCCCATCGACACTCTGGAATCCCAGGTAGCAAGGCCATAGAGAAGGCACAGATGCCCAGGAGTCAACACTTTATTTTGTTCAGGCCAATCACACTGGGAGCCCAGCATCCCCGCAAGATTTGCCTTTGTGGGCCCGTCTTGTCTCTTGAGGGTGACCGTGCTGGCTGGCTTTGGCCACTGGGGAGGCCTGGCCAGTCTCTCTGTCTCCAGGTTATTGTAGAGTTGGGAAGTCTTGAAGGGCAGCTTCAAGGAGGCTGGAAGCAAACACAGGTCAGAGTTGATGAATGGGACAAAGGATGGGTAAGGTTTTTTTTTTTTTTTTGGAGGCAGGGTCTCACTTTGTCACCCAGGTTAGTGTGCAGTGGTGCAATCATAGCTCACTGCAGCCTCCAACTCCCGGGCTCAAGTGATCTTCCTGCTCCAGCCTCCCGAGTAGCTAGGATTACAGGTACATGTCACCACACCCAGTTAATTTTTTATTTTTTATTTCTTGTAGAGGTGGGGTCTCACTATGTTACCCAGGCTGGTCTCAAACTCCTGGCCTCAAGTGATCCTCCTGCCTCAGCCTCCCAAAGAACTGGGATTACAGGCATGAGCCACTGTGCCTGCCCAGGAAGATGGGTACATTTTGATGGAGACAATGAATGGGGTGGAGGGCCTGGAATTCTGTACACCCAGGTGGCATTACTGTAGCAACTCCACAGAAAGGGATGGCAGAGTGTAGGCAGCAGAAGGAGAACAAGTGGGGGAAAAAGTTGGGATAGATTTCCCAAAGGTCCAAAAATTCCAAAGTAACCTGGCATTTACTGCATCCATGGGGTGCCATGCTCTATTCTAGGAATCTCTCATATTCTCATGAAATCCACAGTGTTACTTTAGGTAGCTGGTACTCTTATCCCTATTTTCCAACTGAGGACGCAGGGGCTTGGAGAGACTGTATCATTTGTCCAGGGTCCAATGGCTAGTTACAGGGCAGAACTGAGCCTTGGGGAGTCTTGCTTCGTCCCAAAGCCCACCATGCATTTGCATTGTTGGAGGTGCTGCATTGTATAGCTGAAAAACTAGCATCCTTGGAGAAGAACCTTGCTCAGGGTAGGAAGGGGACTTGATTAAAATGGAATGGCAGAGACAAGATGTTCTGTGATGACTTCTGCTAAGGACTGTTCCCCTCATGGATGTGTGCCCTTTACTTGGCCTTTGAAACTGCTTTCTATGTCCCCGAGAGCATAATAATGTAAATGAATATCAGATCTTTACTCGGTAATTGAGAGCAGAGAGAAGGCCATGTTAAGTCAAATTAGTTTGCTCTGATATAGTCCAAGCCTGTCTCTGCGGAAGGGGCAATGGCTTTTTGATGGGCTGAGGCTGCCTCTCGAAGAAATAGAGGATGTGTGGCTCATTTGGGTCAAGGAGGCCTGCGGGTTGCAGCAGGTGCATCCTGAGAGCCATATGCAATCGCTCGACCATCTGAGCCTTGAGCTGCAGTGAGTTCTGAGATTCAGTGACTGGGAGATTTACGAGGGCTCATAGACTCTCAGGCAGCTCTAATTTCACTCATGAAGATGCCAGGAATGTGTCCCTACGGAAAACTTTTAAAGATAAATGTAGGGATTCTAGAGCTGGAAACCCAATTCTGCCCTGGTGATTCTGTACAAGTGACTTTAATCTTTCTGATCCTCAGTCTGTCAACCTGATAAATGGGGATAAATAATATCCACCACCACTTGGGGATATCAGGAGTACTAAATGACTGTCTGATGTGTCCACTCAATAAATGTAAGCCTTGGTTAGCAATGAATTCCTCTTTTTTTTTTTTGGAGAGGGTGTCTCGCTCTGTCTCCCAGGCTGGAGTGCAGTGGCGAGATCTCGGCTCGCTGCAAGCTCTGCCTCCCAGGTTCATGCCATTCTCCTGCCTCAGCCTCCCCAGTAGCTGGGACCACAGGCGCCTGCTACCACGCCCTGCTATTTTTTTGTATTTTTAGTGGAGACGGGGTTTCACCATGTTAGCCAGGATGGTCTCGATCTCCTGACCTTGTGATCTGCCCACCTTGGCCTCCCAAAGTGCTGGGATTACAAGCGTGAGCCACCGTGCCCGGCCTGAATTCCTTTTCTTACCTTGACTCCAGATGAGTGACAGGATGAGTGCTAGGAGCGGGAGGAAGGGCAGCCAGTAGTTACTTCTCCTGCACTGTTGCTCTGTGATTTTTGTACTTGTTCCCTCCCCGCTCAACCTAGGGCCTATTTCTCTCCATATGTAATGCAAGTGGACTCCACTATTCTGAAGGTCTCTTCCAACTCGGCCCTTTGCATGTCTGCGATCCCACCACGGATCTCCCGTCATTATGTGGACAGAATGCCATCGCAGCTCCTTCAACCCCAGGTGGAATGACATTAAGAAAAGAAAATGATAGTAGGGCGAGGAAACTTTAAATATCTGGCATCTTCTTCTTCTTTTTTTTTTCCTGAGACAGAGTTTCACTCTTGTTGCCCAGGCTGGAGTGCAGTGGTGGTGCCCTCAGCTCACTGCAACCTTCACCTCCTCAGTTCAAGCGATTCTCCTGCCTCAGCCTCCTGAGTAGCTGGGATTACAGGCACCAGCCAAGACACCCAGCTAATTTTTTGTATTTTTAGTAGAGACAAGGTTTCACCCTGTTGGTCAGTCTGGTCTCGAACTCCTGACCTTAGGTGATCTACCTACCTCAGCCTCCCAAAGTGCTGGGATAACAGGCGTGAGCTACCGCACCCGGCCACATCCAGCACCTTCTTTAGCGTCATCCCACAGGAACCCCTTACTTTCTGATGTGTCTGCATTTCAAAGTACAAGGAAATGGAGGTACCCAGCTGAGGGCTCGTGAAAGGCTTTGCATCCAGCAACACATGACTTCAGCTAAAACGTCTAAAAATCTTGATCTCTAAAGAAATTAGTTGTGGCAGTAAGGACAGTATAGGAGCACTTGCTCTCCCCAAGGCTGCAAGGTGAACTCTCATTCCCCAAGAACAGCCCCAGCCTGTTGCTTTTACCTGAACTGATGTCTACTTCTGGAGATATTTTTTCATTATGCTTGCAACATCGTCGTCTTTCCTCCCTGCCCCTGGCTCTCTGTGCTCGGGGGACGTTCCCTCACCACCGTCACCCGCAAGTCGTTGGATTCCTGGTCGACTTTTGATGCTGTCAGCACTTTTGAAGGACACGATGGAGCTGGAGGATGAGGACGAGTCGGACAGGTGAGCAGGATCCTCCTTGGGCTCTGGGCTCTTTTTCAAAATGGTCTTGATCCCCGAGAGAAAGGAACGATCAGCCTCTTTCGTCTCAAAGTGGACACTTGAACGCTGTGAACCGTCTTGCCCACCTTTGGCTGCTCCGGCCAAGGATGTAGGCGTCTGGGGCTTCCGGATAGCTGGGAGGAAGTCATCGAAGTCCACTTTGGTCTTGCGTTCGTAGTCGAGGCTTGGGAGTTTCCAGCTGAAGGGGTCACTGCCTAGAGGTTCCTCCATCAGGTGGGCAAACTGGCGGTTCTGGAAAACGAGCGGCTCCTTTCCAAGGTCTGGACAGCCCGCATCGTCCACAGAGGACTCCAGACACCGCCTCCGAGGACGCAGTGTGGGTGACAACAGCATGTCCCTGGGTGCGGTCGGGGAGCTCAGTTTTCTCCCCATGCTCGGTCTGGATTCTAAGAGGGACTCGCAGGAACTGAATCGGGTCTTCGCCTTCTCGGGGAGTAGGGTCGTGCCCCCGACACCATCTGAAGAGATGCATTTGAGGCTGGTGGACCTCAAGAGACCACCAGCGGCCCCTTCGATTTCCAGGGGTGACTTTGCCCCAACCCTCAACGAGAGGTTTCCCTCGTCACTGCCAGCCCTGCCCCTCCTTAGTGTGGAAGCCCCAGTCGTCTGATAAATGGGGAGAGTGGGCCAGTCCTCCAGGCCCAGCGTGGACCCCTGGCCTCTCTGGGCTCTCTTCCTCCGGAGCCCTTCCACGAACTCCGAGAGGGCCGCTGAAGGACTGGGCAGCTTTTCCCTCGATAGCGGGGATGTATTTGTACTCCGAGAAGCCAGGGGAGAGGACGCAGCTTCTAATCTCTCTGTGGACTTTCTCTGGACGGCAAGCCCTTCGCCGTCCCCAAAATGACAGTACTTTTGCCGGCGGACGAAGTGGGGAGAAACAGGCTTGTCTCCCGAGGTCTTGCTGCGGACATCTGCGGACCAGGCTCTGCTCAGTGCCGATTGGGTCCTCTCAGCGTCCCCAGCCTCCTCATTTATCCTGTGCCAAGAAGAAAAATGCAGTCTGTAGAAATTGTGCAATTCATACAATTTGTGCAATCGGTGTGAGAGCCCCTAAGCACAGGCACTAATATTATTTTTCTTTGGAAATACCATCCCTATCGCACTCTCAAATGAACCATATGATTTAATGTGCAAATTCAAGCCATGTAAATGATTTCTTGTTGCTTTCTGAATGCAATTTCTGTCTATAATTAAACCCAGCTAAGTACATTTGAGTAGATTAAAACTGCAGCTAGGACGGAAGAATTAGATTTATGAGGCATCATATCTGACATGATAGGACCTATCATCCCAGAGCTTACTGTGAAATAAGTAGTTTGCTTCTTCAAGACCGGAAGGGGACATACACTGGGTTGTTTGTTTATTTGGGGCGAAGCCCAGAGGACAGTCCCACTAAGTGGGGCTTCTGAGAGTCAAGACCCAAATATGTATCTCCACAGGATGCCCCATGACATCCCTGATTGTTTCATGGGGTGAGGGTGTAGGTAAAATCTTGTTCCCCCAGAAGGGAAAGACTCACATGAAATCAACTTAAAACCAAGACTAAACACAAGAGGACAGACGGTTTCTATTCTGGGACTCCACCAGACGTGGCTTTTATGCAGAGGGAGTTTGTAGCAGCAGCGCCAGAAACACTTTGCCTCTGAAAAGTAGAAGCCTCACAGTGGGACCAAATTAGAGACTGTAAAATAAATGGCATCATTCAAAGGAGAGAGACTGGAGTCCACCAACCTTTCCTTTAATAAATAAAATCTATCTGTCCTCTCTCTAAGAGAAACGACCCCCTTCCCTCCCACCAGCAAAGTCACAATTTATTTTTTTAAAAAGTAAAAAGTGGCCAAATGTCAGAGTTTTGGCATTGCAGATAAAGCCACTGTGGGTGCAGGCCTGAAGAGACGCTGAGGGCAATGCATACGCGGGTTTCCAATCATGGGGTCCCTGCCTCTGAGTGCATTGCTGCTGGAACTGTAACAATTGGGACGACTGCAGGATTCGGACCTCTATGTATAAAGCGTGACTGAGATTCTGCTACAAGACTTTGGGGAAGACTTCTTGCTTACCCAGCTGGATAACACCATTTCCACTCCTGATCACACAGGACAATTTAGGAGAAAAAGAACTGACCACAATGGCCCAATGGGCTTTTGAATCTGGGAAGGAAGCCAAGCCAAGGTCCCTTGAGGTGATGCCATGGAAGGCAGGGAAGGAATGGTTGGGGCAGGAGAGCAGCATCTTTCCCAGGGAAATAGGTGGGGGCTGAAATAGACTCAATGTTTGCCTCCCCTGAAAATCAATATGCTGACACCTAATCCTCAATGTGATGATATTAGGAGGTGGGGCTTTTGGGAGGTGATTAGGTCACCAGGGTGAAGCCCTTGTGAATGAGATTAGTGCCCTTATAAAAGAGGCCCCAGAGGGCTCCCTCACCCCTTCCACTGTGTGAGGACACAGTGAGATGGCCATCTATGAATCAGAAAACAAATGTAACTGCCAGCACCTTGACCTTAGATTTCCCAGCCTCTAGAACTATAAGAAATACATTTCTGTTGTTTATAAGCCAACCAGTCTATGGTGTTTTCGTTATAGCAGCCAGAAGAGACTGACACAGGCACCTAGACCCTGCCTTCCTGAGCGCCCGTGAGGACAGAGCTTCAGTGATTCCACAAACCTATCTCCTCTAGGTCTGGCAGGAGCTCCCCAGGCTGGGGGCCTGTGTGAGGTCACCATGGCAACGATGGGCCCAGCTAAAGGGCTTCATGAGGACAAGGCATAGAGCTGGCTGTGATCATCTGCCTCTCCTTATTCCCCATGTCAGATGGAAGAGGATTGCAGTAGCGGTCTGGTGATGGTAAGATCTGGGTGTCAAGGTGGCAACGTGGAGGAGCTACCTCCTCTCTCTCTCTGACCATCACCCTCAGTCCTTCTCCTGTGTGATCAGGCTTGCTATTCCTGCCCTCTTGCTCACCCTGTTCCAGGACGCTGTTCTCCTGGGACAGGCCAAGCCCTCCCTGCTTCTGGGTCTTGCATGAGCAGTTCTACCTGGAGTACTCCTTTCACTCCCCGAACCCTAGTCATGGTGCCTTCCTCCTGGGGCAGCCGGGACAGTGAAAGAAACGCCCTTGATACTGTCTCTGGCACCTAATCACCCAAATAATGGTTAGTGGTTATGATGAATAATTTATAACCAATAATAAATGGTTATTAATCATTAATAATTAAAGGCAATCATTATTACTACTATTTAACTTCTGGATCTCCAGAACCCAACTCCACACTGGACTCAATAAAAGCCTCAATTGAAGTTCAAAGAGGGATGCACAGGAGAATGAATGGGCAGGTGACCTTCAGCTCACCACAAGAAGAAAGGTTGGTTCCCATGTGCTAAAACAAAGGCCACACGTTTGCCCAGAGCAGCTCCCTCCTTTCCTATTTCTTGCCTGTTCCCATCACAGCTGGACATGGGCTGGAAGAGGAGATAGAGGGCTCCTTTGTGATTCCCCGAAGGCATATTTGTCAACTTCATTGCTTTGGAATCACTCCCCGAATACACGGCAGGATGGCATTCACACGCCTGTATTTTTTTTTTATTCCCTACTTTTTATTAATAAACAGCTTGGAGCTGCCAGGGGCAGTGGGCTGCTGCAGAACTGACAAAAGTCATTTCCATCCTGTCCTGGTCCTGAAAGGAGGCGGGTGTGATGAATGAGTGTCTTGGATGCTCTGTCTCATCCATTGCCTGCCACGTGAGGAGGGCAACATTGAGGGCTCCTGTCACCGAATCTCCCGGGACTCTGCCATCCTGCTCACCCTAGCTTCCACTGCCACTGCTGGCTGCAGACGCCAGGGCAGGGCATAAAAATGGAGGGTGAAGAAGTCCCAAGAGGAGGAAGAGGAGGAGGAGGAGGGAAGAGGGGGAGCCAAAAACATAGGGGGGAAAAAGGCATAAAAGTAGGTGGAAGGAGAATCACAGACCACAAGTCTGAACTGACAGTGTCTTGCTGACTCTCATTTCTGCACCTCCGGAGTTGGCACCAAGCCCAACATGTAGTAGATGTTCAGCAAATGCTGTCAAATTCAATCAAGGTAGATGAGAAAGAAGAGGTAGTCAGGATGAGAAAAGTGAAGGGAGGGCAAAGAAATGTAGGAAGAAGAGAAGGAGGGTCAGAGCATGAAAGAAGAGGAGGCAGTTTAAACAGGAAAGAAGTTGAAATGAGATGGAGAGAAAGAGGAAGGAGACCCAGAAGGGCAGTGGTGATGGAGAAGAAGGAAGGAGACTTAGGCAAAGGCAAGAAGGAGAGAAAGGAACATTGCAGAGGCCTTTCTGGCTGGCAACGAAGGATCTGCCATCTTCGGCTTTGACAAAAAGGCAAGATAGGCTGGGGTCCATGGTGAAGTAACCGGCTGCCCGGAAATGGGGATCTGGAGGTCACAGTCTGAGTGCTGGTGATCAGGTGCAGAGGCCATAGGTTTGCTAGGCCTAAGCCAGGAAGGTTCCCAGCTATGCCGGCACAGGGGAAGATTCACTCGCCTTCCCTGGGGCCCTTGAGGGGCAATGCCTTCTACAAGGCATGGAAGCCAAGATGTTCCAGCACAGCCACTCAGGCCCAGCTTGGCTGTCACGGGGTCTGATGTCTTGAGATTGGAGTGAGCTGAGTCCCACCTTTCTGGAATGGTCTGGTGCCTTTGAAACCTCAGCTGGTGAGCTTAAAACAGGAATACAAGCCATGCAGTGTAGACTCCTGGTGGTGGGGGCTGGAGAGGAGAAGAAGTGGGGGTCAAGTGAGGAGAGAGGGGGAAGAGAGGGCAAGAAGGAAGGAAAGAAAGAAGCTGCCCACGGCCAAGTGCTTCTTCCTGGCTTTCCCATGCAGAAATCCACCCACATCTCTGCAAGTGCTTTTTCCATTTCCTGTCTGCACCACCTCTCAAGGTATAAAGTTCCTTGCATCCACTCCTTTCTGTATAGAGACTGAAGAATTTAACCTGAATTCAGATGTCCTTTTGTAGGCTTTGGGATAAGGATCCCAAGTTCTGCTGAGTGAGGTTGGATGATCACCCCCGCTCCTGTCCCAGCGCTGGACACTTCAGACACATCCTATCTGACTTCATCTGGGGACCAGTAAGAGTCTTTTTTTTCCTTGTAGCTGTCTTCACAGGACCAGCTCGGTGTGGCTCAGATGGAACTCCCCATCATCATCATGATGGAGGGATGTCGGATAGTCAGGATGTTACGGTGTCTGCTTCCCGGAGCCTGGGCCAGGGAGAGAGATGATGTATAGAAGGCTCTCAGAGTCACTGAGAGACAGGATAGGCAGGGGTACTGTTACTCTTCAAGGAGAGACTCCAGAAAAGCCTTGGAGACATCTGCTGCCTGCCCTGTAGTCTGTCCAAAAAGGAATATCCTTCTGGTATACCTGCTACGGGAAAGAGCCAGAGGATAGTCCTTGAGCATCCAGCCACAAAGACGCTGGGCTGGTTCTATAACTTAGTGGATGAAATAGTCATTGGTCACAATGGCTACCCCTGACTAGATACCTACTTGCGCCAGGTGCTGTGATGGATACCAGGAATATAGGAGAGAGCAAATGGATGGTTCCTGCCCTCACAGCAACCCTGAGAGATAGGGATTATGATCTCCAGGCACAGAGAGGCTGAGTAACCTCTGCAAGCACACACAGCTGGCAACCAAGTCTGGTTTTACCACTCACTAGCCACGTGACCTGGGGACCACTGCTTAACTTCTCTAACCCTCAGCTTCCTTAGCTGAACAATGAGGGAAACCAGATTTGCCTTGCAATGCTGTGGAGATCAGAACTCCATGAGGGCAGGATTTTTATGCATTGTATTCGCTGCTACCAGTGTCTATAGAACAATGTCTATAGAACAATGTCACAGTAGGTGCTCAATGAATTTGCGTTGAGTAAGTGAGGGAAGCACCAGGGCCCTAACACCTTGTAGGTGCTCCATAAACATGTGTTGGATGCATGAGTGAATTGCCAGTCCTCAGGCACATAGTAGGTGCTCAATAAAATGTTCAAGTTATGAATCATGCTCTAGTGCTTGCCACATAGTAGGTTCCAATAAATATTGGACTGATTAAATGAATTGATGAATAAGGGTATTTATATGAAAATGCTGTAAGTATGGGTTGCTTCAAGTTATAGAAGTTTATTAGGTAAACTAGGACATGAAAACTCAGGAATACTGAAATTTCCACTCTTTCTAACCTACAAGACGGGGGGAATAAAAAAAGCTTCAGACGCAGAGAGACCTGAGTTCAAATCCCGGCTCTGTCTATTCCAAGTCAGGTTTGTTTTTTGTTTGTATGTTTTTGTTGTTTTGTTTTGTTTTGTTTGTGATGGAATCTTGCTCTGCTGCCCAGGCTGGAGTGCAGTGGCACGATTGTGACTCACTGCAAACTCTGCCTCCAGGGTTCAAGTGATTCTCCTGCCTCAGCCTCCCAAGTAGCTGGGATTACAGGTGCACACCACCACACCAGGCAAATTTTTGTATTTTTAGTAGCGACAGGGTTTCACCATGTTGGTCAGGATGGTCTCGAACTCCTGACCTCAAGTGATCCGCCCACCTCAGCCTCCCAAAGTGTGGGGATTACAGGCATGAGCCATGGTGCCCGGGCCCCCAGGTATCGTTTGAAGCCTGAACTTGTACAGGTGTAAGAGTGGGAATGACACTGCCCTAGGACCCAGGGTCTTGTGAGAAATGAGAGATGATGCGTGTCATATGCATATTCAGTATTTAAGAGTGGAAGCCATTTCTACTCCCATTACTTCCAGTACTGCCATTGAGTCAAAAGACACTACAGTTAAACTTTCATACATTACTTATTTATCTCAAAGTTAATCCTTTGACATAACGGTTTAACATAAATTTTAAAATCTTAACACTTGTCTGATTGCTTTTCTTTAATGACCTCTTTCATCAGTGCTAGAGAAGACCGCAGATTGAGGGCAGATGTTCAAGAGTAAACAATTCCCATGTATAAGCCTACTGTGAACCGCACGGAGAAGGGAAGTGGAGACTGAAGTGGTTGGTTCAGCCTCAGAACGAGCTAGTGTCTGAGACAGTGTCTCCTGCTTGGACCATATCCCTTCCCCTTTCAGATTAGCTTATGAATGGGGCCCCATCATTTTATCTCTAGTGTCGACCACAGAAGCAGATGCTCCATGAAAACTGGCGAAGAACAAAGAAGGCACCTGTATCTGCATGTATTGTAGGCAGTATCTCATCAAGCTAAGAAGCATCACCCCATCAACATCAGAGGCATCACCCCACCTTGCAAATGAGGAAACTGAGGCTCAGTGGTGAGAAACCATTTGCTCAAGGCCATACTGCTAAGTGGCAGGGCCTGCATTTGAACGCTGGTGGGCCAGCTCTGAATCCCGTTCTTCTCCTTCCACTACATCACACACCCACCGGGCAGAAGGCTGACGGGAAACCTCAACCAGTTGAATTTACATCTACACGTACATATTTTTCAAAATCCACTGCAATGTAATGAACCAAGAAAGTCCAAGTCAAGGAGATGCTGGATTTACTGTCATTAGATTTAATCACACAGCAAAACAAGCAAACAAACAAAACATAATTCCCAGGTCTGAGTGTGGTCAGAGCCTGGGCCAATTCTAGCTACGGGAAACTCAATACAGATTTAATGACACCGTGAATCATCCCCCAAAGCATGCTGTCAGCCCCCATTCTTCATCCATTCCCTGAAATTAAAGAGGAAATTAAAAACATATTGATGTTCTTTAATACTGGTGAGGCCTGAGATGGGAAACCAGATGCTCTTTGAAGATGGCCTGAAGATTTGGTAACTGAGTCCAAAATAACAACAGAGAGTCTGTAATAAAAGTTGACATGGTACCCAGGACTATGCCTTATGCAGGGAATGGGAGGCACTTATTAAGCTACTGTGGTGCACAGGTAAATACCACATCATTAGAGTTGTCATGTATTATGCCTTTAGGCTTTATAGACATTACTCAAGTTTATGCTCACAACAGTCCTCTAAAGCAGATACTGCAATCTTCCCCTGTCAGAACCGACGCTCAGAAAGAATCAGTTATTTGTCATGTCATAAGTGGGAGAACATGGATTTAAACCAAGGAGTCCTACCCCAGGCCCATGGCTCCCAACTGCTTTACTCTACTGCCCTTTATTGTCCCATTTTATAAATGAGGAAGCTGAGGCTAAGAGAGGCAAATGGGCTTGTTGAGAAGGAGCAGAGCTGAGACTCCCACCCTGGTCTGTCTGTCTACCTATAATGTTCCGAGCACATAGCAGCAGAAGATGGGCTGCCCTCCCATCCTGGGGAGAGCAGTGTAGGTGTTGAGTCTGGAAAAAAACATGCAGAAGGGTCAGCAATGCAAGAAATTCCAGAGACACTGTGAAGCACAGACTATAAATGCACCAAGAGGTTGGCAAAGGAGAGAGCAGTCAGTACTGGTGCCTGGGTGCACAGCCTTCCTTTCTTTTTTTTTGAGATGGAGTTTCATTCTTGTCGCCCAGGCTGCAGTGCAATGGCGTGATCTCGGCTCACTGCAACCTCCACCTCCCAAGTTCAAGCAATTCTCCTGCCTCAGCCTCCCAAGTAGCTGGGATTATAGGCGCCCACCACCACCACAGCCAGCTAATTTTTGTATTTTTAGTAGAGATGGGGTTTTGCCATGTTGGTCAGGCTGGTCTCCAACTCCTGACCCCAAGTGATCCGCCCACCTCAGCCTCCCAAAGTGCTGGGATTATGGGCGTGAGCCACCACGCCCGGCCATGCACAGCCTTTCTTGAGGAGGTGGGTTGAGTCAGGCTTTGGAAGAAGGGTAGGATTTCAGTGTTGACGATGGCTCGAGAAAGACATTCCAAGCAAGAGCAGAAGATTCCTCCTATCGATTCTTAGCTTACTCAATCTGCAAAACTCTTGACAAGCAAGGGCTGATATCTAAATTTCACAGGCCGAGGAAAATGAGGCTTAGGAAGCTCCCTCACCCCTAGCTGAGAGGGAAGTTCAAAGTAAGGAGGATGCCAAGGTAGCAGGGAAGTGAGGGGGAGGTGACATTAGCAGCAATCTATCCCCATGCTGTCCCCATGCCTGGCCACTCCTGGCGTGGGGAATAGAGTCAGGAAATAGACATGGTGAATATCCTGCATTCCTTACGATATGGCAGTTTTTATGAGACAAGGTCACTCTCAAGGCTTGCTTGCTGTTCTCTCTGATGCTTAAGGTCAGTGCCGAGTCTTTGACAATTTTACAACCCAATCCATCGAGCTGCCCTGAGTGGACACCTGCCTCCATGCCTTCTGCGGCTCAGCAGAATTTGGCTTGACTTCACCCACACATTCTTACTGGCTACCGGGGACAAAGGTCAGTGATTTTTGCATAGAGTTGCCCATTCAAGTCACCCTTGGAAGTCTACCCTCCGCAAAAAAAAAAAAAAACAGTTAAACTGGAGCTGGGTAGTGATAAGGGGATCATTCTCATTTAAAAGAGACTGAAGAGTAATGCAAGATGTTAATAATAAGAAAAATTGAACAGGCAAAAAGGGTATATGGGAGGATAATTGGGTAATATAAATATGGATAATATTATGGATTTCTTAATTTTCCTAAGTGTGATAGTGATACGTTAGAAAATGTCCTTCTTAGAAGAAAGATGTGAAACTATTTAAGGAGAGCTGTTGTGATGTTGTCAACTTGTTTTCATAAGGGAAAGAAAGGGAAAGGAGAAGGGAGAAGAGGAAGGAGGGGAGAGGAGGGGAGGGAAGGAGGGGAGAGGAGGGGAGGGAAGGAGGGAAGGAGGAAAGGAGGGAGGGAAGGAGGGACGGAGGGAGGGAAGGGAAGGAAGGAAGGAAGGAAGGAAGGAAGGAAGGAAGGAAGGAAGGAAGGAAGGAAGGAAGGAAGGGAAGGGAGGGAGGGAGGCAGGGAGGGAGGAAGGAAATTAGCCTAATAAGAAAGAATTAGGAGGGAGTCAGAGAGGAAGGAACTGATACTCTGCAGATGATTCTGATAAACCATTATTCCATATTTCAAGAAAAACCAGACAAA
The DNA here is from genome assembly GCF_000951045.1 of Mandrillus leucophaeus. NCBI lineage: Eukaryota > Metazoa > Chordata > Mammalia > Primates > Cercopithecidae > Mandrillus > Mandrillus leucophaeus. The sequence continues at coordinate 1,471,853 of NW_012101521.1, read as the reverse complement.
CATTTTCACTCACCCTTTAATATTCAGCCCAACTGTAGCTTCCCCCAGAAGTCTTTCCGCCCTCTGGCCTGGATTGGGGCCTCTCCTGGCTCCCACAGCCTCCTGTGTCCCCCTCTGTACTGCTGTTGTCTATTTACTTATTTGTATCTCCCAGCAAGACTGTTAGTTTCTGGAGGAGACCACATCTTTTTTCTATGAATCCCCAACATCAGGAATGCCCTAAAGAAAGCTTGTAGAATGGAAAGAATGAAGGAATGGAGGAGTACAAAGATGGGGGATTGTGGAACTGTGGAAAGAATGTGCAAAGGGCTGAATAATTCAGAACCCAGTATTTCCACTCTCCAGTCAGTCACATCCACTTCTCCTGGCTGAAAAACAAGATTGAAAACCCACTTCCAGTACACAATCAAAAGTGAATTCTCCATATTTCTAACACTAAGCCAAGAGCCTTGTTTCATTTCTACAGGATGTGATCAATTTCTAGAATAACAAATCGACAGGGAGCTGCGGCCTCATCTGGTTTGAACCCCTCATTCTACACCTAGAAAAACAGAGAAGGGCATAGAACTTCCCAAGTCACACTCTGATGAGATGGTGCAAGTACTGGCTCTACAACTCCAGTCTTTTACCTTCTGCTACAATTTTCACAATGTTTTGAAGAACGTAATTCTAGATTTGCAGAGTAATTAAAATCTACTTGGCTTGTAGATTCAATTTGGATTCAACATATTTAAGCGAATTTAATGCATCCCTTCACTTTCCATGCAGAGACATTGCCTCACCAGAGTATGGTGAAATGGCAATAGTCACAGAAAACCTCAGACTAATTCATAAAAGCACCCAGCTCCCCATGAAGATGCAGCTTTACGTGAATGGAAATTATGCATCCATTAATATTTCCTTGCTTCCATCCTGAATCATTTATTGAGTGTCGTGACGACAGATGCTGTCAACACAGAGATGAACAGTGCTTGCCTTCAGGGAACTTACATTCTGGAGGGGGTGGTAGATTCACTAAGTTAGGACTGGAAGAAAATATGAGTGAAACTTCATGTTTCCCTAGGCATAGAAGGTAAGAAAAAAAAACTTTTATTTTAAGTTCAGGGGTACATGTGCAGGTTTGTTCTATAGGTAAACTTGTGTCACAGGGGTTTGTTGCACAGATTATTTCGTCACCCAGGAATTAAGTCTAGTACCCACTAGTTATTTTTTCTGATTCTCTCCCTCTTCCCACCCTCCACCCTCTGATAGGCCCCAGTGTGTTTTGTTCCCCTCTATGTGTCCATGTGCTTTCATAATTTAGCTTCCACTTATAAGTGAGATCATGTGGTATTTGGTTTTCTGTTCCTGTATTAGTTTGCTAAAGATAATGGCCTCCAGCTCCATTCATGTCCCTGCAAAGGACATGATCTCATTCTTTTTTATGGCTGCATAGTATTCCATAGCATATATGTACCACATTTTCTTTATCCAGTCTACCACTGATGGGCATTTAAGTTTATTCCATGCCTTTGCTATTGTGAATGGTGCTCTGATGAGTATACATATGCATGTGTCTTTATGGTAAAACAATTTATATTCCTTTGGGTACATACCCAGTAATGGGACTGCTGGGTCAAATGGTATTTCTGCTTTTGGTCTCTAAGGACTCACCATGCTGTTTTCCACAGTGGTCAAGGTGGATTAAATACTAAAATGTAAAAGCCAAAACTATAAAAACTCTAGAAGACAACCTGGGCAATACCATTCTGGACATAGGAACGGGCAAAGATTTCATGATGAAGATGACAAAAGCAATGGCAACCAAAGCAAAAACTGACAAATGGGATCAAATTAAACTAAAGAGCTTCTGTACAGCAAAAGAGACTATCAACAAGGTGAAGAGACAACCTACAGAATGGGAGAAAATATTTGCAAACCATGCATGTGACAAAGGTCTAATATCCAGCATCCATAAGGAACTTAAACAAATGTATAAGAAAAAAAAACCATTAAAAAGTGAGGAAAGGACAAGAACAGACACTTTTAAAAAGAAGGGATACATGTGACCAACAAGCATATGTAAAGAAGCTCAACATCACTGATCATTAGAAATGCAAAGCAAAACCACAATGAGACACCAACTCACACCAGTTAGAATGGCTATTATTAAAAAGTCAAAAAATGGCAGGTGCTGGCAAGGTTGCAGATAAAAAGGAATGCTTATACACTGTTGGTGGAAGTGTACATTAGAAAAAAAATGTTTATTTACATAAAAGAATAAAAGCCTAGCTCAGCTCTCAGCTTCCAGATATAGTAGCTTGCATCAGAGCTACCTGGAAAGCCAGAAAAGTAGAATTCAAATTTAAGGACAGTGGAAAGCCATCAAAGCAGCCAGGACTCAAAAGGCCAAATCTTGGAAAGAGGGAAATACACTGAAGGTGAACACAGTATGATGTGGCATTTCCCTGAGAGTCATTTGCTGACCTGAAAGAAGAATTAAGATGGAGAACTTATACTTCCAGATGCTATATTGGTTCAAGGATGGACACATAGAAAAGTGAACTAGAATAGGGTCTGGAGACAGACGTATGTACATAAGATCACTTGATTTATGACAAATTCATACTGTTGTGTAATGTGGACAATATCATTTCTCTAAAACATATGTGCTAGACCAACTAGATATCTATATGGAAAAGAGTGAGCCCTACCTCACACCACAAATAAGTATCAATTCATGATGCATTGTATATCTAGGTATAAAAGGTAAATCAATACAATGTCTACAAAAAATAAGAAAATATTGCATGATTTCAAAGTAGGCAAATAATTTTTCAACAATATATAAAGAGTACCAACCATAAAGGAAAACATTATAAACTGGGTTACATTAAAATTAAGAACTTTGCTTATAAAAATAAACCATTAAGAGAGTGAAAAAGGCAAGTGACTGAGTGGAAGAAAACCCACATACCTTATGAAGGGCATGCATTTAGAATACATAAAGAACTACAGATCAATACAAAAGAGATGGATAACCAAAGAATAAAAATAATGGACAAAAGACTTTCTCAGACACTTCATTAAAGAGGATATTCGAATGAAGATATAAGCATATAGAAAGGTTTATTTACCAGGGATATGTGAGTGAAGACCAAAATTTGCAACTACTAACACCTATTAGAATAGCTAATTTTTTTAGTAACAAAACCAGGCGTTGGCAAGGATTTAGAGCAATCAGAACATTCATTCACTGATGATGGTTACATAAATTGGAATGACTGTTTTGACAGTATTTACCAAAGCTGAAAAAACACCTAGCAATTCTACTGCTGAGTATACGCCCAACAGAAATCTCTATATTCATGCAACAAAAGATGTGCATAAGATTGTTCACAGTAATACTACTCATAATCATGGGAAACCATAAACAACTTAATTGTCTATTAATAATAGAATTAATTATTACTCTATGTTCACACAATGGCATATTATTGACTACGGTTTCTCAGTGGTGGTATAATTGCCATTTTGGACCCAATAATTCTATGTGGCCTGTCCTGTGCATTGTAAGATATTTGGCAACATCGTTGAACTCTACCCATTAGATGCCAGTAGCATGAGACAGTCAAAAATGTCTCCAGACATTGCCAGTTGTCCCCTGTTGAGGTGGGTAGTGGTGCAGAAGTGCCTCCAGTTGAGAGCCACTGTTATAGACTATAGAGCAATGAAAATAAATGAATTACCGCTACATGCAACAGTGTGGAGGCATCTTGAAAACATAATATTGAAAGAAAGAGGCCAGACACAAAAGAGGACATATTGGATGCTTCCATTTACACAGTTCAAAAAGGGGCATATCTAATATACAGTGTTAGAAGTCAGGATGGTGGGTATCTTTGAGGAAGGAGGAGGTGATGGCTTGAATGGGCACAAGGAAGTTGTAGGGGCACTGTAATGGTCCAGTCTGGATTTTGTTAGTAATTACAAATGAACTAGGCATGACCAATTTTTTTGAAAATTTCCTTAAGACCCACTTTTCTGTAGATATATTTCAATGGCAAATTTGTTTAACAAAACCTTAGCTTAACAGAGAACCACAGATTTTAAAAGAGTGTTCTGAACCATCAATGATGTATCCAAATAGTTTTCTACAAACTTGCAGCTTAGGTGAGTCTCAAATTTTCTAAAAGGTCCACAGACCTACCATCCAAGACCTGGAGTTCCAGACAGGAAACAGGCTTCCTTCCTATAAATACTTGTCTAGGATTTGGGTCCTAAGGATAAATCCTGTGTCTACATTCAGACTTCACCTGGTTTCACTTGCTCAGGCCTTTGGTCCATGGTTAATGTGTTTGCATTGAATATTTCTGTGCATTCAGTTTCAACATCTTTTCCACTAATCTTCCTAATACTAATAAAACTGAAAATACTCCTAATGTCCTAGTAAGACATAAAACCATATTCATGAGAGGCCCATTCATTAAGTGTTTCCAGGATGGATTAAAATTATCCTGAGCTCCCAGTTTTAAGAATGCAGAGACCAGTAAATAAATGTATTATTTAAATAAGATTAGCATCAGATGCTTAACCCACTTTGGGAACGAGCTGTTTTTAAAGCTAAGTACCATTTATTCACATATCTATAATTAATGAACTAATTACAAACGAGTCTTATCTACTCATTTAAGCAGCCCTCACATGACCCATCTTTGGCTTCCTGTCTGTAGTAGAGTAATTGCCCTTCTTTGAAAGTAACACAACTTTTTTTTTTAAAGACAATACAGTGTAATTTAGACCTTTTTACTTATTCAAACCAGTCTTATCCCAAATAAAAACAAACAGGGGTGGTGGCAAGATCTGCATCTTTCTTTTTAAACCAAGAACTGCAAGCCAAAAGTTTGGGTCTGCAAATGTTTACAGAAAGCAAATTTTCCCCTGCAAAAAGGAAAAGTTGTAATGCCATCTTTTAGCCAAATGAAAAGCAGTTGTGTTAAATCGGCACCAAAGCAAATGATACATACAACAGTAATTAGCAAAGATTACACAGTAATTAAAATCACGATGATTATGTGAGTGAGAATAATTTATACAATAATCTCCATGCTCACATTGCAATATGGTACAAGTCCAATAGCAACAGTAGAAAGCCGGGGTTGGTAATAAATTCAAAGCACAGCATTACTAATTATGTGGTGATGGATTGGCCATTGAAATTTAGGGATAAATAAAGTCTCTGATCAGGATACACCATTTTAGTTGGATTTCCCAAGGTTACTGAATGGGGACCCCAAACACTCGAATACGTTTCCTTCCTCCCTACCATTCTTTGTCTTCATAGTCTTGCCCATTCCTGTAGTTCAGCCTCCCCATTGGCGGAAAACATTTTCTATGCTTATAGTTTTCATCTACCAAGTTTCATTCTCCTGCTTCAGGTAAGGCCCTTCATTGTCCTTTGGGGAACCCCTCCTCCCTTACTGTTCTCATGGTTTGGTGGGAATTTCCAAGGGCCAGGTGAAAGACTGACTTAGGTCAAAGGTAAGAGGCTCCTTCAGTCCCCTTGTCCATTATGACTGGTTCAGGCTCACTCAGGCTTGCATTTTTTGTGAAACTGTGAAGAAGAGAGAAGCTCTCTTTACTACTGGACTCAGAATGGTGCAGGCATGAATCTGGAGCTGTTGGCCGCCATCTTGTTGCCTCAGAAAGAAACCAACATAGAAGACAGCAGAGCAGAGAGGTTGGTGGGGAACCAAATCCCCATGTTCATTTTTTAATTCCTGGATCTAGCAATGCCTGAAGCTAAATTTTCCTTTTTGGTTTCCCAGCTACAGGAAACAATCAATGTTCCTTCTTACTCTAGCCAGGTTGATGTTTTACGTCACCTACACTCATAAGGATCCTAACATTATGCAGAGGTTTCTCGGTTCCTCCTTAGGGTTCCAGGTCAGAGTTTAAAAAGCTTCTGGACAATTCTCTTTGGATGTCCCCAAACACACGAAATTTAACATACTTAAAAGTGAGCTCACCGAAACTCCACTTTCATTGCCAAGAGGTTTTCTGTTGTGTTCATGGATTTCTGCTGTGAGTTTAGCCCACTTTTGCAATCTCTGGCATGTGGAGCACCCAGTCATAGTTTTCCCTAGTCCTGCCTGTCAGCATCCATGCCTCTGCACAGCAGCGTCGCCTGGCCTGCTCTGGGATGAAGGACAGAGGATGGAAGGGAGTTTCTGCTTATTAAACACCAACGTGGTGGCAGGCCTTCCACTGGGTACTCTAGAGTGCTAATTTGCTTTGGTTGTTAATTCTTTGGCTCTGCAAAGGGAACATTATTCAAGCCTATTTAATGGTGGAGGGGCTGAGACTTGGAGACTGTAACTTGCTCATAGTCAGGAACTAGTAAAGGAGAGGTTGTATTAGAAAACAGATCTACCCTTTACATTCTTGGAGTGTGTTTTTCAGGCCCACTGGTCAGGCCCTGTTGAACTCTCTGAGCCCACCACCCACCACATGCTTCTGCCCTCCACCTGCACTCTGAGGGCCTGAACCCCAGACCTTCTGTTCTCATTATAATTCATCAATTCTGCTTCATGTTTCCAATAACTTGTTCTGCGATAGGAGACAGTTAATGTGTTTGGCAAATCTATCAGGGGTTCTTGATATTGTCTGTTTCATTGCCCTGATGAGAAGCCATCTTACTTCAATCCACTGGGCACTTATCTGTTCAATGAGTATTTATTGAGTACCTACTATGTGACAGGCACTGTACTAGGTGCTGAGGTTCAAGAAGGACAAAGACAAGGGTTATGTCCTTAAGAAGCTCACAGCCTAATGAAGGGGACAGACACCTTGCCAAGATTATATCTACATAATATGGACAATGCTATGGGAGAGGGAGATTTGAGTTCTGTGAGATAACAGTAGAGGGGCACCTGACCCACCAGGAGATCGGGGAGGCTCTTGTGGCAGGCAATGCATGAGCTGAGTCTTGAAGGATGATTAAGAGGAGACAAGAAACATGGGAAGGGTGTTTCAGTCGGAGGGAATATCACAGACAAAGGACTAGAGTTACGAACTAGCATAGTACATGCAGAAGAGCTACAAACTATTTGGGGTACAAATTGTGACGAAAAGGAGGGAAATAAGATCAGCAAAGTAGGCAAGACCTATATCATGAAGCGCCATGTAAGTCAGGCTAAGGCATTTGACTCCTACCTTGTAAGGCAGAGGTCAGCAAAGATCTTCTGTAAAGGGCCAGATGGCAAATATTTTTGGCTTTGTGCATTATACGGTCTCTGTTGCAACTCATCAATTCTGCCACTGCAGTGAAAACACAGCCATGGTCAATATGTTTTTTCAAAAAACCATAAGCATGGCTGTGATCCAATAAAACTTTATTTACCAAAACAGGGCAAGGGCCAGATTTGGCCTGTGGACAGGAGTCTGCTGACCCCTACTATAGGCAATGAGGAGCCACTGAAACCAGATTTTCCTTTTAGAGGAATCACACCGGCTAAAGTATAGAGGATGAACTAAAGGAGGGTGGTTTTGAAAGGTCTTTGCCAGAGTCTAGGAGCAAAATTATGGTAGCTTGACTTAAAGGTGTTGGCAGTGGGGGATGGAGAGAAGTAGAAAGAGTATTTGTTTGGGTGGGGGGTAGAATACAAGACTTAGGGATTCGTTGAATATGGGGATGACAGAGGGGAATGATAACCTAAGATAATAAGGGCTCCAGCACGGGGTGCTTTATGAATGACAGAACCACTCAATGATCCTGATAACACAGGGCTGGTGGGGCGGGATGAGTTTCCTCTTGGACATGCTGAGTTAAAACATCAGGGAGATACTTGGTTGGTGATCAACGTAGACAATAAGATAAGATACATAAATTTAAAACTTGGGAGAATATAAAGGCTGTTCGTCTGTATTTGGGGGTCACCTGCTGACAGCTGCAGAGCCAACATCACAAAAGGAGAATCGCCTGCTATCAGGTGGAGAGCGAAACAGCCAGGTGAGGGCACTAACCTGTGAACCCTGGCATTTGGAGATAAAGTCCAGGCAAAGACCGGGGAAGAGACGTTTGAGGAGCACCAAGGAACAGAAATCTTGTCAAGGTCAAGCAGATAGAGTTCCAAGAAATGTTCAACAGTGGGGAAAAGTCCAGGAAAATATAAAGACTAGAGAATATCCCCTGATTTGTGTCTTTGGAAGCTGCTGACACAGTGAGAAAGGTTTCAGTGGAGTGGCAGGGCAGTCTCTGGGCTGCAGCAAATTAAGGCGTAAATGTGGAGTAAGTGAAGATAGTACCTGTTGACAACATGTCTGAGAAGCTCGAATCAAAAGGAAGGAAAAGCAATAACTCAATGGGACAGCAGGGTGATGGACAAGGACATGGTTAGGATGGGGAGGACCTCAGGTGTTTATAACCTCTGGGGGAAGAAGTAAAACAAGGAAAGTTGAGGACACAGGAGACAGAGGTGACACTAGATGAATCACAGTGTTTTAGGGGAAAGAAGACCTGGATCCCCATTAGCTTCAGACAGGACAGGATTGGACCTCATCTTCTGAGACCAGAGGGAAGACGGGGGCAGATAGAGATGAATGCATACACATCACCGCAGAAGTTAAAGCCATTATTATTTTACTTTGAATGAAACAGGAGAGGAGGTGCCTTCTGAGAGTGATGGGGAGAGATCACGAGGAAGTCGGGATGATTTGGAATAATTGCCCAGGAAATGAGAACAGCAACTGCCCAATGACAAGACATTGGCAGTCTCTACAGCTAGCTAGGTCGTCATGCCTGTCAGCATGTGGACCTTGCAGAACAGGGTGAGTGACCATGGCTGGGGTTTTATTGGGCTTGGGGTGAGGATCTAGAAAGAAATGGGGCTTAGACCCTGCTCAGGAAGCCCAATGTATTGTAAGGGTAAGAAGAAGTTGGGAGAGCCTCACTGCCCTCGCACTCTCGTCCACAGAGCGGTGGAAGGAGGGCGAGAAGGAGAGGCCAGGCACACAGCAGGGACTAACATGAGCATGCCAGCCCCTGGACAGCCCAGGCACCACTTGCGGCCAGATGTTAAGAGAAACTCCTGAACAAAGTGTGACTGCCACCACCCAGCCCATAAACCCCCTCTCTGTGGCCACAAAGGTAATTTAGTGTCTTCGTCTCCAGAAGCGCTTGCATTTATCAGTGGCAGCAGCGCGATTCCTGGGCTGTAAATCATAACGCTTTAGGTGTATTTCTCTTGAGTTGATATCCCCTTATAAATAATGTGGGGAATGCTTTTATTTTGTTGGCAGAAGACTGTTTTCTCCCTCTCTTCTGTTTTTAGAGTGACCTTCTTTCTCAGTCAAATGGGATATATCCAAGAGGCTCATTTATTGGGTCTTCCCACGCACCAGGTAATATGGGAGCAGGTATAAATAGGAGTCCTGTTCTCTGCTATGATACAGATGATACAGTCTCCTAGCAGAAAGGACACTCATATCTATTAGAGTTAAAATGCAAATGCCCTTTGATCCAGAGAATCGTTTACCCATGTTTATAAGGATGTGCGTTTTTCAAAGCTTGACAAATTAATAGCAAATATCTGGAAAGCACCTAAAAGTGAAATAAGGACACTATAGTTAAATAAAGCATGGCAGCTTGTGCAGGAATTATAAAGAATGAGATGGACTTAGGCATACTGGTAAGGAAAGATCTCTAAGGTGTACTGTTGAGGGAAAGAAGTAAATTGTAAAAATTTACAAAAAGCATAACACATAATTATATAATTTATGTTTTTTAAAATCCCACAAATATGCTACATATTTGCTACAAGTACATGTATATGTTTATGATATATACATATAGAAAGAGATATAGAAGGATATACACCAAACTGAAGATGATGAATCCTTCTGAGAAGGAAGCGTAAGACTGCAGTGGTAGCAAACAGGATTTTAGCCTTCTGATATATTTTAAGTTCTTTAAAAGAGGAAGTATTCATAGATTGCTTGTGCAATTAAAAAGAGCTAGAAGTCAAGACAGCTGTACTCTGGGTCAGTTCATACTATAAATTTGGATAAGATATTTCCTCTGCAGACCTCAGGTTTTCCCATCTATATACTGAGGAAGTTGGGCTGGACAATCCCAGTGGTCCTTTGCAACTCAGAATGTCTCGAGTCTTCGAACTGTAAACATATTCAAAGGAAGGGGTTCAAAATTTTTAGGGCTCAATGCCACAGGATCTGGCACTCAGTAGACACTTTGTCTTGGCTGAACACTGAAGGTTGAATAATAATCCTTAGGCAGTTTTAGTATTAATAAACAGAGGTCAGACTTTTCCAGTAAACTTTACCAGGTGAGTGATCTACCTCCTGGATGAATGTCAGAGAGCTGTGGTAGTGTGGCAAATAAAATAGAAGCTTTGGAGGGATTCCAACCTAGGTTCAAATTCTGGCTCTTCTACTTACCTACTTTGTGCTACTGAGTGAACTACCAACCCTCTCTGCACCACAATCAGTGCTGAGCTGTGACAAACCACAGTTAATATTTCTGCTCCAGCTTTGATGCTGTGGTCAGTTATTTATTCATCAAACACTTATGGAGCACCAACTGTGAGCCAACCCTGGGGATGTGGCCATGAGGAAGACAGACAAGAAATCCCTTCTTACAGATGTGTAAGTATCTCCCTTGCCTCCTTCCCTCTCCCTGTTCTTGGTGCAAGCACTATTTACTCCGAACAGCAGCTGAACATGCCCAAGGATGTGGAAGGGGAAAGGGAAGAGAAAAGGGAAAGAGACTCTGGATGGGCTCTCTGGGAGATGCTGAAGACCAACCCACCTTGCCTGAGGGCCCGCTGCAGGAGCTGTAAGACTATCTATGCATGGATCAGTTGCTCCCCCTTCTCTGAGTCTCAGATTTCTCTTCCGTAACATGAAGATAGACAGTGAAGTCTACCTCCTGGGATTCCTCTGGGCATCAAATAGTTGCTAATGCTGATTCAAATGGCTAATGTTTCTAGCTCTTTCTAGGTGCCAGGCTCCGAGTAGAGAGTGGCTTGTGCATCACCACATTGCCCCTGACAACAATCACGATTTACTCAGGAGGAAACATGAACAGAGAAGTTAAGCAGCTTGCCCAAAATCTCACAGCTGCAGATAAGCAAATAAAGAATTGGAATATTATTTTTTAATCTATGTCCGGGTCCATACATAGTAAGCATTTTGAAATGTTTATTGAAAGTTATCTGTACTGCTTTGTCTTGTTGTTCCAAAAAGTTTACTTGAAAAACTATATGTTATGTACGTTTTCCTATAAATTACGGTTTCTAATCCAGTGCTAGAGAATTCAGTGAATTTGGAAGCAGCCAGAACACTGATTAAAGATGAATCTCTGTATAGAATAACAATTCTAAAACTTTTCAACGGGCCATTACAATGCAAAAAGTGCCTACTTTTTGTTATTTGACAATCATCAATAATATCTTAAACATTTATAGCAAATGAAAAAAAAAAAGAATTGGAATCTAGCTCTGACTTGAGATCCTGCACCAAAACCATCATACCTCTCCCATTCAAACAGGTGCCAAACAGCTTAGATGAGGCTACGATTCATGGGTTAGGATCCTTATCATCCATCCTAACATGATTATAATTATGAAACTTGGTTATAATGTTAATGAGCATTCTTCTCTGGCTGCCTCCAATTCTCCTGCTGCCACTGGCAGACAGGCTAAAGCAAAGGTATTTAGTTTTCAGAAGAGATAAAGTCCTCATAGTTTGGGGTTCACAGAGGACACAATTCCCTTCTTCATACAGGCCTTTGTTTTTAATTAAGAGCAGTAATCAGATAATCTTGCTTTAATTAGCTCCCCAGAAGCACCCCATTCTTGGAGCCTTTCTTTGATATTTTCTGCATTAAGTCTTTCAGCCTAAGACCATCCTGCAGACATGCACCAGACATTTGCCATTTGCCAAATATGCCCAGAAGGTTAGCATAAACTCCCACTCCCTTCTTTTTTGTAAAGACAACCCCTGCGTCAAAGCAAACACGTCTTTGAGTCAGGAAGGGGTTTGTCTAGGTTTGCTCTGTGAATCTGTGATTTTTCCAGTCTTATCACATTGGTCCTTCTGTTCACAAAAGCTGTGTGCATTTCATCTTAATTATGCATCTCTTAATCATCATTTCTGACTTATGGCCATTAACTCCTAATTACAAGAGGGCCACCCTTGAAAAGGGAAACCAAATGAGCTCAGAGAAATGGAGCTGAAAAGCAAGAGGGAAGATGGATGACAGAAGTTGTGCAACTAAGGGTGAATCCAAAGGCCCATTTATTGAAGGTGGTTATTGTTGGCACTTCTGTAGATTTGCGATGCTTCCATATCAGGCCACATCTGAATTCATCCCTTTCTGTGGTAAGGAAATTATAAAATTAAAAATAAAGGTAAAATTCAAATAAAGCTAAAATCTCCAGATGATAAATCCTCTGGCCCAACTTCTTTATGATGACTCTCCATTTTAAAAAAAACTTAAGTGAATATGTTTCTTAAAAATTTTTTGAACCTGTAATTACCCATAAATGGAAAAAAGAGTATGACGTGCCTTAAGTAGAAGGCAACTATAACAACTGTTGCTATTTTTTTAAATGTTCACCCTGTGCTATTTTAAAATCTGGAAAACCAAGCTCTGGAGAGGACTGCATTAAGTCCTCATTGCTTCAACCATTTGGATCAGCAAATAAAATTATATTCCATGTTTTGCAGATGGGGAAGTAGAGGCTCAGAGAGGGTAAGGGATCTGCCTAAAGTCACAAAGCTATGTGGCAGAGTTATACCTCAGACTTTCAGGACCGTGCTTGTTCTTGCCTATGCCAGAGACAATGAAAGACTTGAACAACAACTTTCAAAGTCTGAGATTCTTCAAGCTATTGGCCATCCAGAGGCAGCAGGGAGATACTCTTACCTGGGGCTGAGGATGCGGCTGCTGGTGGCTGACTGTCGAGAAGGAGTCCTCACAGTATCTGTGGCCATGGACAGAGTACAACTCAACCAGGACTGCAGGCTGCCCTCTGGCTGGGAGCTGAGGATGGAGACGTTATCCCTAGAATAAGATTGCAGGACACCGTCAGCACGATGACAACCACAGTAACAGCAATAATTAGATATTCGCCCATAGCATAAGCCAGGCATTGTGCTAAGTGATATACCTGCATAACCTCATTCACCATCCCAGAGAGGTAGGAGCCAGTGCTGCCAGAGTTACACAGATGGAATTACTGGGATTTGGAGAGGCCAATTTGGGTCTTGGCCAAGTTCGCCCAGCTAGTTAATGATGAAATTGGGATGCAAACCCTGTTCCTTTTTATTCCAATGCCCATGCTATTAATCATGGCCCTCTTCCTTGGGAAGATACACACTCCAATACAAATGTTGAGGTCTCTCCAATTTAGGAGTAAAGTTTGGCATTGATCTTGATATGTTCAAGGAATATATCAAGTGTGAAGGTCTTAACTCCTTCCTTACCTTAGCTAGATCATCTTTATAAACAGGGACTCTACTTTTATGTCCCCTGATTCTGAAAGTGGCACAGACAGAGAGGGGGTCCTCATAGGTTCTCAATGAGACCACGTAAGTTGATATACTCACTCGACATTATGTATATGTGTGTGTATATGTATGTGTGTATATTTGTATATTAATATTTATATGTGTGCATGTGTGTGTATATATATTGTAATATATATAGCTTTTTTAATAGGATGCTCCTTGTATGCCAAGCACCAGGGAGCTGAACACATGAACTTAACATTGACCCTGTCCTCAAGACCCCATCTCTATAAATAACCATAAATTTTTTTTAATTATTAATATTTTATAGAGGGACAGACAGTAGGTTTTACTAGAACCTGCCCTCCGTCTCTACAAAGCGTTCATAATGGTAGGTTCTAATAAAACCTACCCTCTATGCCTCTATAAAGCATTAATAATTTTTTCTTTCAAAGAGGGAGCCTTGATTTGCTTCGTGGAGGCCTAAAGAAAGACATCAAGTTGTGAAAGTTGAGCTCCATCTTCTCTGAAGGTTAGCATTTGGCTATGCAGGGATGGAAGAATGGAATTTTGGGTGGAAGGAATTATACGCACATAGGTACGGAGGTCATAATGGTTGGGGCATAAACAATATGGAAACCAGAAATCACAGTTAGAGGGGAAAGTAAGGGTCTGAATGTGCAGAATACAAACGTCAGTGTAAAAAGTCTATTCTGGGGCAATAGGGAGCCATTGAAGGTGTTTGAGGACCGTGGCATGAGGAGGCACAGGCTTCTTTCTGTCTAAAAGAACTAGGGCAGTTCAATACTATGTCCCTAGTGCTGTATGTTGTGACCATGAAGGCATTAGTCTCATGGGCATCACTGATAATTCTCTAAGTGCACATGGATGTTCCCTCTGCAAACTGGACAGAGAGAGCCAGGGGCTCACCCTTGTGAGCTGCTCGGTTCTACTTGGGGTTAACTTACATCTCTTTTTTGCCACTGCTGCCACAATCCACTGCCGTCTGGACACTAGTAAGAGGCAGAAGAAAGAGTGTGTTATCCTCGTGCTGCCAGGAGCTTGGGAACATGGTTACTGATGTTAGACAGACATGAGTGTGAATCCCACTTCCAACCTTTGCCCCTGTGTGATCTCAGGGCAGTCACTTGCCTTCCCTGAGCTTCCTTTCTTCCTTCTTAAAATGTGGCAAACAATGGGGGCTCTGCTGTGGAGCAGAGTAAGTGAGATAACCCTTGTAAAGATCTCAGCATGGTTCCTGGCAAATAGATAGTGCTAATTAAGTGGTAGCAACCATTACCGCTACTCTTGTTTTAGTACAACTAGTACTGCTGTTATTAATAGCATTGTTATTGCTAACAAGCCAGGCATTTGCTGTACGTTCTTTGTGAGTGCTAGCAAATCAGACATGGAGCAGGGCAGCTTCCCGGGGCATTGTGGGAAACTCCAATACTAATTACGATGGTAGCTATTCTTTAGAGAGCATCCCTCCATTCAACAAATATGCTACCCACACAATCTCATCTACTTCCCCCATGCGTCTCCATTTTAGAGATTAGGAACCTGACACACTTGTCTAAGTCACACAGCTTTTGATCCCAGGCCTGTTAAGCTCATGCTCCTAACCAGCGTGTAGTTGTTCAGTGGGTGGGTGCAGACAGCCAAACCACAAACCTCAGACACCTAGGACACCATTTTAATCTGGATCGTCACACTGGGGCTTCTCAGTATTCTCTGTTGTAATCTGGACAATTCCTCTTTTAGAAGATCTAGCTGTTTCCTCTATGAGATGCACCTGCTGCTGCTTGGCTCCCATCCTCAAGAGCCTGTCACCCTGGGGGTTTCTGTTTACATGCATTTGTTCCCACCAGGCAGTGACCAACACCCCTTCTGGACCAAGAACAAGTGTTATTCATCCTTCAGCCCCAAAGCTCAGCCAGACCAGAAGTTCTCAGACAATGCTTGGTGAATCCAACAGAAGAAAAGTCAGTAAACAACAGCCATGGGCCAATTCTAGCCTCCCATCTATTTTTATAAATAGAGATTTTTGTCTGTGATTGTTTTTGCACCATAATGGTAGTGCAACAAAGACAATATGGCAGGAAAAGGCTAAATATTTACTATCTGGTCCTTTGAAGAAAAGGACTCTACAACGGAACAAAAGCAGCTTTTGTGAATGGCCTTGTGGGAGGCAGAATAATGGCCCCCAGAGATGTTCACAATCTAATCCCCAAAATAAGGGAATATGTTTCCATACAGGGAAAAAGTTTTATTGGAACACAGTCACCTATTCACTTACATTTTGAGTACTTCCTCACCTATTTTGACTAAACACCAATCTTTACTTGAATCCAGCACTCAGGAAAGTCTTTATTGCCCAATAGCTAATTAAAGCACACACTGGTGTTAGTTCTTGTTCGCTATTTACCCTGGCTGACTCCATGAGTACTAGCCTCCTGGGTGGACTCGGCATTCAGATTTACCCTCTTCCAAAGGGCTCTTCCCCAGTACTAGAGACCCATTAACTTCATGATGTCTAACCATGCTGGGCATCTTCTCATCTCCTCACTCTTCTGCATGCTCCTGCTCTCTGACCCACTCTGTCCGTATAGGGGGCTGCTCTGTATGGACAACATCAATGGGTTCCCTATCCCATCAATGGATTCCCTATCCCATCAATGGGTTCCCTATCCCATCAGTGGCTTCCCTATCCCATCAATGGGTTCCCTATCCCATCAATGGCTTCCCTATCCCATCAATGCGTTCCCTATCCCATGGCTTTCTCTTGGACTCAGCCAATAGGGAATGCAGCTGACAGTTCACAGGAAGGAGGGAAGAGAGGGAAGCTGAAGTACTTATTGTCCTGGATTTCTGAATTTTTCTCTACTGCCTATCCTTGTGTTGGCTGCAGCTCTCAACCAAAGGCCAGAGCTCCTCCTATCAGGCCTCTCTCTCACTCTCTTTCTTTCTGGATTCCAGCAATTGCACCCTCTTCTTCTCCCTTCAGACCTTGCAGGAGTTACTGCTCTCAGTTGCTGCTATTCCCTAGGTGCTGCACCATCTATAGCTTGGGGCTTCCTCACACCTTTGTAAATAGTCCTTTTGTTAAGCTCTCTTCATTTAGAGTTTGTATTTCAGTTTCCACCAGACTCTATTACAATAGCTAATCTCAATGCTTTTTCTACCTTAACAGGAAGATCTGCATTTACTAGGCCAATAGTTTACATGACAAAGAAGCAGACAGCAGGCATGACCCAACATTGCACTGCTAACTACTGTTACACCCTTAATCACAGTGTCACAATGTTGGGGGGAAGAAAAAGCAGTGAAGAACCTAAGAGGCAATCTTATAAGAGCCTAAGATTATCAGCAATCATTACTAGCCCCTCCTAAGCTTCTGATCTGGGAAAGAACTAGCCACAAAAACAAATTTAAAAAAAGAAAGTATAGCTGCTTATGAATCCTACATTTTTATAGTATCTGGACACTGGTAGCTTTTGCCCGTGAACCTGTTTCGCTAAATTTGCATAGAATATCGAAGGCTGAAGTCAAGACCCACCAGGTGGTCTGTTTGTTCATTCATGATGAAATACTGTCCATACCAAGACTGGTATCTGACCTGGAACACATGTTTCCTACCATTTGAGCTGGTCTCCAAAAAAATGAGAGTATGTTTAAAATAAGGAGGCTGAATTAAGAGCTTCTGGGAACTAAGGCTCACATTTATTGTATGAACAAATGCCAAAGGCACCTAATGCCTTTATCGTGAGATGATCTCCAATGAAGTCTTCGGGACAGGAGATTAAAAAAAAAAAGGCTTTCAGGCAGAAGCAGTGGAGAGTTTTGTACTGTCTGCTCCTGAGAAGCATTAAACCACATGGGCAGAACTCACTGCCATGTTGACTGCCTGTAAGTCACAGGTTACTGGTCCTGGAAAGTACTTGAGTTTGTACACCATGGTGCATGGAGCCCTCGAGCTCTGGGAGACACCATGAAAAGTGCGGGTACCAAGGGGTTAAGAAGAGAGACCTAGGAGGAAGGATTAGCCCCAAACCTTCCCCTCTCGCTCCAATCAGAAGATGGCTGCACTCCATCCTAAGCTAGAATTTTGTACATGAGTTTGCTTTGGTATAAAAAAGGAATTCTACAATAAGGAGGGAGTTTGAAACCCACTGGTCCTTTTACCATGTGAAGAAAGAGTCTCTGGGCTACAAGCTCCATGAGGCAAGTCCATGTCTGCTTGTTCCCTACTGTACCCTGTGTCCCAATACAGAGGGTGTCCATTCATTGTTTTCTGCTGAGTGGGCACAGGCCCAAAGGACAGATGACCTGTCCATGGTCCTGATTTATTTGGCAGTACAGCTGTCTGGGACCTTCATCTGACATGAGGTCAGTGGTTCTTTCTCTCCCCTTGGTGCAAGTGGCTTTTCAAAAAAAGAACTTGCCCAGGCATGGTGGCTCATGCCTGTAATCCCAGCACTTTGGGAAGTGGAGGCGGGTGCCTCACGAGGTCAGGAGTTCAAGACCAACCTGGGGAATATGGTGAAACCCTGT
>NW_012101521.1:1450628-1453202 GCF_000951045.1 Mandrillus leucophaeus | reverse complement strand
CTTCTTTAGGGTCAGTCTTTGCCAGACAGTTCCAGTCTAAATGCAAATGTTGCCTGGGAAGTAACATGTAAATTCACTGGCCCCATCTCACAGTGACAGACACAAGTTCTCCTTAATGACAGGGCAGTTACTGGGCAGAGAACAGAGACCTTGACAAGGGAAAGGAGGAAGTAGGTTACATTTGACATGACAGCAGAGCTTGGCCATTAGCAGTGTAGGTTATGGGGTCAGCCTGGAAATCAGATCATGGCTTTATCACTTACTGCATGGATTGGGGGAAGTTTCTTGACTTCTCAGTTCCTTCATCTGCAAACTGGGAATGATAATGGTAGGAACCTCAGAGAGTTGTTCTGAGGATAATGTATCCCAAACAGGTAGCACAGTACCTGCACAAAGTAATTTCTCAAGAAACGGTACCTATTCTTACAATTATCATTATTTCCTGTAATGCTGCAATAGATAAAGTCGTTTGGAGCCCTGACTCTCTGTGAATCCTACAAGCTAGATATATGGGCTAGAAGGAAACCCAGGAGGTCTATGCAGCATCATTTAAACAGGTGTATATGGTACTAAGGCCTTGCGTTGCAACTTGAACTGCAGCATCAACCTCCTTAGATTAATAGGAACGCTTTAAGTTGTTCTCCTTGGCCTGGAGCACATTCATTACTCACAGGGGACAAACTAGAAAGTAAAAAAGTGGCTGGAAAGGAGCTGTTGGCAGTTCCAACGACTGTCCTACTATGTAGCAAGAAACTTTACAGTTTGGACAGAGCCTGGGTCCACTCACGAATAGATTAACTCAGAAGCATGCCCTCAGTAGCAACCAGAATCTTTGGTTAGACCCAGATCTTTCCACTTGTCCTACTGCAGCCTAATTTTAGCCAGGTTATAAAAGGATGTACGTTGGAAAATGTCCAACTTATACTCAACAAAGCAATTGAGGACTCTTTTTTCAGAGCATTCATCTCACATTGGACCAGCTGGTACTTATGCACTTTCAGCTAACCCGAGAGTAAGAGGTCATTCACTGACCTCTCTACATCTCACCCAAACCCCTTTACCCCTTAGCCAAGGTGACAGACAGAGCAGCCGCAGCCCCTGGGCCATGAATAGACGGGGCTGTCTGTCAGCCAGCACATTCCTCCCTCCATGAATAATGAGCATGCACCAGGCCTGGGTGACTGGCTTAAAGCATTTCTCCATTAATCTAAGGAGGTTGATGCCACAGTGCAAGTTACAATGCAGGTCCCTAGTGCAAGAGAGCACATGTTTAAATGCTGCCGCATAGGCCACCTGGTGTTCTGAGCACGTAGCCACGTTTCCAGCCTGGAAGGCCTGTTACACTCAGATCTAATTCCCAACATGGGGAAATGTGACTTTTTGTAATTTGAACAAGTCTCTCAAAGAACCTCACCTGCAGCTAAAGCCTCTCTCTCTCTCTCTCTCTCTCTCTCTCTCTCTCTCTCTCTCTCTCTCGTGTGTGTGTGTGTGTGTGTGTGTGTGTGTGTGTGTTTCTCTCCTGGGTTGGCTTTGAATTCTATTATAATTGAGAACTCTGGAGAAGTACCTCGAACCAGTCCCTCAGGCTCTAATCCAAACCTCTTACCCCAGGGTGATGAGGCAATTAGGAGTGAAGTGTAGCGTGGAGCTGCTGGCAAGTGGGAGACTATAGACTGGGGCCTGGGCAGGAGCTGGGGGTTCTGCTGTGGACTGTGGATTTACAATCTAGCAACACAAATACTTCTTTTCATTGTTTACAACCAATTTAATCGCACTGTGATCAGAGAACATGCCTTATACAATGTTAATTCTTTGAAATGTGTTGAGACTTCATGGGCAATTTTTTTCCCAGTTTCCCCATCTCTGCGATATTATTGAAATCTACAGTGTTTCCACCTCAGATCCAAGTTCTAAGTCAACACATGAGGATCAAGGCCTGCCGAGAATTAGGAAATGCTCCCTAAGAACCACGCTGGCTTCAGGGGCTGGCAACCCATGCCCAGAAGGGCCTGCATTTTGGTTTAATGCTCTTCTGTCACTGTCTTAAAATTGTTAATACTTTTTGAACAAGGAGCCCCTTCCTTCCTTTTTTTTTTTTTTTTTTTTTGTTGTTGAGCTCTGTCACCCAGGCTGCAGTGCAGTGGCACAATCTCGGTTCACTGCAACCTCCGCCTCCCAGGTTCAAGCAATTCTCCTGCCTCAGCCTCCCGAGTTCTGGGACTACAGGTGCACGCCACCACACCTGGTTAATTTTTTTTCTTTTTTTTTGTTTGTATTTTAGTAGAGAAGGGGTTTCACCGTGTTGCCCAGGCTGGTCTTGAACTCCTGAGCTCAGGCAGTCTGCCCACCTTGGCCTCCCAAAGTGCTAGGATTACAGGCGTGAGCCAGCACGCCCAGCCACTTCTTTCCTTTTTTGAGACAGGGTATTGCTCTGTCGCCAGGACTGGAATACAGTGGTATGATCATAGCTCACTGTAGCCTCAAACTCCTGGGCTCCAGTAATCCTCCTTTCTCAGTCTCCTGAGTAGCTGGGACTACAGGTGTGCACCACCATGTCTGGCTATTTTTTTTTTT
>NW_012101521.1:1442782-1450578 GCF_000951045.1 Mandrillus leucophaeus | reverse complement strand
GCCTCGGCCTCCCAAAGTGCTGGGATTACAGGCGTGAGCCACCGCGTCTGGCCTTCTTTCTTTCCTTTCCTCCCTTTTTCCTTCCTTTCTTTCCTTTCCTTCCTTTCCTTCTCTTTCTTTCTTTCTCTCTCTCTCTCTCCTCTCTCTCTCTCTCTCTCTTTCTGACAGAGTTTCACTCTGTTGCCCAGGCTGCAGTATACTGGCACCATCTCAGCTCACTGCAACCTCTGCCTCCCTCGTTTAAGCCATCTTCCTGCCTCCGCTTCCTGAGGCCCTGGAACTACAGGCGTGCACCACCACGCCCAGCTAATTTTTATATTTTTGGTAGAGACAGGGTTTCACCATGTTGGCCAAGCTGGTCTCGAACTCCTGACCTCAAGTGATCCACCCACCTTGGCCTCCCAAAGTGCTGGGATTACAGGCGTGAGCCACCGTGCCTGGCAAGCCCCACACTTTCACTTCACACTGAACCCTACAAATGATGTGGCCAATCCTGCCTGGGGCACTGGGGCATTTTAAGAAACTGAGGGTATCAGTGGGTTTCAATGGGTCATCTTCAGAGGAGAAGAAAGGTAGGAAAAAGGGAAAGAGGAAGGCGGGATGGAGGAACGAGAGGGCTGCTGCTCCCTCATCTACCTTCCTGGGGGACACTGGTCTTCTTTCACTTCCTAGAACGTGCCTTGATCTGCCCTTACTCATTTTCTCCAGGCCTTCCCATGGCTGGCGCCTTCTTCTCATTCAGGTCTTAATTCCAACCCCTTCCTCTCTGGGAGGCTATATCTGCCCATCCTGCTCTTCATCACAGCACCATGTTCTCTGCCCTCGTAACTCCAATTGTATTCTAGTGTTTATCAGTCTGTGCACTTTATTTTTGGATACACACACACATATACACACACACATGCACACACTCCACCATCAGAATGCAGGTTTGATAAAAGCAGGACCAACCCTAGGCTCTTCTCCCTCTCTATTCGTTGGCAATTCAACCAACCTGGGCTTTAGACACAGTTCCAAACGTTCATTTCTGCCTGACTTCAGGCAAGTTATTCAACCTCTCTTCATCTGTAAGAGAGAATAACGATAACGAGAAGCAAGTGTAATAAAACAAGCACTTAACACAGCATCCCGCATGCAATAGGTGCTCAGTAAGAATTTATCAGATGAATGAATGAATGCAATTGATGATTCTCATTGAGCCCCTACTATGCGCAAGGTACTGTGCTAGGAAGTCATACTTTTTCACTTGCTCCTTATTATTAACCCATCTTAGACTCAAAGAGACGGAGGCTCAGAGAGGTTGAATAACTTGTCCAAGGTCACGTAGAAATTAACTATTAGATTTAATTGGCAATCAAACTTGTTGATGTGCAAAGCCTATTCCCTCTCAAATTCTTCCTTGACTTCCAATTGTAATAATCCTGCACGTTGCACGGGGCTTTTTCGGGTACAGGCACTAGATGCATTTTTTACACCTGGCATTCTGTAGTCATCTCACACCTCACAGCAACTCTGAAAAGCAGGTGATGTCCCTTCCAGCTATGAGGCAGGTGTTATATGGAAACTAGAGATCCAGTCAAGGAAAGAACATCAGAAGCCCAGCAGGGAGGAAGATTTAAGCCCCTACAGACAGAAGATCATGAAAAGTGAGACAAAGAATTCAGACTGGATTCCTGGGTGCCCAGGGCATGGAGCTCAGAAAGGGTAGATCAGAACAGAGGAGGCAGATAAAGGCGTCTCTTATTAGGATGAGGGTGACAGCAAGGTCCCTTTAAAGCCAGAGGGGACTCCTCCTACGCCAAGACTGGAGTGATGTCTGCAACCTTCTGTGACCTCACCCCCAGGACCTCATTCCCCCAGTGAGATGTTTGTCCCTTGCTTCTTGTTTTCCTTTTCATTTTATAATGTTTTTATTTCTTAATGTTTGGGGGTACATAGGAGCTATATATATTTATGGGGTACATGAGATGTTTTTATACAGGCATGCAATACGTAATAACCACATCATGGAAAATGGGGTATCCATCCCCTCAAGCAATTATCCTTTGTGTTACAAACAACTCAGTTATACTCCTTTAGTTATTTTTTAATGTACAATGAAATTATTATTGACCACAGACATCCTGTTGTGCTATTAAATACCAGGTCTCATTCATTCATGCTAACTACATTTTTGTACCCATTAGCCATCCCACCTCCTACTATCTATTCCCATGGGTTAAATTGCTTTGATTTTTATACCCCACAAGAAAGTGAGAACATGCAATGTTTCTCTTTCTGAGTCTGGCTTATTTCACTTAACATAATGATTTCCAGTTCCATTCACATTGCTGCAAATGACTGAATCTCATTCTTTTTCATGACTGAATAGTACTCCATTGTGTATACGCATCACATTTTCTGTCTTCATTCATCTGTTGATGGATACTGTCCCTTGCTTCTTGTTGCACCTTCTTCCAGCCTGTCACCCACCCTTCAAGCATGGACCCTCCACCTCCTTCCAATGCTGTTATGTTTACTTAACCTTTATTGTTTACTAGAAAAGCAATATTTGCTATGCAAGTGAAAATAATTTAAACATTTTGCTCATTGACCAAAGATGGTAGTAACTACAGCCATTCATTCCTGCTGTAATTCATGCAAAAGCTCTATTGTTTCTATGAATGGAGAAGCCAGCCCAAGCATCAAACAAGTAATATTGACAAAAGGAGTTTGTAATTACAGAAAGTTCTGCCATGACACTCATAAAACAGGAGGAGGAGGGGGCAGTGGAGGTGGGATCCTAAATGCAATCATGAGCTGGAAAGCAGCTGCAATATCAGGATTTGCCCTTGTACCAGCAGTTTGGCAGCTGTGCCAACTAGCAGGGAATGGCGGGAATATTTGGAATGTGCATAGAAGCCACTTTTGCACAAATTAAAGAATTTTTTAAAGACGAAGTCTTTTATTTAGAGGCAAAACATGAAGTTTTATTTACTTATTTATTTTCTGAGACAGCGTCTTGCTCTGTCGCCCAGGCTGCAGTGCAGTGGCACAATCACAGATCACAGCTCACCACAGCCTTAAATTCCTGGGTTGAAGTCATCCTCCTACCTCAGTCTCCTGAGTAGCTGGGACTACAGGTACCACCATGTCTGGCTAATTTTTAAAAAGGAGTTTTCGTAGAGATGGAGACTCCTTATGTTTCCCAGGCTGGTCTTGAATTCCTGGTCTCAAGTGATCCTCCTGCCTCAGCCTCCCAAAGTGCTGGGATTACAGGTATGGGCCACCATGCCTGGCCAAGAACATGGAGTTTTAGAGTCCAGTGGCTCTCCGTCTTGCACTCAGCACCTTTACTGGAGAGTCTGAGGTTACAAATCCCTCAGCGGCTATGACCAGCCCAGGATTGCATTCAGGGAGGAGGTTATGCGCATTCTAAAATTAGGTGTATGGAGTACATAACTTATTTGAGCAAAATCTCCTAAAGAGAGTACTAGTAGAGCCAGAGATGTGTGTGCATGTTCATTGCACAGATTTCAGAAAATATAAATAAACTCGAAGAAAAAAAAATTGTCACCCGTAACGCCTTTCCTCAGTGTTAGAATGTTGGTGTATTTCTTCCAGTTTTTTTCCTGGACTATTCATAGTCAGCTCTAATATAGACAATATAGATGTCTGGTTCTTCCTGCTGGCTACACCAGAGCTGATTTGTAACCCTCTCTGCTTCCCTTGCCTGTCTTGTACCCACATGCCCCAAAGGTCAGCAGCGGCCCCTGCCTCCACCCCTTAAGAGGGGTGTGAATGGCCAAGGTCTGGGTAGGAAGTTCAGCAGACCTGAGTTCTCGCTCAGTGTATGAAGCTAATTTGCTGTGTGACCTTGAACTTCTCTGCAGTCAGGGTCCTCATACGGAAACAGAGAGGGACGCATTCCAAAGACTGATATGTGACAGTTCTGGCTGTAGAAAAAAACAGCCTTCACAGAGAGGAAGACCAAGAAAAATTGGCTTTTAATGCGGCCTGTTCAGGTGTGTACAGGGGCAGCTTGCAGGCAGCAGGAGGGAACCACCTCTGGAGATTCTTTATTGGAAAGCTATGTAGGGAAAGTATCTTCTCTGCTACCCAGACTTTGCCACAGAGGCTAGAATGGGGGCAGGGATGTGTGGCAAGATAGGCAGCTGTGGTTCCTAGAGAAGCAATAAGCCAAGGGCACAAAGGTAGCTCCTGGGAACAGACTGCTACAGGAGTTGGACAGCCTGGACCCATGGGTCCAGCTGGGATACCCCAAACTCTTTCCAGCTGAGCGGTCCACCTGTGGCCTGCAGTAGCTTGAGACTCAAGCAGAGATGGTGAGAAGTAGCCCATCTTCTGCGAAAGGCAAGAAGCCCTGCCACTGAACTTGGGTGGTCTTGCTAATCACCAGCCCAACCTTGCATCTTTGAATCAGCCATATGCCCTTGTAAAACGATGTCCATTATTCTGTACAAACATAGCTTCCACTTATATAGCACTTACATGCCTGTCATGTTCATCTGTGAACTCAATTAACTCTCAACAACAGCCCTATGAAATAGGCTGTAGATTGAATACATGAAACTTCCAGTCTGTAGGTCAAAAATAGTCCCATCTTGGCAACTGCATGTGGTTCATCCTAATATTATTATGCCCATCTTACAGATGAGGGAATTAGGCCAAGATTGGACATGGAACTTGCAGAAGACCATACACTAGTCCTTATTCCAGTCACATTGCCTCACCAAAGGCTTGCTGAGCCGGACTGAGAGGTTTTAGCAACAGCAAGGAGAGGTTAATACCAGCAGAGCAACATACAGTCTCTCCTCACCCGAGTAAGCCATTGATGCCTCCAGCCCCAGAACATCTTTGGGTTTCCCAGTGAATGTGGCCCCTGCCCGGCTAAAGGGCAAAGAGCTCCCCAGGATGCCGTCCACCTGCTGCGCCCAGCCCCGCCCAGCCCCCAGCAAGTTACCTCTCAGTATCACTGTCGCTGGATGCCACTTCTTCCAAGGCTGCCTGCAGGTCAGCAATCCGCCGAATGGACGTCTCCAGGTCTGTCTGGAGGGTCTGCCTCACTGTCCCAAGTTCCTCCACATACTTCTCCTGGGGACAGAGGATGCACACACACGTTGGCCTTGGGCAAGAAATGCACCACCCATGCATGCACTGGGGAAGAGACACGCCCCAGGCTGAGCCTAGCGTTCACTGAGCACTATTAAGTGGTAGGTTCTCCACGAGAGGCTCTCTCTGTGGACAGGTTTATGGGATCCTCAACCAGGTGTTCCACGGTTCATAGAGGAGGGAATAGATACTCCAGGGCATGGCACACGGAGCTTGCTCACCTGTGCAGGGAGTGCTGCTCCCAGTGCATCTGACCCCAGGGCCATGCTCTGAATCTGCACCACCATGCGCAGCGGATACTCAGCCCATCTCGGATGGATGAGTAAATGTAAAAACCAAGAAGGGTCATGGAGTCTGGTTTAGGAAGCTGAGCCCCAGGGATAAATCTGGTGCAGGAGGTCATGGGGAGAGTATAACAAAGATGGTTTTCTTTCAAGTACGCCCCCTAGACACCCGCACCTTGCTGTCCTCACAGCAGCAAAAGCAAAGATGAAAAACCTAGCCGGGCTCCCTCTAGAACAGGCAAGCACAGTGGGCATTTGTGGAGCTCTTTCTGTGGCCAGAGCTGTGCTGAGTGTTTTGCAGCCAGGATCTCACTCATGCCTCGCAGGCCCCACAGGTGAGTCTCTATTCTTGTTCCCATTTCACAGATAAGGAACTGAGGCCTTAAGAAGTAAAGACTTCATGGCGGAGCTGGAACTCAAGCTCAGTGCCTCTGACTCCCCTCTCGGGGTTCATCTTAGTGATCAGTACTTTCTGGTACCTTTCTAATCAGATTTTATCTGGACTCTTGGGAAAATCTCTGACTTTAATTTGTAACCTACTCATTGCTACCCTTTAACATACAATGATTGTCACCTGACGGTTAGTTTGCCCCCCAGGGGACATTTGGTCATATCTGGAGACATTTCTGGCAGTCACAACTTGGAGAAATGCTGCCGGCATCTGGTGGGTAGAGGCCAGAGATGCTGTTCAACATCCTATGAAGCACAGGACAATCCCACAAAGAATTATCTGGCCTGAATGTCCACGGTGCTGAGTCTGAAACCCTGGGTGAGACCCAGAATCTAACCTCCTGGTAATTCATCTTATGGGGGATAAATCAAGAGGCAGAACACAGCTCTATGCCCGAGGATGTTTGCAGCGGTGCTACCGACGACAAGGAGAGGCTGGGATCTGCCTCATCACCCAGCAATTGGGAATGGTTAGAGAAATCACAGTGTGTCACTTTGAGGCTCTTAGGCAGACATTAACATTAGAAATAAGAATTGTGGCAGCACGGAGTGCTTCTGTGAAATAACATGAAGCAAACGGAATAGATCCAAACAGTATCATGCCCAAATCTATGCAAATAACACGGAGAATTGAGAATATTTACGGATGGGGCAAAGCAGGGTTATAGATGGGATTTTTCTTGTAAGCGGCTCTAATTATGTAAAGTTTATTTTTGGACTGCTGTATAAAGGAACACACATACCAACTGCGGACAGTGGGAGGGAAGAAATTTGAGGATGTGGGGTCAAAGTGCAATTCCCAGCTCCCCATGGAACTGAGTAGGTGAGTGAAAATGAATGGCTCACAGCCCCTCTCTAGCCTAGAGTCATGTTTCTCTTTTTCTCTTTTTTTTTTTTTTTTTTTGAGACAGAGTCTTGCTCTGTTGCACAGGCTGGAATGCAGTGGCGCGATCTCAGCTCACTGCAACCTCCCCCCTCCCGGGTCCAAGCAATTCTCCTGCGTCAGCCTCCCAAGTAGATGGGATTACAGGCACCCACCACCACGCCTAGTTAATTTATGTATTTTTTTTTTTTTAGCAGAGACGGGGTTTCATCATGTTGGCTGGGCTGGTCTTGAACTCCTGACCTCAAGTGATCCGCCCACCTTGGCCTCCCAAAGTGCTGGAATTACAGGCATAAACTACTGCACCCGGCCTCATTTTTCTTTATTTTGCAGATGAGGAAATTAAAGCCAGCAAGGTCACTCAGCGAGGTCACTCAGGAAAGGCGCAGAGCTGGGATCTGAACCCTGGACTTGGTGGCTCCAAGTCCAGTGCTCTTTCTGTGGCTCTGATTGCATTCCCCAAAAGAAGTCAGCGAGGACCATTGCAGAGACACACAGCTCTGCAGATTGGCCTGCCCGTTCACATTATTGTATGTCTGTGCCTTTCCAATGTTTTCTGATTTTAAAGAGAGAGAGGCAGCAGGCAAAGACTGAGTAAGCCTAAGGGCCAGGCTGAGCTGATGAGAGGGAGAAGGGGTGGCGGGAAGGACGCCACGGTGGTGGCATGAGAAGGGGCTGCCAGTCCATCCCAGTTGATTGAAGCCACCAACTGTGAAATCCCCATCTCAGCCTTGACAAGGTGAGAGACAACCCGAGGTTCAGGCCTCCAGGTTGTCAGAGGAAATAAAGGACACTGAGGGACTGTGAAGGAGGGGGTGCTCACCCCAGGACATCAGCATGTCAGCTCATAAACGCACCTAGAAAATGGCTAGGTGCAAAATCCCAGCAGCTTCTGGGAGCATCTGCCCAGGCTCCACTCTTTTCCCTTTTTTTTTTTTTTGAGACGGAGTCTTGCTCTGTAGCCCAGGCTGGAGGGCAATGGCACAATTTTGGCTCATTGCAAGCTCTGTCTCCCAGGTTCACGCCATTCTCCTGCCTCAGCCTCCCGAGTCGCTGGGACTACAGGC
>NW_012101521.1:1426543-1442177 GCF_000951045.1 Mandrillus leucophaeus | reverse complement strand
GCGCCCGGCCTGCTGTCTTAGATTCTATCCCACGTCCACACGTCTGGGCCATTGTGGGTTACGTGTTAAGTACAGTGAATCCTATAAGCATTGGTTCAATGAATGTCTAACCCAATCACCTGTCTGAGGTCACGCCGCTGGGAGACCACAAAGCTGAGATGTGCACCCAGGTCTTGGGTTCTTAAGTGGGAACCCTTTAGGTCACATGTGCTGAGATACGAGAAAAGGGTACAGACGCCCCTTCCTCGTTTTGCTTAGCTGAATCTTGCCCGTGTCAGTGTCACGCAGGAGCAGCAAGCTGTACAGTCCACATCCTCAGGGAGCTTCCTGGAGGGTAGAGGAGACAGACAGAAGGAGGCACTGTGTCTCAGGGATGGGTGGGCCTGGGCTGGGACTAAGCAAATGGGCAGAAGAAATAGGAGTCTAAAATGAGTCAAATCCACAATATCATAAAAGTGAAAGTAGGCTCTGGAGCCGAGCTGCCGGGGTTCAAATCGCAACTCTGCTGCTCACTGGCTGTGTGACTTCCAGCAAGTTACTTAACCTCTCTGACCTCAGTTGTCTCACTGGGGAAATGGAGCCAGTAGCAGACCCTCCCTCACAGGGCTCTTGCGAGGAGTAAATGAGCTTGACAGAGTGGAAACCTGACCAACAGTGGCATAGCTATCCTTTAATTCTCATAGGAGAAGAAGCATCAGGAAGAACAGTGTCATCCCCAGTTCACTGAGGAGATCTGCCAAAGTCACAAAGCAAACAAAAGCATCGGAATGCAGGACTCTGGCTCTGAAGATCTTTCACTATCCTGCAGAGACAAGACATGAAAAAAACAAGGGCTGCATAGAAGGTGAGTTGGCTTAGACACAGCAAGAAGAGGTGAGAACCAGAAAGCCATCATTAGTTAGGCCAGAGTATGTGGACCAAGAACAGGGTTTGGGAACCTGCCACTACCTTCCACCCTCCACTGTTGCCCCCTTGCCACCCTCTGCATCCCCTCCTCCATCTGCTAGGGAAGCATCAGACTCAGTGGGTGCACCCCGAGGAGAAAGCTTGGAGAAATTTAGTGTTGCTGTAATCAGCAATCAGCAAATCTTTCCTGCTTCAACACAAAAACCAAATGGAGTCTGCTGATTGCAGAGACCATTTCATTAGGCTAAACAAGTACAGTGCCCCAAACGGTCTTCCTGGGGCAGATAAAACAAGGCACCAGCCAGAGACCCCTCCGGAGACACGGAAGGGATGCACAGGCAGAAGGGGAAGTGAGTCAGTGCCCCTCTCATGAAACAGGAAGTGGACGGGAGGCAACGACAGCATCTGACAATCACGCTCGCTTGGGCTTGGCTCAGGGCTGCTTCATGCAAATGGGGTTGTGTTCTGAGGTTGGGTGTGAGCTTGGTCCTCTCTGTTATTAGCTCTCTTCAGAGATTTGAAGCATGGAGAGAAATTGGAAGGTGGGGGATAATTAGGATACAAAATGATTTAGATAGTTAGATGCATAGACAGCAGAAATCCTTTAAGATATACACCACATTCCCGGAGTAATCTAAAACTACAATATAATGGTGTACACACTGTAGACACACAACATCCACACCTCCTGGTATATATTATATATTCATATATTATTCATTCATACATACATACATTTAATAAACATTTGTTGAGCACCTACGAGGTGCAGCACTGATCTAGGCACTGGCAATACAAATAAAGTCCTCACTTCCACAGAGCTTATGTTCTTGCAGGGATCTAATCTCTATCTGTATTACCGGTGTCTGGAACGCAGGAGGCACTCGATACATGTTTGGGGATGAAATGAATGGTGCTATTGTATTACTATTAGTGGCGAATTAGGGAAGGATAGAGGTATTATACATTCTAACTAATGCATGCATAATATACATGATACATACATAATATATGGAGGATATATATATCGTGTACACAGAGATCAGTACAATAACATGTACTATGTAGATAACATGCATACTTGCTGACCTGCCCAGCATCACTTGAGAGAACTATGATTCTTGTTAAACCCCCAGGCTACTCCCTCTGGAACATATCAAAGAGTTGCTCATGTGAGAAGCAGTTCATGTGATAATTAATGGCTGCAATTAAAGTCATCTCCTCTTGTGATGTTCAATTAGAGGCTAATATTTAAAACTGCTGTTTGTTGTTTGTTTTCTCTGTCCAGAGCATCTCAATCTTCAGAGGACCCCTCTCCTCTCTGCAAATGGACAAGACTCTCATTTGTTAATTTCTGCACCTCTAGAGGTTGCCTCTCAAACCTCCTGAGGTGTCTCCCAAGGCCCCCCAAAGTTAATTTCACCTGTGCCACACAATTTACACTATAGATCAGACTATCTCAAAACACTTTTGAAACTTGATGAAAACCTATCTTGTTGCTTTCTTCTAATTTGGTAAAGACAAGCAGAAAATGTTACGGAGCCTGGTGCTGAAAAGAATTACACACACATATGCTATTATATATATAAACATGTACATATGTGAACATGTGTGCACAATATGTACGTGTAGATACACACTCAAATATTTCCAGCATCTGGCACATAGCTTACCTAACCAATATTAAGGATGTATTTATTAGAATCTGGTTACTGATTAGAATTAGCAATCAGCCATCCTTTCTGGCTTCAACCTGAAAATCAAATGGAGTTGAATTTTGCCTGTAATATGTACTTTATCCTATAGATCAGGGTATATCCTGAAACTTGATGAAAATAATCAAGTAGTTTCATATCCTTAAATGTTTAACAAACCTTGAACATAATAAATACGTGTTAAACTAATAAATAAGTGAATATATTTATGTATATTTCTTGCAAACACAGGCACTCTGCTAAATGTTCAAAATATCTTATCTCATTTAATCTTTATCGAAACCCCCAGAGTCAAGTACTATAGAAACACAAAAAGCGAGCTGAGATTATTGCAACAAAGTGGTAGCAATGGCTATTATCTCTGTGTGGTAAGATATCAGGCAATTTTTACATTCCTTTTAGCACTCCTCAAGATTTTCTGTAAAGAATAAGAATTATGATTATAGTAGGCAAGTTAAAAATATATACTTTATTCCTCTCTGATGCTACAGTGAACAATCTCCTCATCCACCTGCTCCGTGCTGAGAGGTAATCTTCACCACCTTGTCATGTCCATTTTACAGATGAGCAGACTGAGGCTCAGAGAGGTTATCCCACTTGCCTAGGGACACACAGCCAAGGAAAGATCTAGAGCTAAGCTCAAGTCTCCTCACTGCAGTCCATGGCTCTTTCCAGCTTTGCTTCTAATTGTTCCTGTTTCATCCGATGATGCCTATGTATTTGCAGGTGAGGGAATCTTTCCCAGAAAGAAAGGCTACGAGGAACTGCCATTGCTTCCTTCAAATTGTTCGAGGGTCACTTGCCTGGGAGAAATGAGGCTGAGGCTGGAGGGTGTGAAGTGGGGGAATAAAAGCCCTGTGGGCCGGTCAGGGTGGCTCATGCCTCTAATCCCAGCACTTTGGGAGGCCGAGGTGAGTGGATCATTTGAGGTTAGGAGTTCGAAACCAGCCTGACCAACATGGTGAAACCCCAGCTGTAATAAAAATACAAAAAAATTTAGCCGAGTGTGGTGGCGCACACCTGTAGTCCCAGCTACTCAGGAGACTGAGGCAGGAGAATTGCTTGAACTTGGGAGGCGGAGGTTGCGTTGAGCTGAGATTGCACCACTGCACTCCAGCCTGAGTGACAGAGCAAGACTCCATCTCAAAATAATAATAATAATAATAATAGTAATGCCCTGTGAATTGTGTTACATCAAGAGCTCAAAGGCTACATTGGTAATAGAGTAAGCATCAGCAGGTGGTGTTAAGCTCCACTTTGGGAAAGGAAACAGTGGGAGTGACCCTAAGAAAACGCAAATGTATGCCCAGTCTCCAGCAAGAATAAGGACGGAGGAGAAGTTGGTCATCACTCTACAGGGTTCTTTCCTCATAATTATCCTGAAGATTTGTTACATTATTTTTTTTTCTTTTTTTGAGGGACTCTTGCTCTGTCACCTAGGCTGGAGTGCGGTGGCATGATCTCAGCTCACTGCAACTGCCACCTCCCAGGTTCAAGCAATTCTCCTGCCTCAGCCCCTCAAGTAGCTGGGATTACAGGCACCTGCCATTACACCTGGCTAATTTTTGTATTTTTAGTAGAGACAGGATTTCACCACGTTGGCCAGACTTGTCTCTAACTCATGACCTCAAGTGATCCACCCACCCCAGTATTATTCTATTTTTATGATGTGATAATAGACACAGAGAGACCCATCAAAGGTACCAAATTCATACAGCTAGAAAGTGACAGATTAAAGTTGGGGCCTTCGTAATTTCTAAAGGGTCAGCAAATACCCAACAATACCTCCTGTCCTTTTCTTCATACATGGCAGGCATGTCTGATCAATCACAGCAGAGACCCAAGCAATCAGGGACTAGAATCCATTCTCTCAACTCACCAAGCCAAGTGTGTCATTCCAGTGCTGTCCCGTGCTTCATCTGCCAGCATCGGTCAGAACTTTCAA
This sequence comes from Mandrillus leucophaeus, assembly GCF_000951045.1. Taxonomy (NCBI): domain Eukaryota; kingdom Metazoa; phylum Chordata; class Mammalia; order Primates; family Cercopithecidae; genus Mandrillus; species Mandrillus leucophaeus. The sequence continues at coordinate 1,437,611 of NW_012101521.1, read as the reverse complement.
TTCTGCTACACTTTTTTTTTTTTTTTTTAAGAGATGGGGGGTCTCATTCTCTCGCCCAGACTGGAGAGTGCAGTGGTGCAGTCATAGCTCACTGTAACCTTGAACTCCTGGGCTCAAGTGATCCTCCCAACCTCAGTCTCCTGAGTATCTGGGACTACAGGCATGCACCACCATGCCCAGATATTTTATTAGTAGTAGAAGTAGTAGTAGTATTTGCAGAAACAGGGTTCTGCTATATTCCCCAGGTTGGTCTCAAACTCCTGGTGTCAAGTGTCCTCCCTCCTTGGCCTCCCAAAGCACTGGGATTACAGGCATAAGCCACTGCACTCAGCCTCTGCCACATTTTTAAATGATCCCAATCCTCCTAGAAATGGTTTTCATATCCTCAAAGAAGATATTTATATTAGTTAGTTGGTTCGCAAGTTTATTTCTCCTTAAAGATTGGTGAGTATTCTGTGGATCCGAGTGAAGCTGAAGCTAATCACACTTCCAGGGAGACCCTAGTGAGTGGGGAGAGGGAGAGATGCAAACTGCTAACAATATCACAAATAGCAGGAACAGAACTGGCTTTGGAACAAGATGAGTCCTGAAGCAGCTACCCGAAAACCGAAGAGTTACTAATCCTTTCGCACCTTCAGTTCCTCATCTGTTAAAATGGCAGTACGACATTATTCCTTGACAAAAGGTGTTACAAGGAACAAATGAAATAACGTAAAATTGTGTACACCTCATCTACCTACATCAGTAGCACGTACTTGGTCCACAGGTTCCTATTTCCTTCTTTCTCAGTAAAGACACAGAAAATACGAGGGCTGCTGGTGTTTAGTGAGGATGACTTCATGTTTCAGAAAATGACGTCTAAGAATCTATTACTTGTTTTGTTGTAGCTGGAAGGATTTTACAGAATGCTTTGGGAAAACAGAAACCACTCTAGGTCATTCAGCCAAGGGAATTTAATACAGAAAATGTGTGACCCAGGTGATGGAAAAATTGAGAAGCCAGGAGAAATTAGCAACAGCAGGAAGGCACTGCCAACCTAGGGCTGGACAAAAAAGCCAAGGAGTTGGGCCATCCATTGGGAAGCGAGACCTCAATTGTGCTGCCCGGAGGAAATAGGCTTCATGGAGGAAGGAGGAGAGTCCTTGATAAAATCTGGATTAAAAGGAGGTACTGGAGGCTGAGGCAGGAGAATGGCGTAAACCCGGGAGGCGGAGCTTGCAGTGAGCCAAGATCCGGCCACTGCACTCCAGCCTGGGCGACAGAGCAAGACTCCGTTTCAAAAAAAATAAAAATAAAAAATAAAAAATAAAAAATAAATAAATAAATAAAAAAGGAGGTACTGCTGCTTCCATGGATGCCTCAAGGCAGTGTCAAAGAAAGATATCCTGTCTTCTCCCTTCCTTTTGACCTTCAGTTGTCCGTCACTGCCTTTCATTGGCAGAACCTACCAGAAGTCAAGGAAACCAGGAAATGTCATTTTCTGTAATTCTACATCAGAGCAGAGAAGGGGTAGGAGTAGATCTGAAAGTGAACGGGCAATGGCTGCTTCAGAGCTCTAAAGCATCCAGGATCATTCCAGGCTTCATTATTTAAGACAGACAACAGTGATTTCAGTCCGTACAAATTCATCAAACTGTTCACTTATGTGATTTGCACACTTTTCCATGTCCATATTTTGAGGAAAAAGTTATAAGACATCCAGAATTACGATTTTCTTTTTTTTTTTTTTAATTTTAGAGACAGAGTTTCGCCCTGTCACTCAAGCTAGAGTGCAGTGGTGTGATCATAGCTCACTGCAGCCTCCAACTCCTGGGCTCTGATGATCCTCCTGCCTCAGCCTACTCAGTAGCTAGGACCACAGGTACACATCACCACATCCACTTGTTTTTTTTTTTTTTTTTGTGTGTGTGTGTGTGTGTGTGTGTGCTTTGTTTTTTGTTTTTTGAGATGGGGCCTCACTATGTTGCCCTGGCTGAACTTGAACTCTGGCCCTCAAGTGATCCTCCCATCTCTGCCTCCCACTGTTGGGATTAGAGGTGTGAACCATTGTGCTCAGCCACCAGAATTATTATTTTCAAGGGCTACAGAATCAAGTGCAGGATTACAGATCCCTATTCTGTACTAGTTACATATTGCTGTATACTAAGTTACCCAAACACTTAGAGTTTTGAAATATCCAATATCATGTATTATCTCTCATGGTTTCTGTGGGTTGAGAATTCAGGAGTGGCTTCTCTGGGTGGTTCTGGTTCAAGGTACTTGGCAGCATGAATAAAGGCCTCCCAAAGATGTCCATGATCTAATCCAGCAACATGTAAATATGTTCCCTTATATGGCAAAAGGCATCTTGCAGATATGATTATGTTAAGGATCTTGAGGTAGAGGGAGATTATTCTGGATTCTCCAGGTAGGCCCTAATATAATCAATCATAAGGGTCTTTGAAGATGGAGGCAAGGGGATCGGTGGGGCAGAGAGCAGCAATGTGGAGATGGAAGCAGGGATTGGAGTGGTGCACCCAGGAGCCAATAAATGCTGGCAGACTCTAGAAGCTATAAGAGGCTGGAACAGATTATCCCCTGGGGACTCCAGAAGGCACCAATCCTGATGATACCTTAATTTTTAATGCCTTTGTTCTCATCTTGGACATCTGATCTCTAGAACTCTAAAAGAATAAATCTGTGTTGTTTTAAGATACTGTGTTAGCTTTTACACTGTTGGTGGGATTGTAAATTAGTTCAACCATTATGGAAAACAGTATGGCGATTCTTCAAGGATCTAGAACTAGATGTACCATATGACCCAGCCATCCCATTACTGGGTATACACCCAAAGGATTATAAATCATGCTGCTATAAAGACACATGCACACGTATGTTTATTGCGGCACTATTCACAATAGCAAAGACTTGGAATCAACCCAAATGTCCATCAGTGACAGACTGGATTAAGAAAATGTGGCACATATACACCATGGAATACTATGTAGCCATAAAAAAGGATGAGTTTGTGTCCTTTGTAGGGACATGGATGCAGCTGGAAACCGTCATTCTTAGCAAACTATCACAAGAACACAAAACCAAACACCGCATGTTCTCACTCATAGGTGGGAACTGAACAATGAGATCACTTGGACTCGGGAAGGGGAACATCACACCCCGGGGCCTATCATGGGGAGCGGGGAGGGGGGAGGGATTGCATTGGGAGTTATACCTGATGTAAATGACGAGTTGATGGGTGCTGACGAGTTGATGGTTGTAGCACACCAACATGGCACAAGTATACATATGTAACAAACCTGCACGTTATGCACATGTACCCTAGAACTCAAAGTATAATAATAAAAAAAAAAAAAAAAAAAGATACTGTGTTAGTGGCTGCTTGTTGCAGCAGCGATAGGGAATAAAGACAGGATCTATCGAAATGCCAGCCAGGGCTTTGGTTGTCTGCAGGCTTGACTGCAGCTGGAGGGTGCCCTTCCAAGCAGGCTCACTGATGTGGCTACTGGCTGGAGGCCTCACTTCCTCACTAGCTGTTGGCAGGAAGGCTCAGTTCTCTGCCTCATAGATCTCCCACTGATGTGGTTTGGATTTGTGTCCCTGCTCAAATCTCATGTCGAATTGTAATCCCCAGTGTTGGAGGAGGGGCTGGCCTGGTGGGAGGTGACTGGATCATGGGGGTGGATTTTCCCCTTGCTGCTCTCATGATAGCGAATGAGTTCTCACAAGATCTGGTTGTTTAAAAGTGTGTAGCACCTCCCCCTTCTCTCTCTTCCTCCTGCTCAAGCCACGTAGGGCCTGCCTGCTTCCCCTTCGACTTCTGCCATGATTGTGTTTCCTGAGGCCTCCTTAGCCATGCTTCCTGTATAGCCTCAGAACTATGAGCCAATTCAACCTCTTTTCTTTATAAATTATCCAGTCTCAGGTAGTTCATTATAGCAATGCAAGAACGGACTAATACACCCGCTGAGCTGCTTCACTGTCCTCATAACACAGTAGATGGTTTTCCCATAGCAAGTGATCCAAGAGGGAACAAGGCAGAAGCCAAATGTCATTTATTATATAGTTTTATTATCATTCTTTAGACACAGGGTCTCACTCTGTTGCCCAGGCTGGAGTGCTATGGCACCATGATGGCTCACTGCAACCACAAACTCCTGATCCCACATGAGCCTCCTGCCTCAGCCTCCTGAATACCTGGAACTACAGGTATGCGCCATCACACCAGCCTTTTTTTTTTTTCAATTTTTTTTGTAGAGATGGGGTCTCATAGTGTTGTCCAAGCTGGTCTTGACTTCCTGGCCTCAAGTGATCCTCCTGCCACCAAATGTCTTTTATAGCCTAGTCTCAGAAGGGGTGACCTATTACCATTGATGCAATCAATATGTCACACAGACCAACTCTGATGCAGTATGGGAGGTGACAACACCGGGGTGTGAATGCCAGAGACGCACATCACTGAGAACCATCTTGGGAGGCTGGCTGTCACAGTAACATCAAAAGATCTTCACATGTGTCCCATCTCAATTGACTCCCATAACTACGAAGGAAGAACTTCTCATCTCGAGAAACACATCTGTTTATGAGTTGAATCACGTCCCCGGAAAAGATAGGTTGAAGTCTTAATCCCCAGGACTTCAGAATGTAACTGTAGTTAGAGATAAGGTCTCCGCAGAGGTAATCTAGTCAAAATGAAGTCATCTGGATGGGTCCTAATCCAATATGACCAGTGTCCTTCTAAGGACGGGAAACTTGGACACAGAGATACACTTAGAGGGAAGAGAATGGGAGGACACAGGGAGAATGTCACATAAAGATTGACGATTAGAGCGATGTATCTAGAAGCCAAGGAACATCAATATTTTCCAGTTAACCACCAGCAGCTAGGAGACAGGCATGGAACAGTTTCTTTCCTAGAGCCTTTGGAGAGAGGATGGCCCTGCTGACACCTTGGTTTTTGGACTTCCAGCCTCCAGAACTGCAGGACAATACCTTTCTGTTGTCTTAAGCCATGCAGTCGGTGGCACTTTGTTATAGCTGCCCTAAAAACTAATACAACACCACGTGCTCTTTTCTTTCTCTTTTAAACACCATTGCTTTGCTTTTCTGTTTCTAATAGCATTCACTATAGAGAATGCAGAACATTTAAAAAGTGACAAAAGAAAACTTTGAAAATCATCCTTAAGTCTGTTATTTGGGGACAATCGTTTTTCATGAATATGTTGGTGTATTTCCGTCCTGTGTTCATTTCTGCATATGTGTATAGATACATCTATTTGACTCACGCTCAGGTAAAACACCTGTATATTAAAAGCAGAATGGAGTTGACACTGCAGCCAAGTAGGGGACTCTATGGAACTGCACACCATCCAGCCTTCCCTGCCAGGATTCTCCCTTATCTTGAGGCAGAAGGGCTCGCTGCTCCAGGCACCTGCTTTTGGTCTTTCCTTTCTTTTCTTATTTTTCAACCCGATGGTTTTAAAATGCCCGCAGCTGTTGCCTGAGGGTCTTTATAGCTTTCTGGAAAGTTAACATTTAGGCAACTTGAGCTGTTTAAAATGTACATGATGAAGAGCTTGCCTGCAGAACATCTAAGTCGGCTGCACTGCTGTGTGCATTCACACATCCCATGAGCATCTGTGGACACACATGCCAGACACCAGGGGCCAAAACGGAGGCTTAGAGCAGGAAGCCACCTGGTAAAGACTGCACAGTCATGGGGCTGCAGAGAAAAAACTAGAACCTGGGTGTTTCCTACCCCTGTCCTCTCTCTCTTAACAAGTGCACCCCTCTCTCCATTTCATCCACTTTAGATGGATCATTTCTGCCTGGAAATCATTCCAGCTACTTGAGTAACCATCGTGCCAGGGACTGGAGCTTCAGTGGCGAGGAAGGGGCTTTGTACTTGATTCGTGGAGTCCCTGATGTGTGGGGAGGAGTGGACGGCACAGACCCCTCAAGACCCTATCACACAGGGATGGAGAATGTGGCTAAAGCTCTCTTGGGGCATTGGGATGGAGAAGGGGAAGGGAAAGGGAGGGGGGATCAGGCTTTGAGGCACATAACTCTATCTTGGGTTTTTCAGTCGCAAGGTTTGCAAATAAAAAATTTAAAAAGAAATCTCTCTAAAGTTCCTTAAAGCTCTTGCTATTCAGAGCTCCTAGCTTTGCCAGCCCTAAAATTCCTCTCCAGCCTGTGACTTCTGATGCAGCATTCTCAGAAAGGGGCAAAGAAGAGCCATCATGGGACCCCAACAACCTTCTCAAAGTTGATACCAACTGAGCAGGGGATTCATAAAACCCCCAGATGCAAACAGACATCCTGACCTGGAGTAAACTCCAAACACCCCAATCCCAACTTCCCAGAGTCACCCACCCAACTGCTCTCTGAATAAAGAAAAAAAGGCATTTCATTTTTCTGCTCAAACACAAATATGACATATCTGTGCCACCCAATTTTCCTGACAGGGGAATAATTATATCAACATAATTAAGTCTCGACTGCGAAAATTATCTGCACTGCATATACTGACACTACACTTCCCACATCATACTGCCATTGTTCCAGCTGGTAATTACTAAGCCACCTTTGACATGTCTTATTTCAATTTAAATGGAAATGCAGCTCATATTTCTTCTCAGCCCACTAGCCCATGTGATTGCAGAAATAGGGAAAATGGACTTTGCAACTTCTCAAGTGGCCACTGGATTTTGTCTCCAAAGAAGTTTAGTGTGGGAACAATTTATAGCTTACCCTGGATCCCTTCTCTAGGCTTCAGGTGTCTCATCAATGCAATCTCTTGCATCTTTCCTCTGCTCTCCGTTCTGTTTTTATAAATTTAGTCTTCATCATAATTTCCTAAGGATTCATATAGTTCTCTTGTTTTTGAGACAAAGTCTTGCTCTGTTGCTCAGGCTGGAGTGCAGTGACGCAATCTCAGCTCAATGCAACCTCTGCCTCCTGGATTCAAGCAATCTTCAGCCTCCCAAGTAGATGGGACTACAGGCGTGCACCACCACACCCTGCTAATTTTTGTATTTTCAGTACAGACAAGGTTTCTCCATGTTGGCAGGGCTGGTCTCGGACTCCTGACCTCAGGTAATCCACCTCCCTTGGCCTCCCAAAGTGCTGGGATTACAAGCATGAGCCACCATGCCTGGCCAGGATTCACACGGTTTTATACTGATGTTCCTCTCATCAGTCTAGCCCACTCTCCAATTGTATTCCACAAAGCCTCCAAGGAGGAATCTCTTTACCCTGATCATGTCACTCCTCCGCTGAAAAGTCTTCAGTGTCTCCTCAGTTCCCACAGTCCCAACTGTGTTGTTTAGCATATCAGGTCCTTCACAGTCTCTGTCCCAACTCCCCCTTTCTTTTTGCTGCCCACACCTTGCACCCCACATCAGTAATTCCCAGAGTTTTCCCAAGCTCCCAAACATGCCATGTTCTTTGATGCCTCTGTGCCTTTGAATCTACCATTCCTCCATCTGGAATGTTCTCCTCTGCCTTCTCCCTTCTCTGACAAGTGAACTTCTACTCATCCATCAAGACCCCATTCCATAATCACCTCCTGTATGATGTGCTCTCTGGTTCCCTCTGAGAGAATTAGTTTCTCTCCCTTCTATGCTCCCAGCATTTGTACAAGCCACTAGGATAGACAGATATCCCATCAGATTGTAATTATTTGCTAATGTCTAATTCTCCACTATACTAATCTCCTTATGATAAGGTTGTACTCAGCCTTATATCCCAAATACCTCATGCAGTCCTCGGAACTTAGAAGTCACCACATAAATACTTCAACTTTAAACTCTTCCTGCCCTAAATTCATAATTTGGGCAGTATGCAGCAGATCTTATCAACATGGGCCTTCAATTCACACAGACATAAGCTTGCAACCCAGCTCCACCGTGTGCAGTGTGACCCCAAGCAAGTCTTGCCACCCGCTTGACCCTCAGTTTTCTCATCTGCAAAGTGGGAATAATAATAGCATTGCTGTGCTATAGGACTAGCTGAAGAGTCACTGGTGAGAGGAAGTGTTAGACACATTGCATAGACTATAAGAAGTGCTTAATAAACATCAGTTCACTTTCTTATCCTTACAACTATTGAGTGACAGCTTGTGCAATATGCCAACCTGGGAGGTCTCCTCTGTTTTGATGCTTTCTCACCCTCACCCCATCCTCCCTGTGCCCCCAATTCTCTCTACCCAGGCATCTGCCGTATACTCTACTAGCCAAACTATTTTAATGCCCCAGTCTGGGCCTCACAGTCCTTCCTGTCTCCTCTGCACAAAAACATGCTCGTCGTATGTCCCACTTCCTCACCGTCAGGTCATAAGTCACACTGACCATGCCCGGGAATGAGATACGACCACTACTGCCAATGTGACAACCCCCTGGGGGACATTAGGCCTTAACCTGGTGTAGCATCCATGTCTGTTCACAGCAGTCCCAGGAGAGACTCAACTTGAGTTGCAGACACAGCAATACAAATACAAATACAAATACAAATACAAATACAAACACAGGAGTTGAAAAATCGGATCACCCCTTGAATAAAGCCATCCAGGCCACCGGTGATTAAAATGACTGTATGCCAACAGCTATGCAGATAGGCAAAGCCAGGGAGAAACAGCACAGATGTGAGAATGAGAACCACATCCAATGCAAGACATAAGAAATGGATCCCACATCTGTTCAGATTCCCCAGGCACCAGTGAGTACATCCTGGAGTCAGCCCCTCAACTCTACAATAGATGTCACTTCCTTACCTATCTTCAATACAGAGCATCATGCAGCCCAAGTTACATTCAGGTGCTTTGTAAACTGTAAAGAGCTGAATGCATAGGAGATAATTATTTATCATACTGTTTCTTCATTCTTCAGAGACCCACTTCTCTTTTCAGGCATATCCCATCACCTCGCAACAATGAAACCCCAATCAGCATTTTCCACAAGCCAAAGAAACATCTTAAATGAGCTCGAGTAAGAAGGGGGAAACAATCCCTCTCAGGCAAATCAAGCTTCATCAATAGTCATGTATTATTAGATATGTTCTTCTAAGAATTGATCAAGGAGGAATGGAATGGAGATACTGGTGTTGGTGATCAATGCCAGATCCTAGCTTTCCCCAGGCTTGGATCAGAGTCAATGCTATCTCCCTCAGAAATGGGGTGAAGGCAAAAGCTACCATCAGAGAAAACGGAGCATGCAACATAAACAGCAAAAGACGCCAATAAACAGCGTGCGGCCAGGCATGTTAATGACTAAAATTAAGACAATGATTTCTGGACTTGATTGGTTTCCATCTGCTGAGGCACAAGGATATTACAGAGTTGTAAACGTCAAGTCCTCATCTCAAAGTAGTGGAAAGTTCCACCTATTGATTGCATAATGGACTTTTTTGGTAGTTACAGCTCTTATTTATTCATGGCCATTTTTTAGTGGAATTGGTTGAAATATCCACTAACTCTAAATTAAGCACACGAAGTGGCCTCAAGAGAGAGGTTCTGGGTGGGTTTTTATTTCTGACCAAAAGACACTGAGCAGTGTCTTGAGAAAGGAGGGTTTCTCAACCTCAGCATTAGGGATATTTGGGAGCAGATAATTCTTTGTAGGTGTTTAGACGGGGTTATGCTGTACATTTCAGAATGCTTAGCACCATCTCTGGCCTCTACCCACTAGATATCAGCAGCACCTCCCATCCAGGTTGTGCCAGCCAAAAATATCTCCAGATATTTCCTAATGTTCCCTGGGGGGACAAAATCACCCCCAGCTGAGGGTCAAGCTACAGGCATAAGGGTAAGCAGTAGACTTTATTTTTGAAAGACATGGACTCTGGAGTCAGACAGATGTGAACTTGAATCCAGGACAAACCACTGTCTGCTGTGTGACCTCATCTTAAAAATGTAAACCTCCCCTTTCATAACTTTGGGGGGTCCAGCATAAAGAGAAACTATGATATAGTACCAGCTGTTCCAAGTGAGGTCTCTGGGCCAGGAACATCAGTACCACCTGGTTGCTGGTTGGAAATGCCAAATCTCAGGCCCCGCCTCCGACCTGCTGAGTCGGAATCTGCACCTTAACAATATCCCCGGGTGATCTGTGTACAGGTGATATTGGAGAAATGCAGACATTGTGCTTAAGAGCATATGTTTTGGAGTGATCACATATGTTGGTGTCAATCTTTCCTAGCTATCTGGCCTTGGGCAAATCACTTCAACTCTTGTAAGCCTCTTTCATTAAATGTGTAAAATAGAGATAAAAATATTTCCTTGCTCATAAGGTTGAAAGTGCAGATTTAATTAGATGGTGCATCGAAAGCACTTTGCACAGTGCCTGTCACATAGTAGACATGTAATAAATGTTCATCTCCAGGCTGACCTCTGCCCCCCCTTTCAGATGCCTCTCAGACTATGATATTAGGATGCCGGGGCTCACCGCGGCGGAACATAAAGACGTTGAAGCTACCTCCATACACTTTTGCGATCTTCCTTTTGATGGAGTCTGAAATTATCTCAGCCACTTGGCCACTCATGGTCCATTTATTCATTTATTGACTCAGCAGGAAAGAGAAACAACTGCTAAGCGGTGTGCTCTCTTTCTTTTACCTCCCCATCTCAAGGTTATGGCCTGGTTGTGCACGCCTCTTGGATGAGCAGCCTCATCAAATTCGCTTCGCAGCTGGGGCCCATTGACGCTTGCCAGGCCCATCAATTCTGCCCTCCCAGGCACTCAGGATCATCTTTTGTTTCTGATCCAGGGGCTTGACTCACAAGGTCTTCCAGCACTTTGGAAGTCAGGCATTGATTCCAATGGTCTCCCCCATTTTTCTCCAACTCTGGGACATGGCTCTTTGACTCTCTCCCAGTGCCAGGGATCACTTTGGTCACAGCCTCCGAAGTCTCCTTCTTCCCCCCGATTCCCTCTCTGGAGGCCAGACACTGCCCTGGGACAGAGAGTGGACTGAACCAATCAAAACTGTGCTTAAAATGGCTCCACATTTGAATGGGACCCTTTGGAACCACGGGAGAGGTCTATGAGTTTCCTGTGCACATCCAAGTGCTTGG
>NW_012101521.1:1420141-1421231 GCF_000951045.1 Mandrillus leucophaeus | reverse complement strand
CTTTGAGACAGAGTCACTTTGTCACCCAGGCTGGAGTGCAGAGGCATGATCTTAGCTCACTGCAACCTCCACCTCCCAGATTCAAGCAATTCTCATGCCTCAGCATCTGGAGTAGCAGGGATTACAGACATGTACCACTATGCCCAGGTAATTTTTGTATTTTTAGTAGAGATGGGGTTTCGCCATGTTGGCCAGGCGAACAGGAGTTGGGCAGTCTTCAACTCCTGCCCTCAGGTGATCTGCCTGCCTTGGCCTCCCAAAGTGCTGGGATTATGGGTGTGAGCCGCTACGCCCCGCCAAGATCTTGTCTCTAACCTCTCACAGCCTTTGTCTCCTCACCTGCAATTCAGTGCAATGACATACCTATATCAGGGTTCCTGCCATGGCTGCTGTGCCTAGGAGTCACCCGGGACCCTGTTAAAAAGCCAATTCTGGGTATATAAATTTAAATATTTTGGGAAATTCTGATGAAAAGGCAATAAAGAGAAGATGATATGAGAAAAAAAAAAAAAGCCAATTCTGACTCAAAGGTGTGGGGCTGAGCCTGAGACTCTACATTTCTATAGCCAAGGCTGCTGATCTGCGAATATACTTTGAAAAGTAAAGCCATAAGTCACACGAAATGGAAGAGAATTAAATGACATGAGGTGTAAAACATGCTGAGGCCTGGCATAAATGATAGGCTGTTATATAAGTAATAATAACAAGTAAATACAAGCTATACATAATGCAACTTAAAATCAACCTCCAGCTGACATCCTTAACAGAAGCAAACCAAACAAGCAACCAACCACAGAATCACAAATTGGGGTTCTGGTCACACTTTTCCTCTGTGTGTGTGTGTGTGTGTGTGTGTGTGCGTGCGCGCGCGTATTCATAGAATATATATATAATGATCTGTGAGTCATATATAAACATATAAAATGTATGTGTGTGTGTGTATATATATACATAAATTTTTTTTTTTAGACAGTCTCACTGTCGCCCAGGCTGGAGTGCAGTGGTATGAATCTCAGCGCTTTGGAGGATGGAGTCGGGTGGATCACCTGAGGTCAGGAGTTCGAGACCAGCCTGGCCAACATGGCGAAAC
>NW_012101521.1:1415022-1418226 GCF_000951045.1 Mandrillus leucophaeus | reverse complement strand
TATGCTGTACATTTCAGAATGCTTAGCACCATCTCTGGCCTCTACCCACTAGATATCAGCAGCACCTCCCATCCAGGTTGTGCCAGCCAAAAATATCTCCAGATATTTCCTAATGTTCCCTGGGGGGACAAAATCACCCCCAGCTGAGGGTCAAGCTACAGGCATAAGGGTAAGCAGTAGACTTTATTTTTGAAAGACATGGACTCTGGAGTCAGACAGATGTGAACTTGAATCCAGGACAAACCACTGTCTGCTGTGTGACCTCATCTTAAAAATGTAAACCTCCCCTTTCATAACTTTGGGGGGTCCAGCATAAAGAGAAACTATGATATAGTACCAGCTGTTCCAAGTGAGGTCTCTGGGCCAGGAACATCAGTACCACCTGGTTGCTGGTTGGAAATGCCAAATCTCAGGCCCCGCCTCCGACCTGCTGAGTCGGAATCTGCACCTTAACAATATCCCCGGGTGATCTGTGTACAGGTGATATTGGAGAAATGCAGACATTGTGCTTAAGAGCATATGTTTTGGAGTGATCACATATGTTGGTGTCAATCTTTCCTAGCTATCTGGCCTTGGGCAAATCACTTCAACTCTTGTAAGCCTCTTTCATTAAATGTGTAAAATAGAGATAAAAATATTTCCTTGCTCATAAGGTTGAAAGTGCAGATTTAATTAGATGGTGCATCGAAAGCACTTTGCACAGTGCCTGTCACATAGTAGACATGTAATAAATGTTCATCTCCAGGCTGACCTCTGCCCCCCCTTTCAGATGCCTCTCAGACTATGATATTAGGATGCCGGGGCTCACCGCGGCGGAACATAAAGACGTTGAAGCTACCTCCATACACTTTTGCGATCTTCCTTTTGATGGAGTCTGAAATTATCTCAGCCACTTGGCCACTCATGGTCCATTTATTCATTTATTGACTCAGCAGGAAAGAGAAACAACTGCTAAGCGGTGTGCTCTCTTTCTTTTACCTCCCCATCTCAAGGTTATGGCCTGGTTGTGCACGCCTCTTGGATGAGCAGCCTCATCAAATTCGCTTCGCAGCTGGGGCCCATTGACGCTTGCCAGGCCCATCAATTCTGCCCTCCCAGGCACTCAGGATCATCTTTTGTTTCTGATCCAGGGGCTTGACTCACAAGGTCTTCCAGCACTTTGGAAGTCAGGCATTGATTCCAATGGTCTCCCCCATTTTTCTCCAACTCTGGGACATGGCTCTTTGACTCTCTCCCAGTGCCAGGGATCACTTTGGTCACAGCCTCCGAAGTCTCCTTCTTCCCCCCGATTCCCTCTCTGGAGGCCAGACACTGCCCTGGGACAGAGAGTGGACTGAACCAATCAAAACTGTGCTTAAAATGGCTCCACATTTGAATGGGACCCTTTGGAACCACGGGAGAGGTCTATGAGTTTCCTGTGCACATCCAAGTGCTTGGGGGGACAATTTCAGTTTTATGTTCCAAAACAGGGGCAGCAATTTACAACCCTCAGGTCAAATCTGGCCTCCTGCCTGTTTTTGTAAATCAAGTTTTATTGGAGCACAACGATGCATTTATGCATTATCTGTGGCTTCTTTCATGCTATAATGACAGACTTCGGAGGTTGAGACAGAGACTCTATGGTTTGCAAAACTGAAAATATTTACTACCTGGTCCTTTGCAGAAAAAGTTTACTAGCCGCCCCTGTTCTAAAATCCTAAAGTTCTAAAATTGTATAGCATTAGGAGCTAACAATTCTAAGAATGTATAGATTTCAATAGTCCATATTTCTATTAGGTTGAGCCAGTTACAATCAGCTATGTTGAACCAGTTTTGACTTATACGAATGGCAAATTCATATGGTTCAATTTAATAAGATTTTAATATTATGCGTGTTGAACGATTCAAGATTCTATTAATCCTAGGATTTTCTGGCTTGAAGGCTCTAAGGTCTTACATATCAAAGTTCTAGGATGCTATCATTCCAAATGCTGAACTCAGTGGGTCTAATTTTTGAGTGGCCATATTGATAATTAAGAGATGCTGTTGTATTAGAGGAAGAAAAGGTGTGAACATTAATTAGCAGACATAAAAGAGTTTAGTGAGTAAATTAATGTTTCAGAAAATGCAAGTGGACGGAACCTTGTGGAAAAAATGGATGAAATACAGATGGGAGATGGTGACCTTTGCCTCCTCACTGTCCTAAGACTAGGATGACCTAAGACACAAGTGAGATTTGACCCAAAAGAGCTGTGGGACCAAGTGAGGCTCAGTTGAGTATGCATTACTCTTTGTTGCCCCAGAAACGGGTCCCCCTGCTTGTGACAATGATATGATGATGAGAAAAGTCACATGTGAGTTCAAAAGGGATTGGAAAGGAAGTGGCACGTGGTATAGCCGCCTCCACCCTAGGGAGAAGTCCGGGAGGCAATTGCAAATAAGATGGGAACACAAAGAAAGCATTTGGATTATGCGTACAAGGATTATGCCTGTTTGAGATCATGCCTGCTGTCCAATATGGTAGCCACTAGCCACGCATAGCTATTGACCACCTGATGTGTGGCCAGTGTGACTGAGGATCTGAATTTTAAATTTTATTCCACTTCAATTAAATTTAAATATCCCTATGAGGCTGGTGGCTACCATGTTCGACAACACCATCCTAGGGTATTCATATATGTTATAGAGAGAGAGAAAATAATCTAAATATCAGAGAAATTATGGCACTTCACTTGTTCTATCTGCTGAAATCACCCCATGGGAGAAAACTGGAGGAACTCCAGGCCAAGAGTCATTGCGTCCTGTCCTGTTCTACATTCTATGGGCAGAAGGTTCTAAGAGATGCTATTATTCTACGTTCTAAAAATGCAAAGCCCCGAAGGGCAGATGTGCTCAGGAAATCCTTTTGACTGATATTCACGGCCACCACCACCACCCCATTTTTAAGAACAAGCTCTCACTTTTGCATTTGTGAATGTTTCATGGGGTCACTCAGCAATTAGTAAATACTGGAACACCTACTAAGTGTGTGGTTAGCTTCTGGAACCCACACTGGAAGCACCAAGAAGAAAGTGATGCTTAACAATAAGAAGTAGATAGTGAGAAATAAGATCTAGAAGCAAAAAAACAAATCAGTAATACAGAGGCAGAAACCATAGCTACATTGTGTAGTGGATTGTGTGGGTGAGATCTGCATGGGAGGAGATCCTGTCTCTCTCTCTCTCT
>NW_012101521.1:1390532-1413822 GCF_000951045.1 Mandrillus leucophaeus | reverse complement strand
CCACCTCTACTAAAAAAAAAAAATTATTATTGTTTTGCCCTTTCAGGTTAAGTGAACCTGAACTATGAGTATCAGCACACAGAAGTCTGAATTGTCCCTAGGACCTTGCCTGAAAATCATACCAGTTAAAATGCAAACATGGTGATTAGATTTGACATTCAGCCATGTCTTTGGCTTACAGACAACAAGTCTTTAACACTGGCCCAACATTAAACTACAACAAAAACTACTCTCCCTAAACAACAAAAGTGCATAAACAGAATCTTAACTTGCATACTTGGGATTTCTCAACTGAGGCCACGCCTTTGTGATGGAAACGAAATAGTCTGAACGCGGGAAGGCATCTTGGTGTGGGAAGGCACTGGTAGGAACAGACAACAGAAGGATCATCCTGGGAAACTCAGAGCTGCCAGACTCTCAAATGAGCTACAAAAAGATCTGCATCACTGAACTGTAACCATAGCTGGGGCCAACAGGAAAGCAGACAGCCTTCTTTATTTGGTTTTACTCTCTCATGTTTTTTGGCTGGGGTCAGCGGGTGAGTACTGCAAAGAATTACAATTGATTGACCACTTAACACGTGCAAAACATTCTAATCTCCCAACTACCTGATAACCCATTCTACAGACGGAGAAACAAAGACTGAAAGACGACAGGTGCTTGAAAGAGACAGAGACAAGATTTAAACCCAGCTCTGCTGTCTGCCTCCAACTCCACTTCTTCCAACTGAGCACAGAACAAGTAAGCTAACCACAGCCTGTGGGCCAAATTCAGTCCACCATCTGTTTTTCTAAATAAAGTTTTATTGGAACACAACCACGCTCATCTATTCATTCATTTGCATACTGTCTAGGGCTGCTTTTGTGCTACAACAGCAGAGTCGAGTAGTTGTGACAGAGACAGTATGGACTACAAAGTCTAAAATATTTACTACCTGGGCCCTTTACAGAAAATACTCGCCAGTCCCTGGATCAGAACATCCAGTTGCTACCTGTGTGCAAACTCAGCAGGCTCTCAGAAAGAAGTGAAAACCGGAAATCATCTTCTTTCTTGAGTTCCTTTCCTTTTGTGTGCTGAAAAGTGACATCAGTCTTTTTTCTTCTCCCCACCCACCAAGCAATTAGCTCACAAAGGCAGGAGCCTGAAGGATTCCCCCTGAGTGTTTGTTTATAAGTCTCTCTCCAGCAGGACGCTTTGTCTCCAAACCGCTGCCAAACTTTAATAATGGCACCAACCACATCATCTTCCACCAAAAGCAAACAGGAAAGCTAGTTCTGTCGCCCAGCTGGGTGGATGTCAGCTGCAGACAGCTGCAAATTGCCTGAACAAGGACAGATGTAGCTTGTTTTTGCCTTTCTTTTTCCATTTGAAAACTTTGCGAGGGGGAGATGAGAATGCTGTTAGGGAAATGAATGTGTTGATTCTAATTATCCAAGCGGGCGGGCAGCAGAGGTGACAAGCAGCAGGATGGGCTCCCAGTCATTTACCTGGAATGCAGCCAAGACAAGGCTGGAGAAAGGGCAGAATTCCAATGAAGCTGACACTCAGGACACTGAGCACAAAGAAGGAGGCATCTGTGAACTCACAGGTCACAAGGTGGGGTATACAGCATTTGGGGACGTCATTCCCAGAATTTTCAAATAGGAAATAATTCAACCACTGGCCTAGACTTACATGCCCGCTCTAAGTCACAGGGCTTGCCTACTCTTGAAGGAGCTCTACAGTGCTCTTTGATTCTGGTCTCACTCTGATAATGAGATGATAATGGTGGTAGTCATCATGGTGAGAGGTGGTAATAATAATTTTCATGATGGTGGTGGTGCTAATGATGGTGATGATAATGATGATAATGATGGTGGTGATGAAGATGACGATTGATGATGATGGTGATGATGACGCAAACAGTGGTGGTGATGATGACGGTGATGGAGATAATGATGGTAATGGTTGCGGTAACAATGGAGGTGATGGTGATGGTGGGAATGGTGGAAAAGATGATGTGTTGGTGGTGACGGTGGTGATGAAGAAGATGATAAGGCGATGATAACGATGATGATGATGGTGATTACGATGATGATGATAGTGGGCTTACTTTGTGCCAGGCACTGTAATAAGTATTTAAACACATTATTTTATTAAGTAATCCCCACAATGCTGTGAAGCAGTTGTAGTAATTATCTCCATTTTATGAGTTAACAGGGAAACAGAGAAAGTGAGTGCCTTGACTAAAGTCACACAGTAAGGACATGATGGAACTGAGATTTGCATCTAAGTCTCCTTACTCCCAGTTCTTTGTCCTTTCTGTCAAGCTCTTTCTTCTTTCAGCATGCATTTTTTTTATGCCTACTATGTGCCAAGCAATGTTCTAGGGCAAAAGTAAGTGATTTTTTTTTTCCTGTAAAGGACCAGGTAGTATGTATCTTGGACTTTGTAGGCCAAATGGTCTTATCACAAACACTCCTCTCTGCTGTTGTAGCCCCAAAGCAGTCATAGAAAATGTAATGTTTGTAACTATGTTTTAATAAAACTTTATTCATAAAAATCAGGAAAGCAGCCAGATCTGACCATAGGTTATTAAGCTGTATTTTGTGGTGGTGTCTCAGGGGCCAGGATGGAAGAGTAGGTGAGCCCTAATGGGGAGCTCTGCTTTTATTTACCACAAATCTGTGGTAAATCTATGGATTTAAAATAAGATTTGGCAACTTAAAAGAAGAAAAAAGCTTGGTAATCTCTGGATAACTCCTTGCTACCTCCCAGGCAAGATAAGCAAGGGATATCTCTCTGCCCTTTGAAACCCTGTCTCCAAGACATAAGGTGACACATCTGGAATCCAGTTGTGGGGTAGGTATAGAATCAATCTAGAACGGGATGGAGAAGGGGAGGTCTATGGGAATGTCGTTGTCCATGGAGGTAGTAATTTCCCCAACCCCACAGTTGCAT
Source organism: Mandrillus leucophaeus (assembly GCF_000951045.1). Classification (NCBI taxonomy): domain Eukaryota; kingdom Metazoa; phylum Chordata; class Mammalia; order Primates; family Cercopithecidae; genus Mandrillus; species Mandrillus leucophaeus. Next base: position 1,410,882 of record NW_012101521.1, on the reverse strand, counting down.
CAGAGAGATGGAATTTCTACCAGTCTGAGGTTGGAGAAGACAGTTGGAATGAAGAGGCCTGGGCACTTTCAGGTTTGAGATTGTGTGACTCTGTGCATCGCTCTTGGGGTGTAGGAATGTGCTTGTTTCAGGGGAGGCTGCCACCGTGACTATCAGCCCTTAGAGACACACTCAAAGCTTGCAACTCTATGACCAGTCAGCTCCGGGCTTGCCTAGGGGTCTCAGCAGAAAGAACTCTAAAAGTCATCTGGTCCATTTTACAGAGAGAGAGGGTGAGTCCAGCAAGGGAAGAGACATGCCCAAGGCCATAGAGTCAGTTAGAGGCAGAAGTATAGCTCGGACCCAGACTTCCTGGCTTCAAGGCAAGCTCCTCCTACTGTGTGAGTCACCCCCTTGAGGAAACAGAAACAGAATTTAGGCTGTCCACGTCTGGCCTCCATTTCCTTTCTTTGATCCAACCTACTTATGGGATGTCCCAGCCCCAGGAGTAACAGAAAATATACAAAAAGGAAGAGGAAAAAGTCAAGCAGGAGGCAGGAACACAAGCGGAGAAGATAAAACCTAGAAGGGGCCTGTGGCAAGGCAGAGAGATCTCTGCAAGAGTCAAGGCCCACCGATGTGGCCTCCGCCATGGGCATCCAAAGGCTTTGGCTTTTTGGAAACCATTTCTCCTCCTTCTGGCGCTAACATTTCAATTTTCTTTGGGGGAATCTATTCTTCCTTTACTCGCCATCCACATGGCTAGGGTGGAGCTGACTCTACTCCTGGATTCAGGGCTGGGCATGTACCCCACAACTGTTCAATCCAGCCTGTACCCTTCAAGTACCAGTGCTGGGTTTAGGTGTGGGCATATAACCCAAACCAGACCAATCAGAATCAATGAGATTCTACTTCTTGGCCTTTGTTTCAGCTGTTGGGTGGAAGGGGCCCTCTTCTTGTTGAGGTTGATAGCCTTGTTTGTCAGCCTAACTCTGTTGTCACTAGGAAGGGAAAGCCTGTCTGAGAATGGCAACCAACTCCAAGGAGATGGGGAGGGAAGGATTCAGTCGGTGGTGTGCTGGTAAATGTTCAAAACTACTGGTGGGGATGAGTGGAAATCCTTGATCTGCAACATCTGCCAATTTCCATAGTGTAAATAATCCCACAATGGCCAATGTCAGGCTACCAATGTGACGTCATGGAGCACGGAATTGGGAAGAGATGGACACAGTCAGCTCTGGCAAACAGATACAGGTTGACCCCAGCACACCGAATTCAGCCTGTTGGCATCATTTGAGTCCCTGAAGTTCACTGAGTCTGAAGCCAGAGGTCATGACACTTTTTCATTATATGAGTCAATAAATTTCCTTTTGCTTAAGCCAATTTAATTTTGTTTCTGTCACTTACAACTAAAAGAGCCATAATCTAGACAAGTTATATTCATCTTTTCCCACTAAATACACTTTCAATTCCGAACCAGCCAATTCTCCCAAAAAAACCATTTTGCTTCCCAACTGCTTGGTCGATACTCATATTCTGAGATCCCCTCTCCATTTCTTATTAAGCTCTGCCAAAAAAGAACAGTCAAAAGAGAATTACCCTTCAAACTGAATTATACTTTGGAAATGGATCAAAAACATGGAAGTGTCTGACTTTGGGGCCCCCCTGGATTTCCTTGGGACCACTATCTTTTAAAGACGTCAAATCATAACAATGATCAAGCTTTTTACCAAGGAGACTAACGTTCCTAAGCCTCCCTGGCATACAATTAAGTGAAACATAATCTCATCTAAACAATATAAATCGGATATATTTGAATAATTTAATATACTCCTGCCATATTCAATCAATACCTCCCCCCTTCCTTTTTTAAGTGGTTAACTTTGAGGAGTTAAGTTACTCTAATTTCCAGCAAGTCTGAAGTGACAAAAGTTCAACTGATAAAATCTCAAGGGGCAAGATTAGTATCTGCTCCTCTGTTTGCCATCTTGAGCCTCAGAGCATTATTTGTAATTGGTATTAGCAACTTTAAATTCTGATTAATTGCTGGAGAGCCTGTTTTCAATGCAGAAACAAAGCCACAAGTCGGGGAGTAATAGACCCAATTATTCCTAGGTAGGCTTTTGGTAATAGATTTTGTTATCAGGATAACTCATCTCAGAGCCAGACGCAAAGAAACTCATTTCATTAGATGGTAACACCTCTTGAATTGAGACAAGCACATTCACCACGTGAGATAAAGACAGCTTGGGAGAATTCACTTTCAGAAACATGTCTGAGGCTGGCAGCACCTAAATGCCTATTAGGACTAAGTTTCCTTTGTACAGAAACCTTTGTAGGGAAACAAACAGGAGACCACAGTGCCTAGAAGCGGGGGGAGTGACAGAAATACCCGCGGGTTCCCCTGTCAGCTCTCTGAGCATGCAGGAGGCCATTAGGAGTAGGGATTAAAAGGAAATCTGTGAACACGGAGTTTATAAGCGTGTTGGGTCATTTTGAATCCCACGGAGATAACAGGGCAGTAATTAGGAGGGCTACCTCCCTGTCAGGAGAGCCATAAAACGTGTTATTTACACCCAGCTCATGGCCCCAAATGCCCTCCATATGGAATGCCTTTTTAAATACTTCAGTTCCCAGCCAGAATAATTCATCTTTACGCTTTCAAGTTCATAGCCATTTGCAGGGAGAAAACACCAAGGGCTTTCTGAAATGAACCCCTTCACTGTGGGTTTGGTGAATACCATGGAGTAAGTAGATGGAGGGGGACTTTTGAAAACATGGTTCGGGAGTGGAAAAAAAATTAAAGCAAATGAAAACGAAGAAACAAAACAAAACAAAACAAAAAACAGAACCTGACTTTGGGCTTCCTAAGGCCCCTACCTGCTATGTTCAGATTCTCAGAAGGCAGGAGAAAATGAAGAGGGAGAGAGAAGCAGGTGTGCTTTTGGGGATAGTTATGTGACAGGCAGATCTAGAAGCATGGCATAAATTACTTGTTTTAGTCTTTTCCAGGAGATGTGACTGCACCTATTTCATACATGAGTTAAAAGAGTATGCTCAGAAGGACAGATTTCTAATGGTGAAGTAATCTTGCTTAAAAAGACAGTCAGTAAGCGATGAGACTTGATTAAGAGCCTTCTGACTCTAAATTTTCACTCCTTCCACTCCACCAACCGCCTTCTAACAGGGTATGGGGGCAACACCCCGAGGAGACTCCAGGTCATGGGTGTGTGGGAAGTGGCTCATATTGGCTGGCAAGAGCTGATAGCTAAATTTTAGGGAATTTTGCAAGCCACTTGTCAAACACAGCTGTTATTAAAGATTAAATGATATAAGCTTACAACTAAATACATTGTATGAAAAACAAAGGTAATACATACTCAAAACACATCGCTTTCTAATTATTTTGCTAACGTTTTGCTCTGACGATGCTTTTGAAGGTATTTGTGCTTATTGTACCTGTATGGTGGAAATGATATACAATGATGCACTACTGTGCATGGCTTCCCAACTCTGCCTTCGGTGACATCAGGTAGTCAGGTTGAAATCAGCCCTGGAGGGAGAATTTACACCACAGAAATTGGCAAACACTACAAGCCAGGAATCCACCTGCCCTGGAAAGGCAGTTGTTAAACATTTACCAACACAACACCACCCCAATCTTTTTTCCTGGTGGTCTGGTAAAGTCCTCTTAGATCCAAATTCACCTCCTAATCACCTCCTCATCATCAATGGGCTTTTTCCTTCGAGGGAAACTGACCAATACAGAGGGGAACAAGGCCGTCACAAATTGACCAATACGGAGGGGAACAAGCCATCCTCGAATCTGCTCTACGCCTCACATTCTTTACACTTTTCCCCCTGAAGGTGGAAGATATACCCCAAAGTAACACCAAATAAATAATGCATGAACCATATATAATTGATGCTAGATTTAACAGAAGTAGAGCCATAAGTGGTTGTCTATTAACTATTTATGACTTTGCCCAGGCGGCTGACAAGCCAGGCTCAGTGAGGAGATCACACCCATGGTCCCATGTTTTATTTAAACGTGATTAAAAGTACACAGTCTGCAGCAAGGCCTTCAATTCCACTCAGAATTAGATTCTGCTGTGAAGTCACCGCTGGGTCTCAGGAAGGTTGGGATTGGATTTTGCTGGAACCGCTACCGGTTTTTTTCCTACAAGGGTAGGGAGTCTAATTTCTGCCTCTTTCCATTCTTGACTTTCTCCTTTCCTGACGTTCCCCCTTCTCCAGCTGCCCTGTGACCTTGGGCACAGCACCTCCCTAAGCCTCAGTTTAATCATCTATAAAATGGGGAGTTATCATAGATGTTAACTAAAGGGTTATGGTGAGGATTAGCTCAGACAGGCTGCTCTTAACAGGTGGTGATTTTGCCCCTTAGAGGACATTTGGCAATGTCTGGAGACATTTTTTATTATGATAAATGGGGCAGAAATGTTATTTGCCTCTAGTAGGTAGAGGGCAGGGATGCTGCTGAATATCTTACCACACACAGGACAGTCTTCACAACATACAATTATCTGATCCTAGATGTCAATAATGCCAAGGTTGAGAAAGTCTAGATTACAGAATCAAAAGCAGTATTAACATATATTATTAATTTTTTAAAATTATACCTGAGCATGTAAACACTATGTATCTAAAATTCACTGAGTCGGTCAGACCTGCATTCAAATTCTGACTCTGCCATTTACTAGGAATGTGACTTTGGAGAAACTGCTTCATCTGTCTGAATTTTAGTTTGTTTCATGATAAAATAAGGACAATTACCTCCAACGGTGAGGCTCAAAATAGAGGATTCGGATGTCAGGGCTATCTAGCTGTAACATCTGTCACCCTATTGATCACCAAGGTTGATCTGGCTGATCTAGCTGGCTGGGCAGGTGTCCCCTTCCCCGCTCACCACTCTATGTACATCCTTCCCAAAGCCGCACACTTGAAGAGGATGACCGTCTCTGATAGAGGAGGACCGGTCTTCGGTCAAGGGTATGCCTCCAAACCTCCAAACAAGTTCTCAAAACAGAGGATTCATGTAAAGTACTTAGCCCAGTACCCACCACACAGTATATGATAAACAAATATTAGATCTTATTAACATCATTGCCATCCACCATCACGGGCATTGCATAGCTGTGGAAGTGGAGCTGGGAGAATATGATAAAGCTTGAGTGGAAGGAGAAAATCAGAAACTCAAAGGAAGAAAGAAAATAAAGTACCATCTATTAGGTGCTTATTATGGGCTGTCATTTGACACTTTTATATACATTATCTCATTTAATCCCCATACCTACACAATAAAATAGGCCATATTATGCTTATTTCACAGATGAGGAAACTGAGTTGCTTCAATGTTAACTTGGCTGTCTGAGGTATCATACTCCAAGCCCAATGCTCTTTCCAACCACTCTATAGTGGGTTAAATAGTGTGCCCCTCAAAATCCATATCCACCTAAAAACTCAGAATGTGACCTTATTGGGATATAGGGTCTTTGCAGAAGTAATGAGTTAAGCTGAGGTCATACTAGATTAGGGTGGGCCCTGAATTCAATGACTAGTGTCCTTACAAGAAGAGGAGAGATACACACAGAGACAGAAAGAGAAGAGGGGAAGGCCATATAAAGACAGGGGCAGAGATAAGTGTGATGCAGCCCAACGGCCAAGGAATGCCTGGAGCCACCAAGGGAAGGAAGGATTCTCCCCTAGAGCCTTCAGACGAGTATGTCCCTGCCAACATCTTCATTTCAGACATCTAGCCTCCAGAACTGTGAGACAATAAATTCCTGTTGTCTTAAGATATCCAGGTTTTGATAATTTGCTAAGGTAGCCTAGAAATTTAACACACACCCTCCCCCCAACATGGGTCAAAACAATTGTGTGTGTGTGTGTGTGTGTGTGTGTGTGTGAGAGAGAGAGAGAGAGAGAGAGAGATGAGAGAGAGAGAGAGAAAAACAGCAAGCCTAAACCTAGACAAGTGGGTGCTAAGGAAGAATAAGGAAGAACAAGGAAAGCAAAAGAAAACAGATTGAAGAGGGAGGAGGAAGAGATTTTGTAACTGGCATGCAGTAGGGGAGCTGCAAGGAGAAAGAAGGAAGAGGAGAAAAAAGGGGTGAAGACTCTGTGTTTATATCCCTGTATCTCGTTTCTCTCTGACTGTGGCAGCCTGGACATTGCCTGACACACAGCAGGCATTCACTAGACATTTGCTGAATGCAAGTGAGAGATGTAACGATAAACAGGACTAGACTGCTGCTCCCCCAAAGCTGCCAGCCAGTATTTGCTTTATCATTCAAGAAACTCCAAACAAGTTTCAGATGAATGATGCATCCTCCATACAATCTCCCCCAGGGCTCCTGTTTGTATGAAACCATTTCTTCCTTTGTCCACACATCCCATCTTGTGTCAGAGTTATTGAGGGACACATGCATCTCCTCCTCTAGATCTTGAGCAATTCAAGGGCACAGTCCCTAGTCCATCCATGTCTGCATCTCCCACAACATCAGGCACAGGGCTAGGTATCTAGTAAGATACAAACAAAAGTTGGTTGATCTAAAATTTTCCATTTCTAAGATGTACTTTTTTGAGTCATTTGTCAAGATGTAAAACTTCAAAATGCTGAGGAAATTATTCAGCAAGCAATTACTGAGCATCTACTCTATACCTGACTCTGATATGGAGGTTGCAGCCCGAGTCAAATAAAACCTTCTCTCAGGGTCTCCTCTTTCTAGGAAGACAAGAACATTGGCATTTACAGTAACTGAGTGACACATGCATTGATGGGGTGGGCACAGAGGGTATGGGAACACAAAGGAGGTGCTTAATCTGATATTTGAGTTTTTAAGGTTGCACAGGCAGGCAGCAGGATGCATGAGGAAAAGGTGGTAAATCAAGGAGTAACACGGCATTGGGGTCTTGTCTTAGTTCAATTGTGTTGCTATAAAGGAATACCTGAGGCTGAGTAATTTATAAAGAAAAGAGGTTTATTTGGCTCACAGTTCTGCAGGCTGCACAAGAAGTGTGACACCAGCATCTGCTTCTAGTGAGGGCCTCAGCTGCTTCCACTCATGACAGAAAGGGAAGGGGAGCTGATGTGTGCAGAGATCACATGGCAAGAGCAGAAGTAAGACAGAGAGGAGGAAGTGCCAGGCTGTTTCCAACAGCCATTTCTCAGGGGAACTCCGGTGGGAACTAACACAGTGAGAACTCACTTGTTACCATGAGGAGGCACCAAGCCATTCATAAGAGATCTGCCCCCATGACCCAAACACCTCATATGAGGCCCCACCTCCAACACTGATGATCAAATTTCAACATGATGCTTGAGGGACAAACATTGAAACTATAGCAGTCCTCAACATCTGCCTTTATGCTTAAGTAGAACAGGTAAGAGGATGAGAGGCAGACAATCAAAGGTGGAAAAACCTAGAAAGGTTAGATTTCTTGTAGGTCATAGGAAGCAGTTTGAACTTTGTTCTGAAGGCAGTGGGGACCTGTGACCCATGGAAGGTCTTTCTTTTCTTTTCTTTTCTTTTCTTTTCTTTTCTTTCTTTTCTTTTCTTTTCTTTTTTCTTTTCTTTTCTTTTCTTTTCTTTTCTTTCCTTCCTTCCTTCCTTTCTTCCTTTCTTCCTTCCTTTCTTCCTTCCTTTCTTCCTTCCTTTCTTCCTTCCTTCCTTCCTTCCTTCCTTCCTTCCTTCCTTTCCTTCCTTTCCTTCCTTTCCTTTCTTCCTTTCTTCCTTTCTTCCTTTCTTTCTTTCTTCCTTTCTTTCTTTCTTTCTTTTTCTTTTTTTTTTTAGATAGAGACTAGCTCTGTCACCCAGGCTGGAGTGCAGGAGTGCAACCACAGTTCACGTAACCTTGAACTCCTGGGCTCAAGCAATCCTCCACTTCAGCCTCCTGAGTAGCTGGGACTACAGGTACATGCCAGCAGACCTAGCAAATTCTTCTTTGTTACTTCCTTCCTTCCTTCCTTAATTCCTTCCTTTCTCTTCTTTCCTTTTCCTTCCTTTCTTTCTTTCTCTCTCTCTCTCTCTTTCATAGAGATGGGGTCTTGCTATGTTGCCCAGGCTGGTCTTGAACTCCAGGTCTGAAATGATCCTCCCACTCATCCTCCCAAAGTGCTAGGATCAAAAGGCATGAGCCAACACATCCGGCCCCATAAAACATTTCTTAGCAGAGAAATAACACAGTAAGCTATGCTCCCTCTTGAAAGATCTCCTACAGGTAGGAGCAAGACTGAAGGGAAAGTGGGGAGACAAGTGAGAAGTCACTATAGAAGCCAGACCGGAGGGGATGATACTTAAATAAAGACAGAATAAGCAACAACGGGTCAGGAGGGGTGAATTTGAAAAACACCTCAATAGGGTAAAATCAACAGGTCTGACCATTAAGTTGTATGAGCGAGAGGGAGACAGGCTGCTGCAACTTCTAGCTCAGGTCACCGGATGGATGCAGGAAAAGTAAGCAGAAGCACCATGCAAGTTTTTCAAGACCTGGGGAACTTGTGAAAAGGACACCTGGATCAGGGGAAAGTCAAAACCAGAGAATCAGGCCAAGGTGATGAAGGGTAAAACCCAACAGGTGCAGCCTCCGAAATAGGTGCACCTGGAAGGCCGAAGTCAGGCCTTCCCGTCAGCATCAGGACTTCTAGCTTCCTCAGGCACCCCTTGATTATCCAGTCCTGGGGCCAGGGTGGTTTCCCCTGGCCCTGTAACTACTGAAAAACAACAGGATATACATCCGCACACGAGTTGCTTCATCGCTCTAATGACAAAGGGGACTGGAATGATTTAGAGCCAGAATATTATTTTCTCCATAATGGCTCCTGGAGTCTCCAGGAATAGTACATTTACTAAAATTAATGGCAAAACCTCATTTTTCTTTTTTCTGGGAAGCAAAGTTCCACCGGAGGGGTAATTGATCCTGATCTGGATGTGTCGGAGAGTCAGCTGGGGGTATAAATCATTCACATGCAACAACTCACAGTCCTTTAAACCAACACCAACAGTGACAAATAGTACAGGCTGGGGACAGGCGGAAAGGAATGTGGACAGGAGATCCATCAACACCCTTCCCGCTGCTCACCAGGGCCCAGAGCACCGGATCCTTTTTTGGTCTCCACAGCAGAGCCATTTTTCAGCAAGGTTGGGTTGAAAGGGAAGCAGGTGACCTGGTGATAGCTTTAGCATTGGACACATGGGACACCAGTCCCAGCTCTGCCCTACCTGACCCTGTGGCCCTGGACAACCTCACACCCCGGCCCCTCCATGTTCTCCACTTGCTGAGGTTGACATTAAGTGCTAAAGTAGACAACTTCTGCGAAGGGCTTGAACATAGAATGACTCAATAAACATTTGTTGATGGAATGAATAAATCAATGCTTGGACTGTGGAGTTAGGAAATTTATTCTATCCCTCCCAGGGAGGATTTGAATTCTAAAAACGAAGACAGACCAGGAGCGGTGACTCATGCTTATAATCCCAGCACTTTGGGAGGCGGGGGCTGGAGGATGGCTTGAGATCAGCAGTTCAAGACCGGCCTGGTCGAAGTAGTGAGACCCCATTTCTATTTTAAAAAATTGAAAAATTAGCCAGGCACAATGGTATGCACTTGTAGTCTCAGCTACTCTGGAGGCTGAGGCAGGAGGATCGCTTATGCCCAGGAGGAGGAGGCTGCAATGAGCTATGACTGTGCCACTGCACTCCATCCTGGGTGACTAAGACCCTGTCTCAATTTAAAAAAAGAAAAGAAAAGAAAGAAGGAGAAGGCAATACTTTGCCCAAAGAAATGGACTTGTGGTAGTGACAGTGGATATGGGAGAGAGATTTGGTGCCAACTGGCCTTCTAAAGTCCCTCAAATCACAGTGCATGCCCCCTTGTTTTGCCTGTGAAAGCTCTGAGCTCTCATGATGGAGGAAACTCCGTATTTGTATGAAGTACACTAGCCATGGCCTTAGTTGTATTTTCTCATGCAGTTATGTATTTCCATGTATGAGCTCCTAGGGGGCAAAGGTGTGTGCTGTTCCTCACTGGGTATCCGGCATCCAGTACAGGGCTTGGCCCACCGTGAAAACTATGAATACACATTGCACGAAGGAAAGAAGCAAAGTTCTGGCTGCCTTGCAGGATTTTAGTATAGTTTAGAGAATGTACGGCACAAAGAAGCTGCCCCTTATCTTATAGAAACGGGATGAGGGAAGGCAAGTTGGTGGTGTGGACATGAACAGATGGGATGATCTGTCTTGAGAAGCCAGGGACAGTACCAGGATGCCACACCTATAGGAGGGGCCTCAGCAGCAAGACTCAAGTTTCAATGACAGCGAGGACTTAACTCTCCCACTGAGCCCTGGTTTGGGCACACTGCGAACTTCTGCACAGCAAGGACCTTATGATTCCTTGCCCTTTCTCATCAGTGCCTACCCCTGTGCCATCCTCATAGCTGGTGTTGAATAGGTATTTGTTGAATGAATAAATGAGCGATGCAAGAAAGTATAACTTCCTCTCTTCTCCCAGTGGAAATTTCCCAGAGCTCAAAGGCAAAGGAAATATTTGAGAGCAAATAGGTTGGTGAGTTTTGGGACATGCAGTATTTGGAAGAGGCTGCTGGACTGACCTTATCCGTGGAGCTTTGTTCTTCCACAGGATCACTAAGGAAAGGACGGGATGTACTGGATAACTTCAGAATACCAACCAAGCAGAAATGTGCCTTCCTCTTGTGTAGGGGTTTGGAGGGTGGCCTTCCAAAAGACAATTCCACTTGGGACTTGTGAACGTGATCTCATTTAGAAAAAGGGTTTGCAGGCCAGGCGCGGTGGCTCATGCCTGTAATTCCAACACTTTGGGAGACCAAGGAGGGTGGATCACCTGAGGTCAGGAGTTCCAGACTAGCTCGGCCAACATGGTGAAACTCCGCCTCTACTAAAAATACCAAAATTAGCTGGGCGTGGTGGTGCGTGCCCGTAGTCTCAGCTACTTGGGATGCTGAGGCAGGAGAATTGCTTGAACCCGGGAGGCAGAGGTTGCAGTGAGCTGAGATTGTGCCACTGCACTCTAGTCTGGGAGACAGAGCAAGACTCTGTCTCAAAAAAAAAAAAAAAAAAAAAAAAGCAAAAGAGTTTGTAGATATGATTAAGGTAAGGATCTTAAGGTGAGATCAACGTGGATTTAGAGTGAGCCCTGAATCCAATTACAGTTGTCCTTATAAGAAAAAGGTAGAGGGATATTTGGGACATACATACACAGAAAAGACAGCCATGTGAAGAAAGCCATCACTGAGGCAGCCACAAACCAAGGAGCACCTGGAGCCATCAGAAACTGGAAGAGGCAAGGAAGGATGCTCTTCCAGAGTCTTCAGAGGGAGTGTAGCCCTGCTCACACCTTGATTTCAGATTTCAGGCCTCCAGAACAATGAGAAAATGAATTTCTGTTGTTTTAAGCTATGCAGCTTGTGATAATTTGCTATGGCAATCCTAGGAAATGAACACTCCTTTCAACCACACCCACCAAACTAAAGAGAAAAGTTCAGCTTTGATAAACTTATCCAGAATCTTGCCATCAGAAATTGGAGACAGACGCGGGTCTAATTTCAGCATGCACGCAAGCTCTTTAAGGTTTTGTGTTGTGTCCATTTTGATTCCTATGTGGGAACTATGCTATAATCTTTTCAGTATTTCAGGGCCTTTTAAGATCTGAATATGGCCCCAGGAATGGGGACAGGGAGAGGAAAGAGAGAAAAGAGGGAAGGAGAGAAGACGAGAGAGAAAAAGAGATCAAGGGACAGAGAGGAAGAAAATCACTATTTGATCTGGCCAGAATGCCTGAGTGCCTGGCTAGTTAAAGAAGACATCAGAGGAGAAAGGCTGGGGATGTTCTCTCCTCCCAGCCAGAGCTTGCCAGGAGGGGCACTCAGCTGCATGAGAAACGGGGCTAGTTAATGAGGAAGTTATCCTGTCAATTGGAGGAAAGAGCTTTTCTCTTTCCCAGGGCCACAGGTGTGGAGGAACTGCCAGTCAGGAGGCCTGGACTTTGGGAACCTGTGTCTCTGTGCGGTGCCTTACCGCCCCCTCACAGAAAAGCCTGACGGGGATGACACCGGCTGTGAGAGACAGTGGCCCAAGACATATTAATATATGTGCTGCAGGAAGAACAAGTTGGTGAGACCTCTCACAACACCACAGTGGACAATGCAGGAAGGAGAAAACCAGTGTAATTTAGAGACCTCTGGGCCAAGCCTTGGCATATTGTGGGCTGTCTCTAGAAGGCTGGATGATGGTAGGCAATGGGGGTGCCAGATACCCCCCAGGTCACAGAATCAGAAATCTGGAACCTTAGTGATATCTGGCCCCATGGAGAAAAGGTGGAACAGACACTCTTAGATGCTCTGTGACCTGTGCAGTTCTTCTTAGAACACACTGAATGATGGAGAAACCTTCCCATTAGGCAGGAAACAAATTTTAAAATGTTCCTTGGGGCTGGCTGCAGTGGTTCATACTTGTAATCCTAGCACTTTGGGAGGCCGAAGTGGGCAGATTGCCTGAGCTCAAGAGTTTGAGACCAGCCTGGACAACATAGTGAAACCCTGTCTACTACAATACAAAAAATTGCCGGACATGGTGGCTCACGCCTGTAGTCCCAGCTACTCAGGAAGCTGAGCCATGAAAATCGCTTGAACCTGGGAGGTGGAGATTGCAGTGAGCTGAGATCGCGCCACTGCACCCCAGCCTGGGCAACAGTGCAAGACTGTCTCCAGAAAAATAAAATTAAAATAAAAATAAATGTTCCTCGGTCCATCCTGGAGGCAAAGTATGAGTTAGTGACTAAAAGTAGAGACTACATTGTTAGGCAGCCCTGGGTTTAAATTCTTACTCCTGTGTGACCCTGGGCAAGCAAACGTACCATTCAGAACCTCAGTTTGGCAAGTTGATATCTCCACGCATCAGTTTCCCCACCTTTTTAATGGACATCAAGACAGCACCTACCTCACAGTTCTGAAATGAGGATTTAGATGAGAAATGCTTCCTTCAGAACCTGGTAGGGAGGAAATACTTCACACATGGTGGCTTGAATCATCATTTGTATCTTTTATTTTTGTTGTTGCTACTAACAGCCCAGAAACAGCTCTATGTTTACCAGATATGGCCTTAGACTAGTCATCTCCCCTTTTGGAAGGCTCAGTTTGTCCTCATCTGTGAAATGGGGGCAATAATTCTGACTTCACAGGGCTGACATGAGGATTATAGGATATTATGGATGTTGAGACCCAGTGAAAGATAGGCCATTAATAAACACCGGTTCTTTCCTCTTTTGTACGAGGCCTTCCTGCCATTGGAGTGGAATGAATGGGGCAGGAAAAGAAAGTCTGGGATCTGATATGTAAATGAACTTGGGGGCCATCCGGCAGCAGTGAATGCCATTGGTCCACTTTGGGCCCACCCCCAGGGTTTGCAGCCAATGACAGTGTTGTCTCAGCCCACTCCCCTTCTGGTTTCTCCTGGCTTCCGGCACATCCCAGAGGCCCAGGACCCAAACCCATGAGTCTCCTGTTCAGAAGTCTTAAGAAAGGGGGGCTCTACCCCATTGCAAACCCTTAGTTGCTAAGAGCCCGCAATGGGGACAGGACTCACCAGCTCCATGCACCGCCGGCTGGCCTCCGCCTCCCGCTGCACCAGCTCTTCCATGTCGGCCTTCAGCTCCTCCAGCCGCCGCTGGTAGTACTGGCTGCTCTCCCGCTGCTGGGACTCCGACGTGGCCGCCTGTGAAAGCTCCTCCCCCATCTTGATCAGGCTGTCCCGAAGCCGGATCACCAGGACCTGGGAGGGGCAGAGACACATGCCCACCTTGAAGCTGGAGGCCAGGGGTATGAAACAAGGGAGCCTAAGGAAGAGAAATCCTTTGCCGAGTTTCCTGTGTTTTTATAATCAGGATAAGAATGCTGATGTCTGCTACAAAAATGAAGAATTAACAACATGCAAAAAATGACAGTCGGGCTCAGTGCACACGCCTGTAATCCCAGCACTTTGGGAGGACAAGGCGGGTGGATTACCTGAGGTCAGGAATTAGAGACCAGCCTGGCCAACATGGCGAAACCCTTTCTCTACAAAAAATACAAAAATTAGCCGGGCGTGGTGGCGCATGCCTGTAATCCCTGCCACTTGGGAGGCTGAGGCATGAGAATTGCTTGAACTGGGGAGGTGGAAGTTGCAGCGAGCCAAGATCATGCCACTGCATTCCAGCCTGGGTGACAGAGAGAGACCCTGTCTCGAATAAATAAATAAATGAAATAACTGCTATTCTGAGAGGCAGTGTAGCATATTTATGAGAACCCTTGCCCCCAAGACCCTCTGGGTTCAAATCCCACCTCTGCCTCTTGCTGGCTGTGTGACCTTGGGCAGGTTATTGAGCCCCTCTGAGAGACAGGGATGATGATAGTACCTGTGTCCCAGGGACGCTGTCGGAATCTAATTTCTTGGTATGCAGAAGGCTTGGGTGCCTGGCACATAGGATGTGCCAGATAAGGGTTGGGGATTATTAATTTTTTTTTTTTTTTTTTTTTTCCCAGCAGCTCCTATTTATCTCGAGGGACTGATGCAATGAAGAGAGAACTCTGCTGAGGTCAAAAATCTTTCCCCCACATGTGTTTTTGTTTCCTGATTTATAAAATGAGGGTGTTTAGGTAATCTCTCATGACGCTCAGCCCTACTATTTTATGACATTTTTCCTTTCCTGGTGGCAGGGGGGATGGGGAATCCTTGAGGACACAATGAAACAATAGAGAGAAAAGTGCTTTGGCCATCACGAGTGCCACACAAAACAAACCCAAGGACTGTTCTGCAGAATTCATTAGTTGGCCAACAAGCCCAGAACCAATCGATCCTGATGGGCAAATACTCTAGTGTTGACATAAGACGGGGCCCACATGAATATTTCAAGCCCCTGCTAAGGACTCTGAGCCCTTTATCTGCAGCCACAGGCAGTGGGGATAACAGCCTGCAGATCAGACACCAAATAATAACCTGAAAGAAACGCTTTCCTATTCAGTTCACCTCTCAAATGAAGTTCAGCAACAATTCCAAGACCAGCAGGAAGACTGGAAGGAGTTCTCAAACTGTGTCTTTGAGGTACCCCATCTCTACACCTCAAAGACCCAGGATTCTACTAAATTCAAATCATGGCGGCAGAGGGGAAAATTGAATTTGGAGATAGAATCTTTCCATTTGAAGTTTTCCCACACTCATTTTCTTTTCTCCTCTGCTATCATTTCACTATGCTAGAACCAAGTTTTAAAATGGCATATGATATAGCCCAACTTTACATATTTAATCATTTAAAATATAGTAGATCAAAGTTTCACGGTGATTTGCAGAGACAGTCAGACCTTGAGGAATTTCTGGGAACCAATGAGGGTCAAAGCAAAGAAGAATTTCTCTGTGTTCTTCATCCATAGCAGCCTTATTGGAGACCAAATGTCCCTAGGGAGATCAGGGGGAAATGTTTCAGAATGAGGAATGCAGCCTCACAACCGTCTGGACACACTGTCTTACTGTGGTGAAGCCAGCTGGCTGCAGAGAAATTGGAACCTGTAACCAGGAGGAAGTGAGGGTCAGGTGTCAATCTACCTTATCCCACGCACTGCCTGGCTTTATCTTGAGCAAGTCACTTGACCTCTCTGGGGTCATCTTCTCATCAGATAAGGCTTATCCTACCTGCCTCACAGGACTGTATCAAACATCAAGTGGAGTGACTGATGTGAAAGTATTTTGACAATGGTGATGTCTTCTGTAAATGTCCCATGTCATTGGCCTACAGAGCTGAAGAAGTAAACACCTGTGTTCCCAGCTCAAGGGTAATGTGAATGTAATCACTGAACCCCACCCCAGCCCATCCAAGCCTTACCTGTCCTTCAAGGTTCAGCATTAATGCCACCTCCTCCCAGAAGCCTTCCTGATTCCTGAGTCTTGAAAAGATCTCTATCCTCTAAACATCACAGCACTCTCTCCATATTACAGATATTTATATACATATCTTACCCACATTGCTTACAAAGATATATGCTTCTGAAAGCAGATCTGTGTCATACATCTGTCTTCTGTGCACCCTAAAACAGGGCCTAGCACACACTGGGTGCAAAATAAATTTCTGTTCAAAATGAGTATTGGGCATGTAAGTGGTTGAGTAGGTGGATGGAGGTAGGAAGAACTGGATCAATGCATAAAAGAATGGGCAGACAGAGGGGTTGAGGGCTAAAGAAAAAATAATAGAGGAAGAGAAGAAAAAGTGAAGGGGAAAGGAAGAACAAATGCAAGGGAGGATGGATGAATGGACCCATGATTGTGGAAGGAGAAGGAGAGACATACGTGAGGATGGATAGGTAAATGGGTAGGTGGCTTGAGGGATGATGGTATGATGGAAGGAGGGAGGGAGTTTAGGTGAGGAGTGGATGAGTAATGTATATCTAGATAAAGGCATGTGAGTAGAGAGATGAGTAGAAGGGTGGATGAAGTTTACACAAAAGCTCTCCCTGCTCTTGGCCCAAGTACTATTTATGTATCACTATGTACCTCAAATCTCTTAATCTGCACCTTCTGGAACTCAGTCTTGTTCTCCAGGTCACAGATGACTGCCTCCTGCCTGCTGACAATGGCTCGATCCACAGTGGACTGCTCCAGGTACTCGATGCGCATCTGAGCCACCTGCAGCTGTAGGTACAAGAGAGAAGTCTTTTGGACACCTGTTGTCCCTGATACCAGGACAGAGACACGTGCAGGACCCAGCCTGGGAGGGTGGGGGGAGCTCTTTATACCACCTCCTTCTCTGCTCAGGTGTGCTGCATGTTAAATGTCTGTACAAGCAAGAATTGCTGGGCCTCAATCTTGGGACCCTCATTGGACCCTCACACCAGACCCTGATACTGAGTCTCAGATGCTGGCAGGTGATGCTTCTTATGTCTTCAGAATTGAAAACAAGACTTTTAATCAGTGCTTCCCTTCTCTTCTTCCCTGCTCTGATTAAGGAGCAAAGCTAGTCTGTGAGTAAGAAGCTACGGCATCAAAAAGATAAAGCAAGGGTGGGTTTGGGAGCCAGGTTTCTTCCTGGTGTGTGAGTCTGGGAAAGTCAGTTCCTTTCCTTGAGCCTCAGTTTCTTCATTTTTCTTGGGAGGATTAGAGGAGATTAGTGACTGGCACATACTAAGCAGCCAGCAAATGGCCACTGCTGCTATTCCATTTGTTGTGCGTGTTGGTACTCAGCCCCTATAGGAAATTGCTTGAGACCTGGTCACTCCAGCAGTCACATGCAAGGCTTCTAGAAGAGCTTTGAAACTTTCATGGATAATAGCAACCCTTTAGGTAATGACAGAAACCCAGAGACGTTTGGAGGGACCATGACTTCAAAGGAAGAATTCACAGAGGATCATGATCCTGTCTTGCACAGACCATCTCTTTGTTCTTGGAGCCACTTCTCAGAGGGAGAAAATTCTGCACTGCATGGCTGAGTCTCAGTGCATGGAGCATGCCTGGATCCAGCACAAGAACAGGCAAGAGTAAATAAGTGTGAGTCTGCGTGCGTGTGTCTGTCTCTCTAGGGAGCGGTCTCAATGTGCCTGGCACACAACTGGAATTGAGTGAGTATCTGAATGAATTGATGAGTAAAAGAATGAAGGAAACAGTTTCCAGGAGCCAAAGTGTAAGTAAGTGTCCAGGGAAAATGCCTCTCTTCCTCCCTGTGATGGTTAATACTGACTGTCAACTTGATTCCGTTGAAGGATACAAAGTATTGATCCTGGGTGTGTCTGTGAGGCTGTTGCCAAAAGAGATTAACATCTGAGTCAGTGGGGTGGAGAAGGCAGATCCACCCTTAATCTGGTGGGCACCATCTAATCAGCTTCTAGTGAATATAAAGCAGGCAGAAAAATGTGAAACAGGAGATGGGCCTTAGCCTCCCAGCCTACATCTTTCTCCCGTGCTGGATGCTTCCTGCCTTCAAACATCGGACTCCAAGTTCTTCAGTTATGGGACTCGGACGGGCTCTCCCTGCTCCTCAGCTTGCAGACGGCCCATTGTGGAACCTTGTGATCGTGTAAATTAATACTTAGTATATTCCACAGCCAGGCCCAGTGGCTCACACCTATAATCCCAGCACTTTGGGAGACTGAGGAGGGCAGATCACCTGAGGTCAGGAGTTAGAAACCAGCCTGACCAACATGGCAGAACCCCATCTCTACTAAAAATACAAAAATTAGCCAGGCGTGGTGGCGGGCACCTGTAATCCCAGCTACTCGGGAGGCTGAGGCGGGAGAATCGCTTGAACCTGGCAGGCAGAGGTTGCAGTGAGCCGGGATCACGCCACTTCACTCTAGCCTGGGCGACAGAGTGAGACTCTGTCTCAAAAGTAAACAAACAAACAAACAATAAACTCATATACACACACACACACACACACACACACACACACACATACATCCTATTCGTTCTGTCCCTCTAAGAAAACCCTGACTAATACAACTATAGGATGGCTCTGAGCACATACTTGTTCTTGAAGCTTGTGCTTCTCCTTCTTGGCTTCCTCCAGCTGCAGCTGCAGTTCTTGGATCTGCCCAATGTCAGCAGCAGACTGGTGAGACAAAAAAAAATGTATATATATCACCCTGAGACCACAAGCCTTGCTGGGAAACCACCCCTGAAAATCCCTACTTTCCCCACCCACAGATGTCTACATCTCTCAGAGCTTCTATGATAATAGCTGTCTCCCAAAAATTACCTCTCACATCCTCCTCACCATCTTTCATTTCAATGTTCGCTGAGTCACTCCAATTATATAAGCCTCTGGATTTGGTCAACTGTCCAGCATTTTATTATACACGCCTGAGAATCCAGACAGAAGTGGGCTGGCCATGGCACTAGGACCAGATTCCAATGGATGAGAGCTACTCGGCGGGTCAGGTAACTGAGGTTCTAGACCTGGACTCTGGTCTTAGCAATCTACAGATCTGCACCTCAATCTCTGCATCCATAAAATGGACCCATAGCCTCCGCTGGGCTTTTCTGTATTGGGTTTGTTCAGAGACTAAATGAAGCAGTGGACAGTAAAGGTTTTTTAAATAGAGCCAACTGCTGAGCTTCATTACCTCTGAAGAGAGGAATTCTAGAGGGTAGAAGCACCTCTTTACTTTCTATTTCTTGTGTCTTTATTATTTAAATTATTTATTATGGGCATAGGTATATAGTGCCTTCGTAACTTAACAGATACACCTCTCTTTGGGGCAAAAATATGGGTGATTCGCAAGTGTAGACAGTGGCATAGACTAGTTTGTGGTTGTTACCATGTGGGTGATATCACCAATTATTTTGCTATTATTATTCTTTGTCCAGCAGAAACCCCTTCAGATCCCACCTCTGTCAGATGCATTTAGAGCGCAGCAGGTATTTCACCCTGGATCTCCTCTGGAAGGGGTATTGCAAGGAAGACATTGCTCTTGGAGGGAGCTGTTCTTCCCCTTATGCAGTCATTATGTGGAGATCCACTAGGGATTCCACATCACATCCCTCAGCTTCACCCCAAAGCTTCTGTTCCACCCATGCTGCCCTCATGTCTCCTGATCATCTCCCAAGAGCGTCCATCCACTCCTCCTCATCTTAACTCCATCTACCAGGCTGGAGTTGTCCTTCCCCTGGACACGTTCAGCTTTCATTTATTCAACGGTGATTCACTGAGCACCTCCAGGCCAGACGCTCTTCTTGGCTCCGTATACAGCACTGGACAAGGCAGAGGAGGGTCCTGCCTTTATGGAGCTGACAGTCTGGGGTGGCATGCTGGCTGGTCCTCTCCAACTGCTCTTGCCCCTGAAAAGCTTGCCAATTGATTCCCTTCAACCATAAAATAAAATTCAACCTCATAACAGCCTCTAAGACCCTGATCTGATTCTCTTCTTTCACTGAGCCTGTCTTGTGCCACATTGTCCTCACTGGCCTCCTTTCAGTCTCTCCAATGCACTATCACAGGCCCTTTGTATGTTCTATTTCCTCTGCTTGGAAGGCATCCCCAATCCCCAGTGTCCCACTTCAATCTAAGCAACTCTTGCTCTTTGTTCAGATCTCCATCCAAATGACACCTGCTCTGGGAAGCCTTTCCTGACTCCCAACCTAGGTCACGATTTGCAGAATTGTGTTCATTTTCTTTCTGGACTCTTGGTTCAGTTTGCAAGTCTCCCCTCTGCTCTGGGTGACCATATGATAAGGTCTTCCCAGTCCACTAAACTGTGAGGTACATGAAGGTGGGAATGGGATGTGCTTTTGATCACCACAATATACTTAGCATTTTTCACAGTGCCTAACACATGGCAAGGATTCAGTAAATATTG
>NW_012101521.1:1386765-1387670 GCF_000951045.1 Mandrillus leucophaeus | reverse complement strand
AAGGGAAAGCAGAGGGGAGGGGAGGCGAGGGGAGGGGAGGAGAGGGGAGGGGAGGAGAGATGAGGGGAGAGGAGAGGCCTCCTCATGAGGCTGCTCCTTGAATGTCCTTCCCCTCTAGCTCAGCCCAGCCCCTGCCAGGCAGGGGATTAATTTACAGGCGACCCTCATGTCTTCACAACTATTCATCAACCCACACCTGGTGGAAAGCAAATAAATTTGCATTTGAAGCAGCCAGGTTCTGAGCCCACTCACAACGTCACCCCTGGTGCATCGCCAGGAGCTATTCCTCAGTCTCATTCAGCAAATCCTTGCTGACGCCCACTCAGTGCCAGGCACTGGACATGCAGGGAACAATCAAGCCGGCCCCTGCCCTCTCAGTGGGAGACAGGCAAGAACCGCTAATGACAACCTCTTTGTGCAGTAGAGGGAAGCGGGGGACACCAGCACAGTGGAAACGCAGGATGGGAATCAAGGGAGGCTTCCTGTAGGAGGTGGTTTGAAGGCCTATGGGGACCAGCCAAGTGGGAGTTTCTTAACCAGGGTTCAGGGTTAAAAGTGGGTCCACAGACCCCCTTTAAAATGGTATGCAAAATATTCTGCATGTGAGCATTTAGCATTTTCCTGGGTTCACAGCTTTCACTAGAAGGCTGACAGCCACCAACTTAAATAAAGCTCTCTCTCACACTTTTCTTTCTCACTTTTCCTCCCACCTGCACACAGTAGGCCTCCTATCCTAGCAAAGTGGAGTCATCAAGATTCATCCAATTACTTATGTACATGGCCCCAGGTGACTGACATGCCCCACTGGAGAAAGCCATATTCATGAACATACCCTAAATCCATTCTGCAACTGGCAGCTGCCTCTTCTGAACTCAAACTCAGCCTTTTTTTTTTTTTTTTTTTTT
>NW_012101521.1:1380437-1382759 GCF_000951045.1 Mandrillus leucophaeus | reverse complement strand
GAAGGAAAAAAGCAAGAAAACAAAGGAAAGGAAAGAAAATAAAGAGAGAGAGAAAAGAAAAGAAAATGGTGGCTGGATAGGTGAATAAATGGGTACGTGGGTAGTAGGATGGATGAATGGATAAATGAATGGAAAGATGGATGGATGGATGGATAGATGGATAAGTGGCTGGATGGACAGACAGATGGGTGGTTGGGTGGATGGGTGGATGATTGGATGGGTGGATGATTGGATGGATGGATGGATGATGGACAGATGGATAGGGGAGTAAGTGAATGAGTAGATGGGTGGAAAAGTGAATGGGTGAATTGATGAGTAGCTTAATGGTCAATGGGTGGGCGGATGGGCAGATAGAGGCATGGATAAATCCAAATCGTTCTTGGTGGACATGTCCTCCAGAGATGCACACACCATCTGAAGGTGACATTGTCCTCCATTAGGACCACAGGAAATGTACAATTCCTATCTATCTCTGTGCACTTATCCCTCCAAGATGTTAAGATGAGGGAGTAGTCCAACCATATCACCTTCTCAACATTCCCCATTCACCCCACCCCAAGTCCCTGAGCTTCTTCCACCAAGGTCCCATTCACTACCTGAGCAATGAGGTCCTTGTGCTTCTGCATCAGCTCATTCAGGTCATCCTGGTCCTCATCAATGCGCTTCAGGAGGTCCGTCTTCTCAAACTGCAGCCTGTACAGCTGCTTATCCACCTGGGAGAGGCAGGTCAGTGGTCAAGGCAAGGTGAGAGGGTGAGGGATGGGCAGCAGGGTCCAGAGGAAGAGTAAAGAGGGGCTTGCCTATGGGTGTGTGAGGTGAGTGACCATCGATCTTTAAGAGTGGCTGTGGTTACCAATGCATGTGGTAGGTTTAACAGCTTGGTGGTATTTGTGTGTGTGTGTTTGTGTATGTGTATACTAGGTATTGCATGTGACTATGAATTCAGGGTGTATGTATGTATGCATTTATGTCTGTGCAGCCCCACTTGGGAACCTATGTGTGCACATTTTAAATAGGCATAGTACATATATGAAAATGCAAACCCGGGCACTCTCCCTGAGAACAGGGACTTTGTTCTGTTCACAGATATAATCTCAGCAGCCAGCACCAGGCCTGTCATATAACAGGTGCTCAATAAATATGTATTAGATGGATGAATCAACTTGGAGGCATAGGTTACCTATAAGGAGGGCATTTATTTTGTATGTGTGCCTGGTGATCGCATATGAATATGTACATTCATTCCTGTGTATACACATGTGCACATGTGCGTGTATGTGTGTGTATGAATGCTTGTAGGCAAGTTCCAACAAAATAAGGGACAAAAAGGCCCACAGAGATCTTGAGATAAGCATTTGCCTATAAAACTCTATACCCAAACTTTAGGGTTTTATACATTGAGTATAAATCTAAGCCAACCCCGTACACCCAGACAAGGGACTTGGAAACCTACATCCAATTTTCACCAAAATAATAAATCGACAATATATGTCCATGTGTCCCCATTCAGGGGTGAGCACGGGTAGTTCTATAATAAATGGCTGAAATCTTCGCCTGGTAATGAGCCTAAGTGGGCCAAGAGATGCCCTTGTCTCCACTTACTAGAGGGGACATGCAGTAGCCCCACAATAAGGACCAAGTTCCAGCTCATGATGGTGAGCACACAGTAGGACCACAGCAGATATCTGAGAACCACTTAGAGTGGCCAGCAGGGTGGGCACACAGTATACACCTGTGTTCCCACACTGGGTACTGAGCAAATAGCAAGCTCACATCAGATGCACATTCACAGCACTGAGCACCCATTCTGTCCAAACAGACTTCCTTGCTTATCATGGCAGACGGGAGCACACAGTTGAGCCTCATCAATGCCTCATATCTTTATAATGCTCAGCTTACAGTAGGATGCCTGCACGTTCAGAACGCTGAGCACCTAGTAGGTCTACAATAAGTCCCCCTGTCCCTGTCACAGAGCTGAGCACACAAGAGGCCTACAATGGATGTCTGTGCCTCCAAGGTGCTACCCGGTAGGTTTACAACAAATGTCCTTGTACTTCCTATAGTGCTGAGCGCACACTAGGCCCACACTGGCTCCCAGAGGCCTATGGTGGCCCAGGTCCCTGCAGCTGCAGGAAGGGACAGGTACCAGGCTCTTGTTTCGCGTCATGTTCTCCAGCTCGCTGTGCATGCTCTCCAGGTCCGCTGTGAGCACCTTCTGGGTCTTCAAGGCCTCCTCACACTTGGCTTCACTCTGCTCCAGCTGGACCAGGCAAGAGGTGGAGAAAAGAAGAAAAGAACATGAGAAGGTAAGAGATGAGGGGA
>NW_012101521.1:1350321-1379272 GCF_000951045.1 Mandrillus leucophaeus | reverse complement strand
GGCTCACTGCAACCTCCACCTCCCGGGTTCCAGTGATTCTCCTGCCTTAGCCTCTGGAGTAGCTGGGACTACAGACGCCCGCCACAATGCATGGCTCATTTTTGTGTTTTTTAGTAGAGACAGGGTTTCACCATATTGGCCAGGCTGGTCTTGAACTCCTGACTTTGTGATCTGCCTGCCTCGGCCTCCCAAAGTGCTGGGATTACAGGTGTGAGTCACCACACCTGGCCTAACTCAGCTCTTTTATCATGTTCAGCTGACAGCAGGATGCCTGCACATTCAGAGTGCTGAACATTTAGGAGGTCTACAATAAGTCCCGTCAGCCCTCTTATCCCCCTTTTCTGTAACTCTGAACAGAAAACACTCTTAGAAATCACCTAAGGTAAACATTTGGGGCTCAGAGAGGGATGGTCCACAACTCACAAAACCCCCTTTTCTAGCCCCTGGAACAATGTGTTCCTGCAATTGGGCCCAGCAAAAGAGGGCTGGGGGTCCATTTCACTCGGCAAATGGGAGGGATTGAGACACACTGAGAAAATGGATGTAGAGCAAGGGAAGGTAATTGGCCTTGTTAGAGCATAATGGACAGAGGAAGTGAGATGTCAGGCCTGGTCTTATTTTCCAGCAGGTGACTGAAGTGCCTCTGCCATGGCTAGGAGGTGGGTGATAGGGCTCCCCTGAAGGCAGGCAGGACAAAGCCAGCCCCTCTTTTAAGCAGAAGTCAGAGGACTCATGAAGGAGAAGCATTTAAGCTAAGACCTAAAAGATGCAAAGGAAGGGCCGGTCGCAGCGGCTCATGCCTGTAATCCCAGCACTGTGGGAGGTCGAGAGGGCGGATCACCTGAGGTCAGGAGTTCAAGACCAGCCTGACCAACATGGTGAAACCCCATCTCTATTAAAAATACAAAAAAATGAACCGGGTATGGTGGTACATGCCTGTAATCCCAGCTACTTGGGAGGCTGAGGCAGGAGAATTGTTTGAACCCAGGAGGCGGAGGTTGCAGTGAGCCGAGATCGCACCATTGCATTCCAGCCTGGGTAACAAGACTGAAACTCTGTCTCAAAAAAAAAAAAAAAAAAACAAGATGCAAAGCAGATGGCCATGTGCAGAGTGCACTGGGCAGCAGCAATAGCAAGTGCAAAGGCCCTGAGGCAGAGACAGGAACTAACGGTGGTGCTGAGGAACAGAAAGCTCACTAGTGCGGCCAGGCAGCTGTACAGAGAAGGAGAGGAGGGGGAGATGCTGAAGATGTGCACAGGGGTCACATCACTGAGGCTTGTGAGCTGGGCTGCAAAGCTTAGATTTTATTTCAGTCTGCCAGGAAGCCATGGATGGTTTCTAAGGAGGTAGGTGGCCTAACCTCCCTCTGGCTGCTGTGGGGAGGGTGGGACCAGATTGGAAATAGGATAGACAGTGAGACGGCCGCCATGGTCCTGCAGGAAGGAGGCAGTGGAGGTGCTCCAGCTGGGGCGGAAGGGGTGGAAGTGGAGAGAAACGGAAGAATCGGCACAGCGCAGTGTGCAAAGAACAAAAGGTCTGGGCGGCGGGAGCAGATGGGCCATCAAGGGAGATGATGTCAGATAACTAATGGTGGAAGAGGAGGCCTCACGCAGGGCCCCTCTGCCAGGCCAAGGAGCTGGGCTGGGAGCCAGGAGGCAAGAGAGAGTCATTGTAAATAAAGCAACAGGGCAAAGCAGAACACGATGACACAGTTCCCATCTGCCCAGCCCCTACTTCAGCAGAGGGTTTCAGCAGCATGACCCCGCCGGTCCTCAGAGCCCCCGGAGAAAGCAGGCTCTATTTTTATCCCCATTTTATAGATGGCATAATGGTGCATGATCCAGAAATGCTCTTCCCTTTCCCTTCTTTCCTTGGAGCAAGCAGAGACAAGGATGACTTATCCCCAGACAGAGATGAACACAGACAGCAGTCAATGGAGACAGCTGCTGGCCTTCTTAGCTCATACTGGGCTGGAGATAGGATTATCTCGGCCTTGATGGTTTTGGCATTAGCCGCCCCACCTGCCACTGTTGCTTGGGGACCATGTTCACGGCACTGTGCTTTCTCTGCCTTGCTTCATGAAATCCCCACAGCACCTCTAGGAGAAAGGTGCCACCATTAGGACCTTTGGATAAAGGCGGACTCTGAGACACACAGAGGGGAAGTGACTTGTTCACCATCACAGAGCTGGTCTGTGGACAGCCTGCTTGCTCCAACACCAGAGGCCAAGCTCTTAACCACTGAGCTTCACCGCCCCTCATAGAAAGCCACTCACTGGAAGGTCTGACCACACAGATAGAATGGATCCAAATAGAGAGAGAGCTCTGTTGCAGAGAAAACAGCTCAATGGTTTCGTGCTGTAACAGAAACCTCTTAGGCAGCAGCATCAGGAGAGCCTGGACTAGGTTGGGAGTCTGTAAAATGACAGAACACAGAGTTTGAGCAAATGTGGTGGAAATATGCATCATTCCTGGAACCTGCCAGGGATTAACACATTCATTCCGAAGGACAGAGGAAGGAAACCAACGTTACCAACACTCAGGGCCAGATTGCATTGTATGTGTGGTTCAGAGCTAGGGCACTGGAGCCAGACCCGAGGGAGTCTGCTTCTCCCAGCAACACCATCTTCCTATGCCTCAGTTTCCTTCTCTGTAAAATGGGAATGGTTCCATCATGGAATGCCTGCAGGATACATGGGTGAAAACATGCAAAGTGCTTACACAGCATCTGGCAGTGAGAAAACATTACAAAACGGTAACGATGGTCACTGTGGGCTCCTTTCAGAAGGGGGAATTTTTAACTCCATTTTAGAAAGAAAATGAAGCAGAAGCCAAAAGAAGGGGCCAAGTTTACACAGTCAGGATAAGCACGGCCTTGGCACTGACCATCTTAAGGAGGAATTTTGGCCTTCCTGTCCCACTGGGATGGGTAGAGGGAGGTCAGTGACCCAGAGGCACACAAGTCAAGCAGGTCTAGATTTTAATAGGATCTGGATGGGCCAGACCACGAATCTCCCAGCCCAGCACCTCCACGGGGCAGGTCCTGGGCCGCTGCTGACAAGCTGTCTTCATGCTGAGCTTTAAAAGTTTCAATTTATTACATTTTAGGGAGCAGAAAGAAATACGGGGCCACCTCTGGCTGGTTTTCTATTATGGATGACCCAGCATAAGAAGAATTCACTGCACATTATTTTCATACGGAGGCTGTTTGACTGATGTTTTTATGAAGTCGGTGGCAAGTCATGTTAGGACGGAGATCAGATCCTTCAGTGGTACGACACTGGCCAGACACGCCTTTGAAAATGCCTTCCCCTGAGGAGCTCTGGGCAGAGCCGTCAGAGAGCAGTGGGGAGTAAAGGTGGCTGGGCTGACAGGCGACGGGGAAGAATTATTGACGTTCACTCTCCAACCCTTGTGGCCAGTGTGACAATGAGGACCTGAGGTGACAGCTGACACTTCCCATCTTTCGACTCCGAGTAACCATCACGTCCCCATGGACCAGGCCTTTCAGTGGTGGAAAGGTTTAGGGTGAGATGAAGGCCCCGCAGTTTCCATCTCTCTCCCGACCTAGTGTGGGCTGGACCCCAATAGACCCTCAACAACACAACTGATTTGATTTTAGTTTAAGTTCATTCGATTTTTGTTTCTCTTCCAATTTTTACTTTTTTGTAAAATCAATAGAACAATGGCAAGAGTATGTGGGTACAAAGCACCAAAACACTTTCAATAGCTAGAAAAAGCACGTTCCTCCAGCGCATACTAAGTCATTCCATTGTTCTCTAATTAAATCAGCCCGGCTTCCCCAGATCTGTTCAAGGTAGGCATCTATGGAGGGCTTCATTGCCTACTATTCCCTTGGGATTGGATCCTTCTTCTAGTAAATGGCAAAAATGTTCATTCCCAGTCCTCCCCACACTGTACTTATAGAGGGAAACATACTTCCAGATCTTATGCATAAATTAAGTGCTGCTAAGCTTTGGTCTGGGGATATTTGGTGAGGCCCTGACTCTTCTGCAATTGTGGGTCCTGGAAGCCTGGAGTTCACAGGGGTAAGATGAGATGAGCACCATCCAGGGTCACAGAACAGGAGGGAAGGAGAGGTTGCATTCTCTCTATGTTCTCTCCCACCAGGGGGATGTTTAACATCACACAGTATCATGTGGTGGTTAGGAGCAGACCCAAAGGTCAGGCACAATTGGATTTCAGTCCCAGTACCTCTGCCTCTAAGCCTGTGACCTTGGGCAGGTTTCTGAACTTTGATTTTTCCCATCCGTATTAGTCTGTTCTCACTCTACTAATAAAGACATATCTGAGACTGAATAATTTATAAAGGAAAGAGGTGCACTGGACTCACAGTTCCACATGGCTGGGGAGGCCTCACAATCATGGCAGAAGGCAAAGGAGAAGCAAAGGGATGTCTTACACGGCTGCAAGCAAGAGGGCATGTGCAGGGAAACTCCCTTTTAAAAAATCATCAGATCTCCTGAGACTTATTCACTGTCACAAGACCAGCATGAGAAAGACCCACTCCCCATGATTCAAACACCTCACAGCAGTTCCCTCCCATGACACATGGGAATTATGGGAGCTACTTTTGATTCAAGATGAGATTTGTGTGGGAACATCGCCAAGCCATATCAGCATCCAAAAAATGGGGGACAAAGTGATTTGCACGGATCGAGTAGGACTGCTGAGTACAGCTGTATCAGTTGTGCACTGTACAAGCCTAGGGGATGCCATGCACGAAGGTTATGAGGATGAGCTGTTACTCTGTGCCGGGCACTGCTCTGAACACTTTTGATGTATTAATTCATCTAACTTTCAGAATAGCACTCTGAGGTAGGGTCAACCACCATTCCTGTTGTTATAGTTGAGGAAACTGAGGAATAGAGAGGTTGAGTGACTTAGTGATGGTCATTCAAGTACTGAATAGTAGAGCTGGATTATGAACACAGGTAGTCTGGTCACCAAGTTTCCACTCTAAGCCACTACCTTGCATTCCCTCAGAAACAATAGTGCCCACTACAGATGCTCTGTATGGAAAATGTGGTATGGTACATGCCCAGCATCTACTCCCCATTCTTTTGAGAGAAGGACCCCATCTTCCCTGTGATAAATGTCCACCTCCAAACATCCATGTGCTTTGATGGTGCAGATCCTGCTCCCCAAGCTCAGACGGGCACATGACCCAGCCTATACAATCAGAGCATCACCTCCTGTTGGCCATAGTGGTTGGGTTGGTTCTGTAATAATAACACGGTTGACACCAAGATTTTTGCTGAGACTATGAAAATAAAGTTCACTCTTTCTGAAGCAGGATAAAAGCTTGGAAAGTCCAGGCAAGATGGAAGAGTCTGCCTAAGAATACAAGACAGAACAGGCGTAAGATACAAGCTGACGTTGAGGTGAAATGGGTGGCAAGACACATCATCTTGATGACATAATTGGGGTACCTAGATCTAGCCAAACCTGAAGGCAGTCCTAGCCTCAGAACTTTTCAGATATTTTAGCCAATAACTTCCCTTTTTCTATGCAAGCCAATTTGAACTGGGTTACCACCCAAAACCCAGATACGAATGAGTGAGTGAGTTAAAGGAGGTAATGCATACATGATGTTGGCCACAGAGTAAATACTCAAAAAACATTGCTATCTGTCAGGCATGGTGGCTTATGCCTGTAATCCTAGCACATTGGGAGGCCGAGGTGGGCGTATTACTTGAGGCCAGGAGTTTCAGACCAGCCTAGACACCATAGCTAGACCTCATCTCTATAAAGGGTAAAAAAATTAGCTGGGCATAGTGGAGCACTTGTAGTCCCAGCTACCCAGGAGGGTGAGATAAGAACATTCCTTGAGCCTAGGAGTGCAAG
The DNA here is from genome assembly GCF_000951045.1 of Mandrillus leucophaeus. NCBI lineage: Eukaryota > Metazoa > Chordata > Mammalia > Primates > Cercopithecidae > Mandrillus > Mandrillus leucophaeus. Next base: position 1,373,404 of record NW_012101521.1, on the reverse strand, counting down.
GCTGCAGTGAGCTATGATCACACCACTGCACTCCAGCTCGGGCAACCCCATCTCTTAAAAAAGCAAAACCAAACACTGCCATAGTGTTAATTGATGCTAATCTACCAAAAAAGTTGGATCAAAGTGATTCCATCCAAAACCCTGTGATAGAGTAACAATTATTTACTGTTTACCTGTTCTGTGTATGGATCCTCACCCTTAGTGGGCTCAATATTTTTCTTTCCTAATTACTCAATGACGGGGAAAGAAAGGAAGGAGATTTCTTCAACACTCACTACATTAGGCACTGCGTGGCCGCTTGATAATTCATTATCACATATAGCCTACAACAGCCCTATAAGGAAGCAGTCAGCCCTCATCATTTCACAAATGAGAAAACTGCAGCCCAGGGAAAAGCGATTTGCCCAAGGTCAGACTCGTGTGCTAGTGGTTGAGACTCCAAACCCATGCCCTTCCTGGGCCACCCCAAAGACCCCTCTACACACAAGTCTCTGTTCCTGAGCTAAATCTAGGCATTCTCTCCCCTCACCCATCTCTGTTTCATTCAGTGTGAGGCCAATTGAGATTCCTATCACATATACATCAACTACAAACTGATGAATAGCATTACTTCTCTATGCGAAGCCATCTGCCTGCTTTAAATACCTGGGTAAAATGTATTGCTAGGATTTGTTAAGGTATTAGATGAGTTGACTAGACATAGAGAATAAGGTGTGGAGAGGAAAAATTCCAGTCTTTGGGCAGAGTGGTTAGAACCTGGATTTCTGGGTCTAGTTGAACAACTGAAGGGATTTTAAAATACTGCATCACAAACACCACAGGGAAAGCATTCTGGTTAAGAAATGGTGTCTTTGGAAGGCTAATCTCAACACACCCCAGGCCTTGACATCCTGTCAGGGTACTTGGAAGAACCAACCTTCAACATTAAGGCTTTCCCTGAAGGGAATCACCCACAGTTCAAACTAGAGACAGTCCTCACATCAAACAAAATTGTCAAATGCAAACATATTAAGAATGTCAGCCGTGCGCAGTAGCTCACGCATATAATCCCAGCACTTTGGAAGACCGAGGCAGGCGGATCACCTGAGGTCAGTGTCAGGCCTCTGAGCCCATGTCAAGCCATCACGTCCCCTATGACTTGCACATATACGCCCAGATGGCCTGAAGTAACTGAAGAATCACAAAAGAAGTGCAAATGCCCTGCCTCGCCTTAACTGATGACATTCCACCACAAAAGAAGTGAAAATGGTCGGTCCTTGCCTTAAGCCATGATATTATCTTGTGAAGTTCCTTTTCCTGACTCATCCTGGCTCAAAAAGCTCCCCCACTGAGCACCTTGTAACCCCCACTCCTGCCTGCCAGAGAACAACCCCCCTTTGCCTGTAATTTTCCTTTACCTACCCAAATCCTATAAAACGGCTCCACCCTTGTCTCCCTTCGCTGACTCTCTTTTCGGACTCAGCCCGCCTGCACCCAGGTGAAATAAACAGCCAAGTTGCTCACACAAAGCCTGTTTGGTGGTCTCTTCACACGGACGCGCATGACATTTACCATGTTGCCAGAGACAGAATTCCATCCCCTAGAAACGTATATGTTGAAACCACCCCCTAATGTGATGGTATTAGGAGATGAGGCTTTGAGGAGGTAATAAGGTTTAGATTCGGTAATGAGGGTGGGGCCCCCATGATGAGATTCGTGCCCTTAGAAGAAGAAACACCAGAAAGTTTCTTCCACTCTCTCCACCATGTGAGGACACAGAGAGAAGGCATTTGTCTGTCTGTAGGCCAGGAACAGAGCCCACAACAGAACCCAGGCATGCTGGTACCCTGATCTCAGACTTCCAGCCTCCAGAATTATAAGAAATAAATGTCTGTTGCTGAAGCTACCTAGTTTACGGTAGTTTGTTATGGCAGCCTGAGCTGATTGAGACGTGTTGATTTATAACAAGTAACATTTCTAGGAAGTAGCTGTTTTCAGTTTCAGATGAGGAAACTGAGGCACAGACAGGTTAGTTAACTCGTCAATGTCACACAGCTAATAGTGAAGGAGGCAGAATCTGAACTGAGGTCTCTTTTAAGTCCACAGCTTTTTCCTGTAAGCCCTGTGGAATATGCTCACCACCTGCTGAGCAAAGCAGGCCTCTTTTCACTTGTCTTAAGTCTATTTCTTTGAGGGTTCAAGAGTCCTCCTAATTTTTTGTATTTTAGGATCTAAAGACTACTTGAATCCTCCACCACTGAACAGACTTCAAAAGCTTCTATCCTGACTTCCTCTCTGGTGATGATGAATCTAGATCACACTGATGCTCCAAAGAGAGAAAGAAAAATAGAAGAGCAGGATAAAACATCCAAAAAAGGCCCTCCCTGAGCCCCGTCTCATTCACATCCCTCTTTTATTATATTCCAGCACCCCTTTGCTCCCCTAAACAGCACCATGTCTTGTGCCTCCACGTCTCTCTCCCCACTGGACACTAGGCTCCTGGAGGGCCACCTGGCTCTTGTTCAACTCTGGGTCCTGACATAGTATGAACTCGACCCACATGGTGTACTGAGAGACTGTGGCAGACACGTGAGCTCAGCCGCATCAGTGAACCTGCAGGGTGAGCCAGGGCTGCCTGACTCTGTAGCCTGGCACGGCATGCACCCCCAGGAAGAAGCCCACCACCAGGAGTGCTCCCCCATCCTCCGTGCATAGGTCTCTAACCCAGATACCCGCAGTGTCCACAGGAAGGACAAGGGGTGGGACATGTGGGCAGGATTCCCCTCTGTAGGAGGAAATGACCTGGACAGGGAGGGTGACCATAGCCTTATTCACCAGGCCCCACATACCCGAGCTGGTCCCTTTCTTCAAAGCCAGAAGGAGGGTACTCTGGGAGAAACAAGGGAAGCTCAATTACAACCAAGTACCCCCATTTTTCTAAGACACTGGGTTTTTTTTTCTCTCTTTTCTTTCCCCTTTCCCTCTACCTCCTACTTAGCCCTTTTTGAAATGCAAAATAACCTCTCACTTCCCCCTCACCCAACATTCCCTATAGAGCAAGTTCCTCTGTGTGCTCCGAGATGAGTTTCTCCTCCAGAGCACAGCTGACTTGCAGATCGAAGCATGTCCCCAGGAAAGAACCCCCTCCAGGGGGGTTGCCTCAGGAGGGTATGCCCAAGGCATGACCACTCGGCCACTTTTACAACTTACTCTTGCCCAGAAAAGTGCCAACTCAACTGCCCACCAGGTAACTACCTGATAGCAGGGAGACCCCCCTACCCTTGCTCACTCTCCCCGTTACCTTATGGAAGTGTCTGCTTTTTGCTCCAAAGGTAAAGAGGCACATTTAAAGTATAATGTTTTGTGCCCTTCTCCCAAGCTAGCTTCAAAAATAAACTCACTTTTCTTGTACCAGGCCTGGTCCTTGTTAATTGGACTCTATATGAGGCGGCCAGCAATGAACCCAATTTTCAGTTACACTATTAATGGTCAGGGCAGAGGGCATTTTAATGAGCTTTCTCTTTAATAAGTGGATTATTTTGCTAAAAAGAAAACACACACTGTGTGTGTGTGCACACACCCACATGAACTTGGAAACCACCAGTGTAATTCAAATCCCAGCAGAAACTGATTGGGCACTGAGGGACAGAACCATGAGTAGGGAAAGTTAAATATCTTGAGACCCCCAGTCACTAAGCTAAAGGGAAAATTCAAGGTGGGAACTGCTCAGGGCAAATCTGCCCTCATTCTATTCAAAGTCATCCCTCAGCTCACTGAGATAGATGCATATTCTGACTGCCTCCTTTGGAAAGGCTTATCAGAAACTCAAAATCACTCATAGGTGGGAACTGAACAATGAGATCACTTGGACTCGGGAAGGGGAACATCACACACCGGGGCCTATCACGGGGAGGGGGGAGGGGGGAGGGATGGCATTGGGAGTTATTCCTGATGTAAATGACGAGTTGATGGGTGCTGACGAGTTGATGGCTGCAGCACACCAACATGGCACAAGTATACATATGTAACAAACCTGCACGTTATGCACATGTACCCTAGAACTTAAAGTATAATTTAAAAAAAAAAAAAAGAATGCAATCATTTGTCTCTTACCTACCTGTGACCTGGAAACCCCTCCCTGCTTCGAGTTGTCCCCGCCTTTCTGGATGAAACCATTGTACTTCTTACACATATTGATTGATGTCTCAAGTCTCCCTAAAATGTATAAAACCAAGCTGTGCCCCGACCACCTTGGGCACTTCGTCAGGACTCCCTGAGGCTGTGTCACAGGCCCGCATATTCAACCTTGGTGAAATAAACTTTCTAAATTAACTGAGACCTGTCTCAAATTTGGGAGTTTCACAGAGTCTTGGCCACGGAGGTAGACTTTCCATCATCCTGCACCACTCCCACCTCACCAGAATATCCAGCCAACCCGAACACCCTCTGCCTGACCAACTGATTTAAAATTTGGATTCCAAGATATTTAAGATTGACCCATTAGATTACCTCAAAATCAAGAATTTCTTTTCATAAAAAGACTCAACATTACACCAAGAAAATGTAATGGTCAACCCTAAAGTGAGAGAAAATAATGGCAGTAGACATATGTAGCAAAGAGCTTCTACCAAAGTATCCCACATATCACTAAGAAAAATACACACAAACCAACAGAAAAATAAGCATACACCTTGGACAGGTAAAAATAAATATCTAAATGGATGATATACTTTGAAAAGGTGAACATCAGAAAAGTGCAAAATAGAATAAAAAATATTCCCCTTCCCTCAGAATGGCTAAAACGCCAACAACTGATAGTAATACCAAGTGCAGGCCATAACAGGAAGCCAGTAGGGCTTTCATATTCTGCTGATGGGAGTGTAAATGTCTACAGGTACCTTGGAAATTTATTTTGTAGTATCTGCTAAAGCCAAAAACCATGTGTACTATGACCCAGAGATACAACACTTCTAGTTATGCACCCTACAGAAATGCATACATTTGCTCCCCTCCCATAAAATAATGCACACAAAAAAGTTCACAGTGGCTCTATTCATAACAAAACCCACATATCCATAAACAGTAACATGGATAAGATAAATTGTGGTAGTTGCATACAACAGCAAAAACAATAAACCAGTTATTAGGTTGGTGCAAAAGTAACTGCGGTTTTTGCCATTAATTTAATGCCGTTACTTTTTGCCATTACTTTAATTGCCTAAAATACACGCAATAATATCAATACAGCTCAAATGCACAAACAGAGGGAAAAAAGGCAAGATACAAGGCCAGCACATGTGGATGGTGAGAATTTCTCTAACGGGAAACATGGGAAGACAGAAGACAAAAGGCCTGTTTGGAAGGGGACAGGTTCTCACACTGGCATTTGGTTCATCACCCTTTCTGCTAAATCCACCAGGCACCTTTTGAGAACTGGCCTTACTGCAAGGCCAGGTGGAGGGTGGCCAAGGTAAGGAGATTTTATCTTCCCCAGGATTACTCAGTGCTTGAGACACTGGTGCTAGGATGACAAGCTCATCCCTTTTGGTCTGGGACTTACTGGTTTTAAAATGGGGAGTCCTGTGTCCTGGGAATCTCAGATCTGCATAAATAAAAATCTCAGACCTGCATAAATAAAAATCACTCTGAAATTGGAAAAAATAGGGATTCAAATTCCAGTTCACCCAAAATTGAGGAACATTCTACAATGCAACTGGCCTGAGCTCTCCAAAAATGTCAGTATCATAAAAAAAGACAGACTGAGGAACTATGACACCATGAAAATAATGGAAGCAGTTTTACATTCCAAGTTGGATCCTAAATTGGGAGATAAATTGCTAAAAAGGACATTGGGGTTAATTGGCAAAATTTAAATAGACAGCAGACAAAATCAGGGGCCAGATAATAATTATTTTAGGCTTGGCAGGTCAAGAGGCAAAATCAAGTATATATGTGGGCATTTATAGAACCACCTTAAATGTAACCATTTAAAAACAAAAAAATTCTTTGCTCACTAGCTATAATAAAATAAACGCAAAAAAAAAAAAAAACAAAAAACAAAAAACAAAAAAAAAACACACAAAGAAATAAGCAGTTGGCTGGACTTGGTTTTTGGGTCTTAGTTTGCCAACTCCTGGATTAGAAAATATTTTTAGGCCAGGCAGGTGGCTCACACCTGTAATTCCAGCACTTTGGGAGGCTGAGGTGGGCAGATCACCTGAGGTCGGGAGTTTGAGACCAGTCTAACCAACGTGGAGAAACCCTGTCTCCATTAAAAACACACACACACAAAATAGCTGGGCGTGGTGGCGCATGCCTGTAATTCCAGCTACTCGGGAGGCTGAGGCAGGGGAATTGCTTGAACCCAGGAGGCAGAGCTTGCAGTGAGCCGAGATGGCGCCATTGCACTCCAGCCTGGGCAACAAGAGCGAAACTCTGTCTAAAGAAAAGAAAAGAAAAGAAAAGAAGGAAGGAAGAAAGAAGTTTTATCAATAGCAAATTTTGTGATTTTGATTAGGAAACAGGGGCACCATGTCTTTAAATTGCTTTCAGATAATTCAGAAAATATAATTTATAGAGAGAATCAGATCGCAAATGTGGAAAAATATTAAAAGTTGGTGAATCTGGGTGAAAAACTTAAATGAGCCCTTTGAACTATTCTTGCAACTTCTCTGTAAGTTTTAAATTCTTTCAAAATATATTTTTTAAAATCTCAGTTCCACTCATCTCTGTGACTTTGACCGATTTTCCTCTATGCAGAGCCTCCTCCTATATAAAATGGGCATAGACTGGGCGTGTTGGCTCAAGCCTGAAATCCCAGCACTTTGGGAGGTTGAGGCTGGAGGATCGCTTGATTCCAGGAGTTTCAGACCAGCCTGGGCAACGTGGTGAAACCTCATTTCTACAAAAACAAACAAAAATTAGCTGGGCATGATGGTGAAACCTCACTTCTCCAAAAAAAAAAAAACCTTAGCTGGGCATGGTGGCAATGCCTCTAGTGCCAGCTACTTGGGAGGCTGAGGCGGGAGGATTGCCTGAGCCTGGAAGGTCGAGGCTGCAGTGAGCCATGATCGAGCCACTCCACTCTAGCCTCGGTGACAGAGCAAGACCTTGACTCAAAAAAAAAAAGAAAAAAGAAAAGAAAAGAAATGGCATAATGGGCACAATACTAGTTGTCTCCTCTGGAGTCTAGCCAACACCTGTCCGGTCTCTCCCTACTCATTGACTGAGCACTTGCGGTATACAGTCACACTCCCACACACTGGTTCCGAACAGAAAAGTCTCCTGCTGTTGCAGAATTCATTTCACTGCACTCAGGTGGGTTTGGGGGATACAATCAGGTCATGACGCTGATGTATTTGGCACCATGACTGGCAGAATGTAAAGAATCAATGTTCCCCATCAATATCATTGTTGTAGAATAGTTATCACGACCTTGACAGGCCCTCCATGACTAAACGGTAACAGGTCCTTTAGGGGAGATATCCCCGCCTTCCTGCCTATAATGAAACTGGTCTCTTCCCACTTCATTCATCATAGCATTGAATGTGTCAATATTTGTGGGGTGAATAGGCCCGTGATAACCATGTTTTCAACCAATTACAACTCTGTCTTTATCTTCTCCAACAGGAGGTTATGTTAATATTGAATCAATTCACTCCAACATAATCTTTTTAAAAAAGGCTCTTCAAATAAAACATCGCAGGAAGCCACCTGTTCCATAGTTCCTGGCTGGGGAAAAATGTTCCCCAGGTGCCCACACACAAAAGACTCCCATCAGGGTCATCTTCCCAGTGCTTATTAATTATTTCCAGTGTCTCATGGAAGCATGCACGACACACAGTGACAAATGTCCCAATTAAGGGCACTGAGCATGAATCCAGGGTTATTAGTCTTCAGGGCACTAATAGAGAGCCTCAGGCTACTAACAAACCACCGCTGGCAGCTCACGGTATATGAGTCGCACGAGGCTGTGTGGCCCCATCTGAGTAAACACCGGAGCTGAGCCAGAATTCCCAAGTGGAAGGAACTATAGGAGCACTCAGGGTGTCCAGGGAAGATGTGGCCTGTAGTCCCCGCATTTTGGGAGGCCGAGGCAGGTGGATCACTTGAGCCCAGGAGTTCGAGACCAGCCTGGGCAACATAGAGAAACCTTGTCTCTAGCAAAAATACAGAACAATTAGCCAGGTGTGGTGGTGCACGCCTGTATTCCGCTTGAGGTTGATGCTGTAATAAACTGCGACTGCACCACTGCACTCCAGCCTGGGTGACAGACCAAGACCTTGCCTTAAAAAAAAAAAAAAAAATTAAAAAGGATATAATAGCCCCAAGACAGCAGAAGACCAACAGGAGGCATTGGTGGTGTTGGGGGAGCGGTTAAATTCCCAGGTGCTTGAGTCAGATTCCCTCAGTTGAAACCCGGCTGGGATTTTTATGAATCCTTTGTGACTTTGGCTAAGTCTCTTATTATGTTTACTCATTCCAGTCCCTGCCTTTAAGGGGTTGGAAAGAAAATGATGGAAACAAAGGGATAATTGCAGGAAGTGACAAGTACTAACTTAGGGGCAGATTATGAGGAAAGAGAGGCGGCACCCTCACCCAGCCCATGGAGGTCCGAGAGGGCTCCAACACAGGACACCCAAAGTCAGCTTCACAGAATGCTTAGATGCTCATCAGGCAAAGAGGGATCAGGGGAAGAAGCAAGAACCCAGCCAAGGGCATTGCTTGGGCAAAGGTGAAGGGGTGAGGGCAGATGCAGAGGATACAAAGTCATTCTAAGCTTTGGGTGAGGGGTGAAAGGAGAGTAGGTGCCAAAATATGCATCCCTGTAGGTCAAGGTAAGAAACCTGGACTTTAGGCTGAAGGCAATGGGAAACTACCCATGGATCTTGAACATACAAAGAACCAACTTTGCATTTAAATTTTAAAATTCTCTCTCCAAAGATCAGACGTACAAAGATCGCTCAGACAAGACCGGAGGCCAGCCAACTTGAGAGAAATCCAAGTACAAGATATTCAGGTGGACTGCAATACAAGCAGAGAGAGATGGGGGGGATGCATTTCAGAGCCATTTAGAGGGTACAATGACTTGGCGGCAGCTTTGTTCTCAGCAGGAAGAGGTGAATACAGCCCCCGGCATGAATTAAGTCAACGGCTAAAGAGTTCAGTGTAAATCCTTCTCTATTTAACAGAAAGCAAATAACGTATTTCCTCTGTGGAAGAGACAAAGGTCATAAGCATGAATCAAATAGGGGGAGAGAAAAAGCAACCGCTGCCCTGTAGCAGACACCATCTCCCACTTTCTCCTTGGAGCCAGGTGTTAGCATCTGCTGTTCACAGATGTCATTTGTGCACAGCGATTATCTCAATTATATATCTTGGTTGTTGGAATTGCTTCTGTCTCCAGATTAGTTTGTTTCCAGTGGAAACATTCCATGGGAATTAATTAGAAATTGACTCTGGAAAAAAAAACAAGTGTCATTAGATCAACCCCACACCTTGTCTGCCTCCCTGTTCCACGAGGTCGTATAAAATCATGTGCTCAGAAACTAAAATTTTCCAATAGCTGACACCGGTGAATGAAAGGAGAGAGCCAATGAGGATGTTATGTTATATTTTGAAATCGTTTTTTGTTTTTTTGTTTTTTTGTTTTTTTTTTTTTGAGACAGTTTCATCTTGTTGCCCAGGCTGGAGTGCAATGGCATGATCTCGGCTCACAGCAACCTCCACCTCCCAGGTTCAAGCGATTCTCCTGCCTCAGACTCCCAAGTAGCTGGGATTACAGGCATGCACCACCATGCCCGGCTAATTTTTGTATTTTTAGTAGAGATGAGGTTTCTCCATGTTGGTCAGGCTGGTCTTGAATTCCTGACCTCAGGTTACCTGCCCGCCTTGGCCTCCCAAAGTGCTGGGATTACAGGCATGAGCCACCACGCCTGGCCAGGAGATCACTGTCTTAGAGTTTTCAATTTAATGACTCCTTTCAAATCCATGGTCCAGTGTTCTTTCTACCAGCCCAATCAGCTGGGATTATCATACCCCCTTATTAGTCAAGAAAGACTCTATGCAAGGCAGGTGACTTGCCCAAGATCTGCAGCAAGGTAAGTGGCACTGGCAGGATTTGAATCCTATATATGGCTTTCAGGAGTCTTCTGCGCTCTATCAGGAGGGTTTTAAGCCTCAGGTGTTCACTGAGATGTATCCAAAGCTCCCAATAGAGGGAAACTGGGAGAAAAGAACCAAATGATTATCTTAGGGTTCTAGATGCAGGGGCAATGGACAGAGGCGGTGCCTGCCCATCTGGACAGAAGATGCTGTAGCTAAGGGAAACTCCGTTGCTGCTGGTAGAGCCTGATATTCTGCACATCAGGGCTCCTGTGATTTAGCTGGGGACTTGCCTTTTTTTTTTTTTGGAAACTGGGTCTTACTATGTTGCCCAGGCTGGTCTCAAACTCCTGGGCTCAGAGAAAAAGACCTCCCTCTGTCTCCCAAAGTGCTAGGATTATAGGTGTGAACCATTGCACCTGGAATCCTGCCAATTTTTACAAGCCATTCTGGCCACACCTTCCTCTGCTCAATAGCTTTCTATGGCTCCCTATGGCTTTGGGATAAAACGGAAGCTCCTCAGCCAAGCTCACTAAACCATTCATGAACGGGCTCCAGCCTCCATTACTGGCACTATCCTCTCTGCCCTTTTTACCCCTGGATACCTTATATTCCAGCAATACCACGTCAAATTGAATACGCTTTCTGTCTCTGTGTGCCTCTGCCCTTTTATGCACTGGTGCTTCCTCCTAGAATGTCTACATACATGTACCTTGTCTAACCAGAAATTCATTTCCATCTTTAAAGAGACAGCCAAAGCTACCAGCTCCTCTCTCAAAGCAAAATTAAGGGCCTCCTCTTTAGCTAATCCAAATATTCCTCCAATAAAGAGTTTATCACTCTGCTTGTTATAGCCTGCTTCTAGGACTAGGAGCCCCTTAAAGGCAGAGACCTTGACGTTTCCTCTTTATCCCTGTAGCTTGGCCCCAAATTCATCCCAGAGTGGAGATCGTATCCATATTCGCAGAGTGAATACAGTTCTCTCTGATAGGTGCATTCGAACACATTCCCTCCTACATGTCCTTTATACAACAAACCTTTTGACTGGGTGCGGTGACTCATGCCTATAATCCCAGCACTTTGGGAGGCTGAGGTGGGCGGATCACTTGAGGCCAGGAGTTAGAGACCAACTCAGTGAAACCTGGCCAACATGGTGAAACCCCATCTCTACTAAAAATACAAAAATTAGCAGGGCATGGTAGCAGATGTCTGTAATTCCAGCTACTCTGGAGGCTGAGACAGGAGAATTGCTTGAACCTGGGAGGCAGAGTTTGCAGTGAGCCAGAGATGGGGCCACTGCACTCCAGCCTGGGTGACACAGCGAGACTGTCTCAAAAAAAGAAAAAAAAAACACCTTTCTCTAGGTTTTCCATCATCACAGTGAGTGAGTGTAAAGGTCACAGAACATGTTCAAATTTCTCTTTTCTTTTTTTTTTCTTTTTCCTTTTTTCTTTTTTTTTTTTTGAGACAGGGTCTCGCTCTGTTGCCCAGGCTGGAGTGCAGTGGTGTGATCTCAGTTCACCGCAACCTCTGCCTCCCGGGTTCAAGTGATTCTCCTGCCTCAGCCTCCCGAGTAGCTGGGATTACAGTCATGTATGACCACACCTGGCTAATTTTTGTATTTTCAGTAGAGACAGGGTTTCACCATGTTAACCAGGCTGGTCTCGAACTCCTGACCTCAGGTGATCCACCCGCCTCAGCCTCCCAAAGTGCTGGGATTACAGGAGTGAGCCACTGTGCCCGGCCACCTGTTCAAGTTTCTGAAGACTTCACTGGCTTTCCTTCCTCAGCCCCCGGCCGTCATGTGATGATGCTGCTTCGCTTTAGAAAAAGGGCTCAGAAAGGTCAGGACACTTGTCAAAGGTCATGAATTAGCAAGTGCTGGATCCAGTTTTCTCTACTCAAAAATTAACTAATTTTAAAACAGGTGAAAATAAGATGTGTCACACTAGTATAACCTCAGTGGCAGTTTTCCCATCTGCAAAATAGACATACTACCACTGAACTCAAACGGGTGTTCTGAGGGATAAATAAAGCCTATGGTTCCCCCAGAATCCCCCAGTGTGGTTGTTTAAAAATGCAGATCCTGAATTCCAACCAAAACTTGATTTATTTTTAAATGCGGGGGGTGGGGAGGGGGCAGAATCCAGAAGTCTGTGATTTTAAAATGGTGTTTAACTTCTCTGATGTGCAGCCAAATCTGAGAAACCTCCGAGACACTAAGGAAAAGTCTGGTACGTAGTAAGTGCCTGACAATAAAAGTTAATAGGACCCATATTAGGCAAACCAAGTTGTAAGGGTATAGGACATGTATTGCTGTGGGCCCTTAGGTAAATTACTCAACCTCTCAGAGGCTGCCTCTTCATTAGTAAAATGGGTTGAAAATAGGGATAGCCACCTCCTAGGGTTATGGCAAGGATGTTCTGAAATAATATACTTAAATGTTGCTAAGCAAACCTCATCTGCACATCCCATCGATTCCCAATCAACTCCATGTTTGTCCCTTCTTGCCATCTCTATCAATACTCCCCCAACCCAGGTGACCATTTCCTCTGGCCTAGAAGGGTGCGTTAGCCTTCTAAGGATATCCCCTCATACCTTCCATAATCCGATCTCCACGCAGAACAACAATCCTCTAAAACATGAATCCGATTCTGTCACGCTTCACTCACAACCTCCCAATGGCTTCTCACCACCCTTGGGATAAAATCCAAACCTTCCAGGCCCCGTATGTTCTGGTCCCTGTCTGTTTCTCCTTCTCCCAGGGTATTTTAGCTGACCACCCAAGCTAAACAGGACGCCCCTGCAGTTCTCTATCTTAGCACCCTATTTATTTCCTTTCTCATTCAAATTAAGGTGTGGGATGATTCTATTTATTCGTATCATTGTTTGTCTTCTTTTCCATCAGATGTAACTTCTGTGATGGTGGGTACCACTGCTGTCTCACTATCCATGGTGCTTATATTTAGCACACTGCCTGACACACAGTAGGTGCTGCATAAATATTGAATGAATGAAATTGTTCAGCATCATGCTCTGCACTTAAGCAGCAGCCAGCAGCAAAGTTAGCTCCCTCTTCCTTCCTCCTCCTGTCTTCTTTCCCTATCTATGTCCCTGGAGCCTTCAGGCAAAGGACAAATACTGTATATTGGAGAGGAGATGCAGCAATGCCCAATGTCATCACTGCTTTATTTGATTAGCTCTGACTCTGGCATCCGGGACACGTGCGCTGGGAGCCAAAGCAACTGTATCCTGACCTCTGGTCCACGCGATCCCATCCTTATAACGATTTCCATGACAACAGCAACGAAAAGCCAAGGCTGTGGATTTCCTTTGATAGGAGCCGGATGCAGAGACCGGGAAGAAGGACTTTCAGAAGAATGAGGCTCTTTGATTCAGCTCAAAGCGCCTTCATTAAATACCACTTTTTCCCAAGAACATGCATTTTAACCCTGCAGAGGGTGAATTCTCATGAATACTTAATAAAACAAAAAAAGAAAAAGTAACAAAATCTCTGTGGTTTCTTTTCAAAAACATCCACCTGTTGGGGGAGGGGAGGCTTGGGTGTTGTGGCACTGGGGACATTTTGATGGAAGATGGGCAGGCATGTGGCCTTCTGCCAAGCGAGTTGCTTCAACTCAAAATGCCTGGCCCCTGGCTGAGCCATCACACAGCAACTGTGCCTCCCTGGAGGCAAGCCAGGTGGCTCAAGGTTCCCTACCCACCTGGTCAGCCAAGCAGACAGGAAGATGCAATGTGAGTCAAAAGCATCTCCCAAGTCTGCACTTAGAATCACAAGCTTTGTATTCAAAACCCCGACTCTGCCACTTACCTACTGTGTTACTTTGGGCACACCACTTGCCACCTCTGGACAACATTTCCTCATCTGTAAAATGGGCACAATGCCACCTCCCCTCCCCTAGGAGCATCATGAGGATTAAGCAGGGTGATGCGGTCAAGCACAGGCGATACTGGCTTCCTGACATGGCCATGAAGAGGATAGAATGACCAGCCATCCTGGCTTGCCCAGGACCCAGAACTGGTAGCGCTAAAACTGAGACAGTCTCAGACAAGTCAGGAGGGTGGATCACCCTAGAAGAGAATGGTCTGATAAAGGAGATGGCTAAGAGTCGTAGAATTTTCAAGATGGAAGGGTCCTCCCAGTGTCTTCTGGTTTAACAAGTTTACTTCTGTCATATTCTTTCCAATAGCATAAACTCGGTCTGTTCATGAGAAAACCATCAAACCCAGATTAGAGAACATCCCATGGGATACCTGTCTAGTGCTTCTCAAGACTGTCAGGGTCCTGAAAAGCAAGGTCAGCCTGAGAAACTGTCCCAGAACAGAGGGGACTGGGCAGGCATGGCAATAAAAAGCAGCGTGCGGTCCCGGGTTGGATCCTGGGAGAGGAAATGGGCATTAACAGAGAGACTGGTGAACTCCAAATCAGGTCTGAATTCAGGTCTTCGCTTGGTTTTGTTTTGGTTGAGGTCTTCTAGTTAAGTGAATAAGCTCTAACTGAAATGTTTTGTTTTACAGATAGCAACTGACACCAGAGACTGGAAGCGGCAGAAGCTCTGGGATCTCTGTTTCCAACCATTGGCACTATAGTCTGTTGCCTTTTGCTGCTTTCCTGGAGACCTGCTGGTCGTCATGGGCTGTGTCTCCAGAAGGAAGAGAGAACAGCACTGGGTTTGGAGTTGGGAAACACGGGTTCCAGGTTTGGCTCAGCCTCTGACTGGAGGAAGGGATGGTAATCCTCCAGGAAGGAAGGTGGTGAAGGCATCTGGGCTTAGCAAGAATGACTGATCCAAGGAAAGGTAACATCAATTGCGAGGACACAACACTCTCGGCAGAGCTCTAAGCCTCCCCAGGTATCTTCAGCTACCCATGGGGACTGGTAGCAAATACTGAGTTCCTGCTACATCATTCAGCTTTGGGACCTCTCTCCCCAAGGCTTGCACCACCCTGTCAGATCCATTCACATTTCTCAACACTGGCTGCCCTGGACCACACTGTCTGTCGCCGGAACAGCCCACACGCATGACATCTCCTCAGGTCCCCGGGCTCTGCTCTGGCCTCACTTCCGTACCATCCTCAATCTTGCCACTCCTCCTGTCCTCCTTTGAAGCAGCCAGGGACGGTAGAGCCTGAAGATCTGGGTTCAAATCCTGATTCTGCTGCTTTCAAGCTGCGTGACTTTGGGTGGGTCATCACGCCTTTCTGCCACCCAATCACCTGAACTTGTGAAATGAAGTTGATGATCCTCACCTCACTCAGCAATCCTGAGAACAGCATGCAGCACCATGTACGGAGATACAGAGGACCCAGTACCTAGTGAGGGCTCCAGCTGGTAGCAGCCAGTGGTCAGCATCATGTCTTGATCAATATCATTAGCATACTAATAGACAGTCAAACTGCCAACGTTTGTATAACTGTTGCTGTTGTTAAGCATTGGTTTTGCATGACTGGCACTATTGCTATTTGGCTCATATACACACCACACATACACACACACACACACACACACACACACACCAGGCACACTGCACTCAGCCATTCTGGCTAGTGTTGATGAAGTCCTCCAGACATCATCTCTGAAGAAGGCAACAGGACTCCTTCTTAGATCCCTCCTCCTCACCGACACTCCATGTGACCCTTGCAGCCCCGAAATGTCCCCCATCTCCCTGCAGTTCTGTGAAAGTTGGAGGTTGGCACCACGGTTCCGCTCATACCTGGGAGGGAAAGCCATTCCCTGCAGGTCGTAGCATCCTCCCCAACCTGATTCTCAAGGGGATCCCAGGACCCCCACCTGGCTGTGCACTTTCTCCAGCTCCTCCTTGCTGACTGATGTCTTGCCATCCTCCATGGTGCCGAGAAGGAGCTGCACGTCTGACAACAGTGCATGTGTCCTCCTGAGGTCTCTCCGAAGTCGCTTCTCCACGTCAAAGTCCCGATGGCCAATCTGAAAGCCAAAGGAAGACCCATGAGCTTAGGTGGCAAAGCAGTGGCCAGGGTCTAAGTTTTCCGGAACCAGGCTCCCTGGTTTAAATCCTGCCTTTGCCACTCACACTGTGTGACCTTGGGCAAGACCATTCTCCTCCCCGAGCCTCAGTTTCCTCAACTGAGAAATGGGATTGGCACCAACCACATTGGGCTGCTGTGAAAATTAAATACCTGCCTAGCCTAATGCTTGACACAGAATAAATGTACAAGAAATATAAGTTGCTATCATTGCTGCTATCATAGCTCGTATGGATCCAAAGTCACTCCATCATCCCACCTTTTGCGCACAAGTCATCAGTATGACCTCACCTCATCTTGTAAGAGCCTCATGTGCCAGGTGAATCCCTCTGCTGCTGGCCAGGTTCTGCTGACAGAAGTTAGGACAGTCCTGGGTGGGCAGGGACTGGACAGAGCCTCTCGATTTCTGGGGAGTTATTAATGTTATTGATCTGGGTGTTGTTGTATGAGTTTATGAAAATTCATTGAGCTGTACACATGGGATATGGAGTCCTCTGTATGTGTGTTACACCTCAGTAAATTGTAAATGTGCTCCTTTTGATGATCTAAGTCAATCTTTTCTGTTCTTTGGTCCTGTTTTCCAGTTTAAGGACAAGAAAATGACATCATTTGCTGCAGAGGAACCTTACCCAGTGGTGAGTACATTCCTTCCCCCAGAATCTTGAATTTGCCAGGGACAGCTGTTGAGGGAGTCCCAAAGAAGCCACATCCTGGACTGGGCACCAGGACTGTGACCTTAGACTCCTTGACAGCTTTCAGTGACCAAAAAGTACAGGCTAAGCCAAAGCAGAAGAGGTACAGAATTACACTGGGCCCTACATGAAATTTCAACAGCCGGTCGGTCACCTCTCTAGAAACAGCACTGACTTAAAAGACAACGTGTTAACATCCCTGAAAGAAACTAACGACTCCTTTCTCGGACTCTTCAGGAGACCAGAGGATACAATACGGGCCTGTCCATCAGATGGGGAGTTTTAAGGAAAACAGGGTGCAGGTCCCTCAACACTGGGATGTGGTTTTTACACACCTGGAAATCTGTGTCTCCACATCAAATGCTAACCATTTCCTGGGATGCTCAGAATGTCCTGGAATATTCTAGAAAAAACACGGGGTTGAGAATGAGCAGATCTAAGCTTTAAACCCTGGCTCACCATTTGTTGATGATGGAACAGTGGCTGAGTCACGCCACATCTCTGAACCTGAGTTTTCTCATCCACAAAAGGAGAGGTTAAAAAAACACCCTGTCCTTCCTGTTGAGATAAGACAAGGATCAGACGTGATATTGGATTCCAAAGCACTTTGTATGCTGTTGAGTGCTTTGCAAATATAAAGGATTGTGAGTATTGTCTGATGACCTAGAATGTGTTCCTCCAAATTTTGTATTTCTATTTCTCCACTGCTGGTTTTGAATTCTTTGACAAACAAGTTGGTTCTTAGAATATGGTCTTTATATCTGAAATGTATTGTTTTGGTAGGTTGAAAATGCTGTTCTATTATACACACACACACACACACACACACACACACACAGTCTCACCTGCTGAACTGAGGGCTGGGCATTGTGCCAGGCTCTTTGTCACGTGTTATTGCATTTAACTCCTGTGACAATCTCCTTAAACAGACCTTATTACTATTGCCTTTACAAATGTAGTAATAGCTTACATTTATAGACACTTTCTAAGTGTCATATACTATTCTAAACACTTTATAGCTATTAATACATTTAGTCATCATGATGAATCGATGAGGTGTATAGTATTATGATTCCCATTTTACAGATAATGAAACTGAAGTTTGCAAAGATGAGGTAATTTGCCTCAGTTCACACAGCTAGTAAGTGGCAGAGTTGGAATATGAATCCAGCTTTTCTGGCTGGAGAGTGGTAATTTTAGTAAAATATACCATTAGATAGGTGTGTTTTAGTCTTTAATTCTGAAAAAAATACATCATGGGAGCACAGAAGAGCATTATCCAGCTCAGGCTGGGATGGAATTGGGAAGTAGAAGGTAGCTACCACTAGCGAGGGGAGGTAGAGGCAGGATGTTTTAGGTAGAAGGCACTTAATGAGTAGAGGCAGAGAGGCGAGAAACAATCTGGGCTATGCATTTCTGGGTGGTTGCCATGAGGGTATAAAACCCTGGAGTGGGTGGGGGGCAGGTTACAAAGTGAAAGAGGTTTTCCAGGGCTCTTACATGGAGGAACAACTGATATGAAAGAAATGATCTGCCCAACATCATACTGCTACTAAGTGGCTATGCAGAGATCTGAATCCAGGCAGCTCAGCATTAGGATGTAAGTCTCTAACCACTGCACCACAGTGCCTAGTGGAGCTGCTTCATGAACCCAGATTTACTTACTCTAGAACCCAGACTCTTACCATGATTACGCTTAGGCAGTGGGCTTTGCACATTTCTTATATTTGTGTCTGTTTCTGTTTTGCGCATACCCTAGAGTGCCTTTAATTCTCCTGTGGGGCGAGTTAGCATCAGGGACATTCCCTGATGTTGACACTGACCATGCAGTAGAGATGGCTCAGATTCTACGATCTTCACTGCCTGAAAGGCCCTGAAAATGCTGGCACTTTTCAGAGGAAGCACTGCAAACAAAATTCACAAGAAAATCTCAGACCAGTCATCCTCCCATTTATAATAAATGGCTACAAGCGAGGAGGGCAAAAAATACCACTCATTAGGTTAATGGGAAATAAATGTCATGCTGCGAGTTTCCATTTTGTAGCACAAAGATTCAAACTTTGATAAAGATGGTTAATAATTAACCAATAAATCTACATGATGTTTAGTGTTGTTATGAGTAACTATATTGCAGTCTTAGTTGGTTCACCATTTATCATAAAGGCAAATTATTTGGGGAACTTGTTAAACGTCCATTGTCAAAAGAATCTCCAAGCACTATTAAAATATGATCTAGACGTGCTGTTAGGGATAATCAAACCACTTTACAGATGGGGAAATTGAGGCTTGGAGAGAGAATGCATGTTGCTAAGGGTTTCACAAATTAATGGCAGAACTGGCTGCCTGAGAACACGATGAAAAAAAGATGGTCCACAAAAATATGGTTCTAGCTAAGTGGACCTTATTGCTTTTAAGCAGAATCATAATAGGTTTTTAAAATGATAGACATTCAAATAATATAGACCTCATTTAGAATCTTCCTAGGGTACTAACTTGCTAGGCAATCCTGGGCAAGTTGCTTTACTTTTCCGAGCCTTACTTCTTTCATTTATATGAAGGAAATAATAATATCTAACCCACAGCATTACTGTGAAAATTAATGTTGGTAAAAAAATATGATTAAGCATGTATCTTGAAATTTATGAGTAACAACCAAACAAACAGAAATAAAGTTTGTAGCTTCTGAACCAATAGTTCAAAAGAGAACACAGGAAACATCAATCTATCTAAAAGTAGGAAAGCAACAGAGGGAGAGCAATGTAAAGGAACATGAAACTAAAAAAACACAAAATAAGATAATACAAAATGGTTTCAAATATATCAGTCATTATAACATATGTAAATAAATTAAATTTTTATATGAAAAGCTAGACTAAAATATTGCATTGAAATTATCCAGCTGTTTAAAGAAAACACATGAACATGCACGCATACACACACACACACTCCCCTACAAATCTTTAAAATGAAATAGAAGCCGGGCGCGGTGGCTCAAGCCTGTAATCCCAGCACTGCGGGAGGCCGAGACGGGCGGATCACGAGGTCAGGAGATCGAGACCATCCTGGCTAACACGATGAAACCCCGTCTCTACTAAAAGATACAAAAAACTAGCCGGGCGTGGTGGCGGGCGCCTGTAGTCTCAGCTACTCCGGAGGCTGAGGCAGGAGAATGGCATGAACCCGGGAGGCGGAGCTTGCAGTGAGCCGAGATCTGGCCACTGCACTCCAGCCTGGGCGACAGAGCGAGACTCTGTCTCAAAAAAAAAAAAAAGAAAGAAAGAAATAGAAAAAAGTTTTGCAGGTAAACTGACTAAAATAAATCAAGCAAAATAAAATAAGGCAAAACTCACTCATGGAGAAAGAAAGACACCAGGTAAGAATCGAAGCAATGATCTTCAAGAAAATAAAGTAATGCAAAACTTAGATGTACCTAAATATATAACCATAAATACATAAGGAGAAACTATGACAGAATTGTTAACAAAACTTGGAATAACAACTCTCATGGTAAGGATATAACAGGACTCTCTCAGAAACTGATCAAGAACTCAAAACCAAAGTTAACAGAGGGTAGTTTTTAAAAATACATAATCATGTATTTTAAAACTTTTCTTTATGGCTTATGCTTTTACATTTGTATATAATGTTGAAATAAAAAATTAACAAGCTTGATTTATTTGCCACGTATAGAACCCTGTGCCTCATAAACAGTTACATTATTTTCCACTCAATAGTTCATTTTTGTTTCTTTGGTTTTATTTTTGTTTTTGAGAAAAGGTCTCACTCTGTCACCCAGGTTGGAGGGCAGTGGCGTGATCCTGGCTCACTACAACCTCTGCCTCCTGGGTTCTAGTGATTCTCATGCCTCAGCCTCCTGAGCAGCTGGGATTACAGGTGCCCACCACAACACCTGGCCAATTTTTATATTTTTAGTAGAGGCAGGGTTTCACCATGTTGGTCAGGCTGGTCTCAAACTCCTGATCTCAAATGATCTGCCCATCTTGGCCTCCCAAAGTGCTGGGATTACAGGTGTGAGCCACTGTGCCCAGCCACACACAATAGTTTATTAAACTCTACCAATAACTAGAGCAACAAAGAGATCTCTACAATTTCAAAGAAAAGATGTTATGCATTCTACCATGTTATCTATCCAAAGTGCCCTTAAATTAAAAATTAACAATAGAAAGTTATTCTATCCTAAATCATCATCCTAAATGTTAATAAACTTGAAACTCGAGTTCTAGATAGCTTACAGGTTAAAAGAAAAAAGAACAAAAGATAAGACAAAACACTTAGTAGATGGCGCTAAAACAGCAATTCCAGGTAAATGTATTATCTTAAATGTACTTAAAAGAAAACATTTTAAGTGGGAAACAAAATATTGAAGGTGAGTCAAACATTTTAATACTAAAACTGAAGACCAAGAACAAAAATCTAAACCAATGGGGCCGGGCACGGTAGCTCACGCCAGTAATCTCAGCACTTTGGGAGCCAAGGCTTGTGGATCATGAGGTCAGGAGATCGAGACCATCCTGGCTAACATGGTGAAACCCTGTCTCTACTAAAAATACAAAAGATTAACCGGGCGTGGTGGTGGGAGCCTGTAGTCCCAGCTACTTGGGAGGCTGAGGCAGGAGAATGGCGTCACCCCAGGAGAGGGGCTTGCAGTGAGCTGAGATCGCGCCACTGCACTCCAGCCTGGGCGACAGAGTGAGACTTCATTTCAAAAAAAAACAAAAAACAAAAAAAAAAAAACACACAGAAAAAACAAAAAACTAATCAGCGGAAAAAAGAAGGAAAAAGAAACAAATACACAACAAAGAAGCAATAAAACAAAAGCAGGTTATTTGAAGGGATTACACATAAAACTCTAACAAGACTAATCATCATTAACCACAAAAAACTCAAAAGTAAACATTATTGTGATTAAAAAGAAAATAATCTGATACAGTAGAATTTTTTAAATAACAAAATACCATGAACATTTTTTATGTCAACCTATTTGAAAAATTAGATGAAATAATAAATGTCTAGAAACATTTTAGTTACCAAAGTTCACTCAGTAAGGAAAAGAATTATACCTGAATTTGTGTTCAGTTATGATTACAGCATTTTGGCACAGTAATCAAATAGGGTTACAAGCAAATTGTATCAAATTTGCAAGAACTGCATGATCCAAATTTTACAAAAAATTGTCTCAGAAATAGTTGTGAACTCATTTTATGAGATTAGTATAACACTTGGCAAAGTCTAAGAGAAAAAAATTACAAACCAATCTTACTTATGTGCCTGGTTTCAAAAATCCTAAATAAACTCTCAATAAACTGGTAACAATCCAAAAGAGCCATGTATTGAAAACATATGACACTAAGAAAGGTTTATCTGGGAAATACATCAGGATACATTAAATATCTAAAATATACTACATTAATAGATTGAGACAGGTCATCAGATTATCAACAATTGCAGAAAAAGCACACAATATTCAATAATAAAACATCTTTTTTAAGATATTAGAAAACTACAAATACAAGACTGATTTAACCTTATTAAAGTTACAGTTACATGCCACATTACATTTCCATCAGTGAGGGACTGTATATACAATGATGGTCCCATAAACTTATAATACCATACTTTTGCTGTACCTTTTCTATGTTGAGATATGTTTAGGTACACAAATACTTACCACTGTGTCACAATTGCCTACCAAACTCGGTACAGTAACATGCTGTACAGGTTTGTACCCCAGGAGCAATGGACTATATCAGATAGCCTAGGTGTGTAGAAGGCTATCCCATTTAGGTTTGTGTGAATGTACTCTAGGATGTTCCCACAATGATGAAATTGTCTAATGATGCATCTCTCAGAAAGTATCTCTGTCACTAAGCAATGCATCACTGTAATTACCAAATACACTGCAAATATGTATATCACAAAACTTTAGAAGCACTCTTATTAAGGTCAGGAACAAGAAAAGGATGTCAAACATCTTTCTCTACCATTCAATCTTATACTGGAGGCCCAAGCAAATGAAATAAGGTAAGAAAAAGAAACAAGACACAGAAAGCATAACTATTTTTTAAATTTGTTGAGATCCTTGTTGCCTCAATGGGACTATAGGCAGCGGGTGCCTGTAGTCCCAGCTGCTCAGGAGGCTGAGGCAGGAGAATGGTGTGAACCTGGGAGGCGGAGCTTGCAGTGAGCTAAAATCGCACCACTGCACCCCAGCCTGGGTGACAGAGCGAGACTCTGTCTCAAAAAAAAAAAAAAGTCAAAAGCAA
>NW_012101521.1:1294441-1346171 GCF_000951045.1 Mandrillus leucophaeus | reverse complement strand
AATAATAATAATAAAAGAAGAGTATCTTAAGATATAAAAGCACAAACCATAAAACATGGTTAACACGACTATATTAAAAATATTTTTTATTAAGCTAAGGACACTATAAACAAAGTGAAACAATTATGCATAGTGTAGGAGATATTTGTAAAATACATAACCAAAAACGGATTCGCATCTTGTATAAAGGTCATGAATGATCAATAGAGAAAAATGAGACAAAATTCTATGAATAGGCAATTCACATAAGAAAAGGCCACAACCAACATGTGAAAAATGCACAGCATCCCTAGCAATGAGGGCCATGCAATACCATTTAGCACCCGATGCCTGGAAAAAATGTTTAAAGATGTCTGACAGTGCCGCACGTTGGTGGGGACGTGAAGAAGTAAAATCTCAAGACACGTCTAGTGACAGTGGAAACTGCTGCAATCACTTTGGGGAACAATCTGAGCGATATTTAATAATTCCCAAATTGTACATTCCCAGGAGCCAGCAATTCCTCTTTCAGCTACATACCCTGGAGAGACTCTCGCCCGTGTGCACAGTGAGACAGATATGAGACTATGCATTGCAGTTTTGGGTTTTAGGGTGGAAGTGACTAACTACCCACCAATAGAAGAAGGAGATTTTTAAAAATGAATGCTGCGTGGAAATTAAATGAATTAATTAGAGCTGCATGTATCATTATGGACTAATCTCAAAAACATAATATAGAGGGGGACAAAGTAAAGTGCAGAACCATATTGCTACCTGTGGCTGAAGTTGAAATATACATTCAGGGGAATTATACACTTCAAACCCCAGGGAATGGTTTCATCTAGGGAGGGAGGAAAGAAAGAGGAAAGCAGAGCCAGGAGTGAGATTAGGAAGGGACGTAAAGAGGCCACCAACCGTTCTTAAAATGTTTTGTTTCCTTAAAAACATCTGAATAAGAAGTGGCAAAATGTTAATTTATGTGAACCCTGACAGCTTGATTCATAAACACCAATTACATTATTTGTTCTGCTTTTCCATGGGTTTGGCAAAGGTCATAACAAAAACACTTAAAATCATCAAACGTGCTAATTTATTAAGAGGATCCAGTTTGGTGACTCACACAAAGCTGGCTTTTTATTCATCTAAACTTACCTTCTCTTTACATGTAAAATTTATTTTTGCAGTATGTATAAAAACCTGGCTTTGTTAGATTATCTACTCTGTTTTCTCAAACTGTGCTGAATAGAAGGCAGCCTTCTCCCAGTGATTGCCCACTGTCATTCTAGAATCTGGTACTGGGCTGTGCTCTCGCCCTCATGCTGAAGGAAAGCCACCTCAATGACTCTGAATTCAATGGTCCCAATTTCTTGGCTGGAAAATTAGAAAACCCAGAGACAAAGGAAGATTATATCGACTCCCTCAGTTTCCAACTCTTACTCTTGCTGCTGTGATGTCCCTGCTGTGGAAATCACTCCCTAAATCAATTTGTTTTTCAATACATAATAAGTATTTATTTTGTCCAAGGCATGGCTGCCCAAGATGATCATCTGAAGTGGACCCACGTTGTTTTGCGAATAAAGTTAGTGAATCTAGGGAAGGATATTGATAACAAGACCATTACTAATTAATAGACATGGGGCCCGTGTTAAGCAAATACATTAAAATACACTCCTTTGATACTTTAAAAGAAATCATAGAAGCCACAGGTATTTCTCTCCAGCGCTGGGATTTCATGTAGCAGCAGCACAGGAAGGGAATAGAGTATCTGGGAGGTGGAAGAGCCATTCCTTGCAATTCTGAAATCGGAAGCTGGCTCTGAGCTCTGCTGGCTACATTAGTAAAGCAACAGTTCTCAGTAGTGAGGGAAGCTGATTTCTTTTCCCCAAAGGACACTGGGCAATGTCTAGACATTTTTGGTGGTCACAACTGAGGTGTGTGCTACCACAATGTGGTGGGTAGAGGTCAGGGATACTGCACAATATCCCACAATGCACAGGACAGCCCCTCTACCTCAAGGAATGTTCCAGCTCCAGATGTTCATAGTGGTGCAGTTGAGGACCCTGGTGTACACTGACGGGCAGTTGAGAACCCTGGTGTACAGTGATAGCCACAACCCCATAAGGCTCTGCTCTCCAGAAGCTCGGAGTGGTTAACTAGCTCACTCAAAGCCGTGTAGACAGAAGTGGTCCCTCCGAGGCTTAAAGCTACATTTGCCTGGTTCCAAGGCTGACTGCTTCTAGCAAATGTCATGTTCTCAGGAGGGCAGTCATGTGTGCAGTGGCCATTCACACACATCCCCTTAAAGGAAGGACTGTCTACACTCTGATCCCAACAGCTGCTGAAGGCAAAGACAGCCTCCTCCATCGCTCCTGGCTGGACGCACTCTGTTTATTCCCCATGGGTTCTTACAAAAATCCTGCTGTTTGCAGGCACCTGAAGTTCTCTTTGAAGAGCCAATGAATATGGTGGGAACAGAGCTGATGGAGGAGAGGGTATCCCTCAAGCTGTTCTCCCCATGAGTCCGTCTCTCAAATAGGTCCCTGAGGCACTCCTGAATGTCTGCCGATGTCTCCCCCTTACCTGGTCACAGAGGGTTCCGATCAAGCCTTCCAAATCTTGCTTCTCATGGAGGACCATCTGCTTCTCTTCATATTCTTGCTCCAGCTGCATTTCCAGCTGACGGAGCTGTGGATACACAGAGCGGAAGCATACACAGGGTAAATGAACTCCATCCAGACAAACCCCACAAGGCAAGGACCCTCAGGAGGAGGAAAAACGTAGAGCTTGTGGCTTTGTTCCATGAGCCTGCCCTAGTGATTGGCAGGTGGTGTCTCTGTAGGAGAACTTAAGAGCCTAAAAGCTTGGGGGCTGGACAACAGAAGGGAGGGCTGGTCAATGATGGGGAACCTCTCGCCATTGACTGTGAAACCCCCTCCCCCAGGTCCCCAATAGAACAGATGCCTCCCTCCTGTAGCCAAGGCCACTGTTGAATATTTGCAAGTCTTTGCACTCTGATTTTTAATGGCTCTGCACAATATTATGACCAACATATCAAAAATGCATTCCCCTCCTTTATTAAATACACAATGATGCAATAAAAGAAGTTGTATTTGAGATTTTTTGGTGTTATAAACTATATATGGCCCTCTCCAAAATTCATATGGTGAAACCCTAACCCTCAGTGCAGTGGTATCTGGAGGTGGGGCCTTAAGGAGGTAATTAGGTTTCGATGAAGCCATGAAGGTGGAATTTTCACAGTGGGGTGAGTGCCTGAAGAGAATCAGAGAGCTATCTTCCTCTCTCTCTTTCTCCGTCATGTTAATCTACAAACAGGAGGTGGTGGTCTGCAAGCCAGGAAGAGAGCCCTCGCCAGACACTGAACCTGCCAGCACCTTGATCTCAGATTTGCCAGCCTCCAGAACTGTGATAAATAAATGTTATCATTTTTTTTTTTTTTTTGAGACGGAGTCTCGCTCTGTCGCCAAGGCTGGAGTGCAGTGGCCCGATCTCGGCTCACTGCAAGCTCCGTCTCCCGGGTTCCCGCCATTCTCCTGCCTCAGCCTCCCGAGTAGCTGGGACTACAGGCACCCGCCACCTCGCCCGGCTAGTTTTTTGTATTTTTTAGTAGAGACGGGGTGTCACTGTGTTAGCCAGGATGGTCTTGATCTCCTGACCTTGTGATCCGCCCGTCTCGGCCTCCCAAAGTGCTGGGATTACAGGCTTGAGCCACCGCGCCCAGCCTAAATGTTATCATTTAAGCCACCTAGACAATGGGATTCTGCTACAGCAGCCTGAACTAAGACATCTGACTGTAAGCAACTCATTTAATTTGCAACTGGCTCTGATTTCTCAGCGATTACCCAGCAAACACAGACATTTCCCACTAAAGCAAATACCCCACTGTGGCTGCGCTTTGCAGACCACCCCCACCAGCCTCTCTTGTGTACCTTATCTCATCCCCTCCATCCTCCATTTCCACCTCATACCATCAGAGATCCTATTTCACGGGTGGGCAAACTAAGTCCCAGGGAAAATCCAAAGTGCATACTCTGAAATTAGTGGCTGTTTAGAGGAGTTAGTGTCCTGTCTCCTGACCCCAGCTCTTTCTGCCACCCCAGACAGCCCCAGCATTCCCACCCAGGTCACTAACTATTGATTTCCCGCCATCGTGAGAGACAGACTGAACAGAGCAGTCACCAGAATGAGAAGTCAATATCAGTGTTTGTCATAAGGAGAAAAACACCTTTCTCTGACTTCACTCTCTCCTTTTATAAATCTATCCAGAGAAAAGCCTCCGGAGAGTCCGGGTCACATCTCCAACTCATTGGAGCCCTGGCGGAGGGCACACACCATACTTTGAGGCATTCTTAGAATAAACCAGAAATGTATGCAACCTTCACCTGAAGAAACATGGGCAGGGACTGAGAGCTTCCGTCTCCTGACCCATGGAGGGGGGAAAAAGTACTGATTGATGGTCACTTCTTTTTTTTTTCTGGCTCTGTCACCCAGGTTGGAGTGCAGTGGCCGGATCTCAGCTCACTGCAAGCTCCATCTCCGGGGTTTACGCCATTCTCCTGCCTCAGCCTCCCGAGTAGCTGGTACTACAGGCGGCCGCCACATCACCCGGCTAGTTTTTTGTATTTTTTTGAGTAGAGACGGGGTTTCACCGTGTTAGCCAGGATGGTCTCGATCTCCTGACCTCGTGATCCACCCGTCTCGGCCTCCCAAAGTGCTGGGATTACAGGCTTGAGCCACCGCGCCCGGCCTGATTGATGGTCACTTCTATAGAAAGCAAGTTCGTTTCAAAAATTTCGTTTAGGAGTGAGAGAAATACAAGGCACTCTATACCTGTTTTAGAATAAAGACTGGAAAAGCTAAAATCATCTTGAAAAATACACAAAATAACAAAAACTATACATCAAGCAAGGCAGAGTTGAGTGTACTCTGTACACAGGTATGATTCAGGGGATGAGAAGGGAGGGAAGGTCATTATAGATTACGTACTCCATAATGCGAGACCCTGTTAAACGAGGCTTAACCCGAAGCTTTCCAGCAGTTCCACTTTGTAGACCCTACATTCACATCCGTCAACACAGCTCTAAGAATGTTTATCTCAGCACTAGTTATAAGGGCAGAAAACTGGAAACAACCTAAATGTCCAATGATAGGGGATTTACTGTATAAGTTGAGGACATGCTTCGGGTGAAAAACTGTTAAGCCATTAAACATCTAAGTTAGATCTGTATTTACAGACACGAAAAGAGGCCATGAAAACTGCGGAGACAACAGGCTTCAGAACCGCATAGCCTCGTTTAGTGAAAATGGTATCTCCGCAAATCTGCATATGTGTATACAGAGTGAAAGACAGCTATAAAAGAACACTTAAAATAGTAATAATGATGGCTTCTAGGTGATAACATGTCAAGGGGTTATTCCTTTTTTGCACACTGGAATGGCTACAAAGACCTTGGATAAAATGTTAAGAAATGGTTTGACTTGTAAGGAAAATAGTAAGAAAGAATTGATTCTATTATTGAAATTTAGAAGTCCTTGGCATCAGTCACATGGCATTACAGGGACTTAGTAGACATCTCTGAGCCATTATGCTGGATGGTTCCAGAGGCTTCTGGAAGTTCCAAGATCCTATTTAAGATAGGCATTTCCGCTCCTATACCCTTGAAGGCACCTCGATGCTAAGGTCTCAGGTGGTTGCAGAAAGAGTTTGTCCCCAGATCCCAGACCCTGTCCTCCTCATCACTCTAAGGAAGAGGGCATCCATACCAGACCTTCCAGGACCCAACGGTACAGCTGTGTTCACTGCTCACATACCCGCTTCTGGCAGGACTGACGGACATCCTCCAGTTCCTCCTCCTGGTCCTCACGGTCCTTCTGGTGCATCTGCTTCATCCGCTCGATCTCCAGCTCAAACCGCTGGCGGAGCTGGGGGGACAGCAAGGACAGCACGTGAGGGTGACCCACTCTAACTCTCCAAGCCCTCCATGTCATCCTTGGCATTCCAATTGCATTTTTATTGTTGGAATACATAAATGAGAGTCAAGTTATTTCCCTAGGCATCCTGGGAGGTCACCAATGGTGGGTAAATAGATTAAATATTGCCTCTATCCATTCTTGTGCTTATAACAGACATCACATATCAATCACACTTTCCCACTGAGTTTAGATGCAGCCTCAGAATCCTTCTCAACACTCTTTCTTTTTTATTTTTGAGATGGAGTCTCCCTCTTGTTGCCCAGGCTGGAGTGCAATGGCGCAATCTCGGCTCACTGCAACCTCCGCCTCCTGGGTTCAAGCGATTCTCTTGCCTCAGCCTCCCAAGTAGGCATGTGCCACCATGCCTGGCTAATTTTTGTATTTTAGTAGAAATGGGGTTTCTCCATGTTGATCAAGCTGGTCTCAGGTTGATCAACTGACCTCAGGTGATCCACCTGCCTTGGCCTCCCAAAGTGCTGTTATTACAAGCGTGAGCCGCTGTGCCTGGCTCCCTTCTCAACACTCTTAAGATGAAACATATTTCTCATTCCTGGAGCAGGCATCAGTGATGGTTTTCTGGGTGGGTGGATAGGTAGATGAATGGTAGGACAAAAATTTATGAAGACATGAAAGCCTGGAAAAGAAGATGACTTGCCCAAAATGTTATCTTAGACAATTCACTTTACCTCTGGGTTAGTCCTCTTTCTCTGTAGAAAACAACCGTCTTAGAATGCTACTATGAGAATTAAATGAGATGATATAAAGCACCTAGCACAGTATCTGATACATAAATATTATTTTCTCTTTCCCCATTATTTCAAAAACAGAAAAGACTATCCCCTCCCTCCCCAGCAACCTGACATAATTAAGAGGTGTGATCCCATGAATGAGCTGGGTCTTTACACAACAACCTCCAAAACACATGCAGCAGGCATAGATCTGTGCACAATGCTGGAACTGTGTGAAGTCATATAAAGGATTCTAGAGTGGAAGGCAAAAGAGTCATGAGTTCTAGGTCTAGTTCAAGACTTATACTTTCCTGATCTGCATGATTGACAGACTGGCCCAAGTCCTGGCTTCTCAAATTTTGTGGCACATTAGAATTACAAACGCATTTTTAAAACATACAAATTGCAGAGCTTCACCCTAGACCTACTGGAGTAGAATCCCCAGGGTACAGGGCCCAAGAAAGCTTTGAAGCTTTCCTTTATCTATCTATACTCTTTAATGCTATTGGACCTGGAAAAAGCATTTGGAACTCAATAGTGTAGATGGGTGATACGGTTTTGCTCTGCGTCCCCACCCAAATCTCATTTTGAATTGCAATTCCCATAATCCCCACATGTCAAGGGAAGGACCTGGTGGGAGGTGATTGGATCACAGGGGGTGGTTTCCCCTGTGCTTTTCTCACGATAGTGAATGAGTTTTCACATGATGTGATGGTTTTATAAGGGTTTGACTGTTCCTGATTCACACGCCCTCTCTTGCCGGCCACCATGTAAGACTTGCCTGTTTCCCCTTCCACCATGACTGTAAATTTCCTGAGGCCTCCCCAGCCATGTGGAACTGTGAGTCAATTAAACCTCTTTTTTGCATAAATTGCCCAGTCTCAGGCAGTTCTTTACAGCAGTGTGAAAACAGACTAATACAATGGGTTACCTTGTAGAAATTATAACTTTCTGATCATTTACTCTACTGAGCCAGCACCTCTCACCATGCTTTTGGAACTTCACAAGTGCTGTCCCCAACATGGAAATTAAGCTCAGAAAAAACAATCTGGGTCTTTTAAAACGTCGATAATATTCCCTGCTATGCCGTGGTGAGGAGCAAAAAGGATAGTGTACGGGAGAGGCCCTGTTACAGTTCCTGGCATAAAGTAGGCTCACTTTAAATGTCAACTTCATGCCTTTTTTTCCTTTAAAATGACAGGGGTTATGGGAAGATAATCCAAAACCAAGGAGCCTGAGCAAGCAACTATAATATTTCTTTTTCATTTTTTCTAGCCTCTTGGATATTCTTGACATCTGCAATACCATTTATGTCAAACTTATACGAGTTAACATAAAATTCCCTGGAAAAAGTATTGTATTATAATCAATAAATATCTACTGGATGTCTACAAGGGCACAATGCAGCCTGGGGTTATGGGTGAAGCTGAAGACGGATAAAAGTGTTGAGTCAGCCTCACCTCCTGGGTGAACTGAGCGCGGAAATTCAGGAAGTTGCATTAAGTTTTGGGTCCCTGAGGCCAGGGTAATATATTTTTTGCTTCCAAGCATCAAGTGGTTCCCCAGTGGTATCTTAAAGAGTTAACACAGTTTTTCAAGAGGGCTTGTTTTATTCTTGGCTCTGGGAAGATCCTGTTCATGTAAGGAACACAAGGAACACTGGGTTGCTACATGGCACTGCACCGTCATCCATGCCCTTTAAAGACCTACACAGATATTCCACCTTCTTCACAAACCTTCACTGATTCATAGCTGTGGCTGGCAGGAAGCTAGGGGAGAGATAAGGCTCCATATTTGATTGTACAGACAAGGAGACTGATGTCTGGAGGAAACAGGGGTTGCCTAAGGTCATATAGGCAACAAGCTGCCTCAAAGACCCCGTATTACAGCTCCTTGAATATCCTACGGGTATCCTGTCTCCAGGCTTTTGCACAGGCTGGTCCTCTGCCCGGAACTCTCTCATTCAGCCAATTCTCATTCATCCTCCAGCTTCCCGCTTCAGTAAACGTCACTTTCTCTAGGAATTTTTCCCTGATCTCTCCCTCAACCCTGCTGTCATGGCCAGATCTTCAAGTTTAACATTCCTCTAACACTAAGCATGACTATAAACTTTGGGAGGGCAGAGATTGTGTCTGTCTTATTTGCAACTGCACCCTTAGCATCCACAGAGTGCGTGATGCAGAGGAAGTACTTAATGAATACAGGCTGACTGAGTAAAGGACTTGTCTTCCTTATCGCTCCTTAGTGAGCATCCAAGACTTTCCGGATCGTGTTCCCCCATACCCATCACCCACATGTCTTGATACTCACTAGGCTCCATCTTGATGGAGTAGTGGTCAGCAAGAAGCAAGAGCTGACCCCTGGCTCCCCCAACCCCTGTCCCACCCATCCCCACTTCAGTTCAACAGAGCTGCTCAGAGTTCATCTGCTTTACACATTCACGACACCCGATCACATTTTCTCGCATAAGGGTGGCCCCAGCATTTTTTTAAAAAACACTTTAAAGTAATTGCCTTTTACAAAATCCCACAAGAGAAATTCGTTTAGAGCCAAGCATCAGAAAAAGTGTTACTTCCCCCAGAAAAATTTTGTTTGTTTGTTTGTTTATCTCAGGCATGTAACTCACATTTCCTGTTTCTCTCTGACCACCAGGAATTGTAGAGCTAAAACTGTTACATGTGTAAGACCATCTGTTTTGCTTTATCTGCATATTAATTTGCTGTCCCCACCGCCCCCGCTTAGTGTCAATTTTAATTTGTATTTTTCTGGTTTGGATTGTTTTATTTATAATTTTTGTATTCTATTATACATATACCTTGTAAGCTGCCTCAAATTATTTATAGAATGAGGTAAATAAACAAGCATATAAATAAGCAAGCAGACAAATAAAATATTCATCTGGTACTTTGCAGAGGGTGTTGGTACAAGAGTATTTTATATTTTTGTCTTACTCCCTTTGTTATTTTATTATTTTATTTTTCCCAAAGAGTAGCACTTCAATCTGCCTTGAAGTTGTGTACAATGCCTGGCACATAGCAGACATTCAAGGCGGTGTGGGGTCAGATGGCATAGGTTCCAAATCCCATCCTTGACACTTTCTCCACGTCTCTGAGTCTCAACTTCCACATCTAAAGTGGGGATAATACTAAGATCTCCCTACATAAAGTTCTTGGGGAGATTCATGAGATGTGTGGGGAGAGCTTAGGGCTGAGGCTAGTACACAGACAGTACTCAATGAAGGTTAGATATTTGGTCAACAGCTATTTATTGAGCATCAACTATGTACCTGGCCTCATTCTAGGCTCTAGGATTACAGTAAGAAGCCAGAGAAACAGAAAAACAATTTGACTTCAGGAAGCTTATATCCTAATGAGAGAGAAAGGCATAAAGCAAACTTTTAAAAAATAC
The DNA here is from genome assembly GCF_000951045.1 of Mandrillus leucophaeus. Taxonomy (NCBI): domain Eukaryota; kingdom Metazoa; phylum Chordata; class Mammalia; order Primates; family Cercopithecidae; genus Mandrillus; species Mandrillus leucophaeus. The sequence goes on along the minus strand of NW_012101521.1, from coordinate 1,336,065 downwards.
TATCTAATATGATGGCAGGTACCACAAAGGAAAGCAACCCAGCTAAGGAGACAGGAAATGAATGTAACATAGCAGGAGCTATTTGCAAGGTGATTAAGGCAGGCTTCTCTGAGGAGGTGACACTGAACCTTGCAGGAGAAAACTGGATCAGGAAGGATCTGAATGTCAGACTTAGGAGCTTAAAAGTTCCCTGGGATAAAAGGGAGCCACTGAAGGATGAGGAGCAGTCAAGTGAGGCACCCATGTCGTATTTTAATAACATCATTCTTCATTGGAGACATGGAACAGGGTGTTGCCCTGGGACAGGGCTTTCCTACCTGCTCCAGCTGCTTGATGGTGTTTTCCTGCTGGCTCTGGACTTTCTGTTGCTCCACGGCACTGGATTCCAACTTCCAGAGCCTCTCCTTCAAGCCAGCAACACAATTTTCCCCCAGAGAGGGTGACCCCAGCAGCTCTCGTTTATGGTCCTGTAGCATCTCCACCTCCTGCTTCAGCTGCGAGGCTTCCTGCTCCTTTTGCTACAGAGACAAAGAGGACAGAGGTCCGGAGTCACATGAGTATGTCTCCCTCCTCCTCCAGAGATACCTCTACAGTCAACTGGGGCTGGAGTGGTGCTTTCCACTTTCCAGTGCCTGCCGTCTCCACCTGGACTGCACGGCCCCTCACAGCGCCCCCTGTGGGACACCAGCAAGGGCTGCTCTCAGTACTGCTCATACAGTCATGGAGCTGGGGATGGGAGGTGGGATTGGAGTAGACTGTCCCTAGAGTTCAATCTCAGAGCACCTACAAGAAGGGTTGACCCCATTTGTAAGGGAAGTGGAGGCACATCGCTAAAGCTTCCCTGTGTGCCTTCTGAGGCTAGGATTGAGATGTTGGAGCAGGGAGGCAAAGTGTTCAGAAATGACTCTTCCAGGTTAGAAAGTCAGCTCCAGGATCAAATAACTCTTGGCTAGATCATGAAGGAGCTGAGTACCAGGCTAAAGTGCCCAGAGGTTCTCCTGCGAGTAGTAGAGAACCACAAAAGGATGAGGAGCAGCTGAGTGAGGCACCCGTGCTGTATTTTAGTAAAATCTCTCTGCACTGGAGCCTGCATGGACCAGGGCATTGCTCCTGGACAAAGTTATAGCTAACTCATTCTCTGCTGAGCCTGTCGTACCTCCCAGGTAAGCACCTCAGAACCTGTGCAGGTAACTGGAGCAAGATCAAGACATCAAGATTGCTCAGATAAAGGCTGATTATCAATTTGCCAGCCACTGTTTGCTATTTTATTTAGACACATTGGGACCCAGCTGCTTGACAGACCAGGATACCCTGGTGAAGTTTTCTCTCTGTCACCATTTGCAGCAGGTGCACGCTGGAGTTTCCTGAGATTCAGCCACCAAGAGCCAAGACAGCTCTGTGTCCCCTATCCCTTACCTTCAACTGCTGCTGAAGCTGGCCTAGCTCCCACCGGACACTGGTGTTCTCCTGGGTCACTTTCTCACGGAGACCCTTCTCAAACACAGACTCACCTAGGGCCTGGGCCAGCTGCAGGTCAAACCTGTCCAAAGCAGAACATGCGTCAGGGCTCTGTAGGCAGGTGAGTAGGGGAGTGATTGAGGCAGGGGCAGGGAGGGGCTGCAGAGAGGCTACTAGATTCCCAAGAACCATGAGAAAGAGAGCGAAAGGAAGAAGAAAGAGAAAAAAAGAATGAGGAGTTGGAAATTTTTCCCAATGCTTTTACATAAGGCTGTGGATGTAGGATGGGAATCTGAAAAATCACAGAGCAATTTTTAGGGTTTAGATAGAGTTGCCACAAAAATACTTGAACTTATTATTCTAGATTTCTCCCTCGCCAGAGTCATTCTCCCTGAATTTCCACCGTTAGACTGAAACTTCTGCTGCCCTCATCCGCTCCCTACTAAAATGCTCATCTAAATGCTAACCCTAAAATCTAATAAAAATACATGGACAAAAATGAAAAGAGAATAAAATTATATACAGATATAAAGGATATATTTTTAAAACTGGCCAGGTGCGGTGGCTCATGCTTGTAATCCCAACATTTTGAGAGGCCGAGGTAGGAGGATCACTTGGGGCCAGGAGTTAAAGACCAGCCTGGTCAACAAAGTGAGACCCCATCTCTATTTTTAAAATTTTAAAATTAAAAAAATTTTAAATTTAAAATTACCTGGGCATCGTGGCATGCACTTGTAATCCCAGCTACTCTGGAGGCTGAAGTGGGGAGGATCACTTGAGCCCAGGAGGTCAAGGCTGCAGTGAGTCATGATTGTGCCACTGCACTCCAGCCTGAGTGACAGAGCAAGACCTTGTCTCAGAAAAACAAAACAAAACAAAACAAAAAACCTGATCTACCTGGTCTGCCAGTCTATGTCAAGGCCCCTTAAATCTATCAGGTCCCATTTGACATCCACTATTTCCTAACCAGTGAGCAAACAAATGGATGTAAGTAGAATGAGGATATTCTACATTTCACATTTTAACATATTGTCTGGCTTATACTCTCCTATGCCACACTAAAGCATGCTGATTATTGATAAAATGATGGACATTTATACATTCTTGTCCTCATTTGTTTCTCAAGCAGAAAACACAAAGACTAGTCAGTCCTACTGAATGTCATCCAGGGAATTAACGCCTTGTTAGGGGCCCTCCTGCCCTTCTGTGATGACCACTGGGTGAGAAGCACTTCCTGGATGTTATGTCACTCTGTTCAGTTGTCTCAGCCTCCTGGCAGTATCAGAGATGAGGAAACCAATAGAGAAGCCCTTGCCAAGCCTCAGTAAGGTGTGACTTTGAGTCACTTGCCCTTGGCCCAAACAGGAAGTCTCATTGCTCCAGAGATCTTGATATGGCAGAAGTGGGCATGGGGTTTGGCCTTTGGTGGCAAGAAAGTCTCCCTTGTTATAAGATTATCCAATGTTCCTTAATATTAGACTATCACTCAAAGTCTCAGACTCCTGAGAGACCCAATCATAAGGGAGCCCTCCAGTTGGAACAGCTCAGGAGCTTTCTGATTGGCTGTTGGTGACATCATCCAAAGGGCACTATTTGCTGCCTCTGAATGGAAGCATTGTGATGAGCGTGATGATCCAGCCGTCCCAATGTGCCAGATCCTGGGCTGGGATCCATGTCGTTCTTACAACAATTCAGCAAGAAACATGTCATTCAATCCATTCACTGATGAGGAAACTGAAGTTCAGAGAGGAGGAGTGATTCGGCCCCAAATTCCAAAGTGGTGGAAGTGGATTTGGGCTCAGCTTCCCTAGTGTCTTAGCTAGTCTCCCATCTACCTGTCCGTTCCTGGGACAGGTGAGGGAAGACAGTGGGGGCCAGACAGTAACTGATGGTGCAGAGGAGTCCTTGACTTAACAGGCCACTTGATGCCAAAGAGTAGCTACTACAGACCCCAACTCCTACCAAACAGCTCACACTGACCAGCCAATCACCTGAGGCCAGAGAGATTTGCACACAACCTTCACCCTGCTAAGAAAGGGCCTTGGGTCCAGCCTCCCTTGAGTGTGGGAGCCAGTGAGTCTAGCCAGGGCTTACCTGGTGTTTCATCAGCCCTCAGAACCAAGCTTTGTGACCCACAGGGTAATCATGCCACAAACAATCCAACCAAAATGAAACCATTCCAGGCCACTCTGAACTTAGAAGCCAAAGTGGCAAACAGAGACCTCTACCAATGGGGAGACATCCCTCTGTCCTGGGCCCAGCAAACTCAAGAGGCAGCTGCATCTACATTTCGATTAAGCATTGAGAGATGCAAGGAAGTATTTACTGACTTCTAGATTTTTCCTTCACCATAATCATTCTGCCCAAACTTCCACAGTTAGACTGAGACATAAACGCTAATCTACCTGGAAGGGTAATGCCTGCTATCTGCAGTTGGCATCAAAACATAAATTAGCTTCTGCCAAGAGATGGTAACAGAGCAGAGGGCATCACAAGAAAGCTAAGTTTTGAGAGGAGGACATACAAATATGAAGAAATAGGAACTTTCCTGAGGGGGGTATCCTGGGGAGATTCATAAGTCCCTGTAATGAGGGATTCTGTCCAAAGGGAAAAGGAAAGACCAGAAAGATGGAATTTTCTGGCTGTGCAAATTCCAGAGGCTGGCCCCTTTCTCATCAGAGAGCTGAAACCCTCTGTTAGGTCTTTCAGAACAGGAGTAGAACCCATAGTTAGGGGCCAAGAGGGTTACAGCGGGGAGAAACCTGGGGAATGATGGAGTCCAAACCTCTTGTTTCACAGACAGGAGTATATGTCAGACCCATTCTTCAAGATCAGATGACCTGTTAAGTCCAAGGACTCATCTGAAACATTAGTCACTCTCTGGCCCAGAGAGATGGTGTTATTTGCCAAGGTCACACAGCAGGTGGCCAAGATGGAGCCAAGCCATTTTCCCTACTGCAAGGGTAGGGTTCAGCCAGAGCACCCATGGGGAGGTGGAAAGGGGAACAGAGTGATATATCAATAAACGCAAAATAAGCCTTTCTTATTTTGGGGGTGGAGAGCAAGCTAACGATCTCCCAAAGACTTTTTTCAGATGAAGAAGCCAGCTCAGGAAAGCTGAAGGATAAATAAGAGAAATGATATTTAATGCAGATCAAGTTCAAAATCTATGCCACCTCCATGGAAATATAATTCTGCTTCCTACTTCTTGGAAAGGAGGCAGTTTTCACAAAATCACGTCTTGGCTCACGCAGGAACATTTGTCTGTATTTTGTCATGGGCCTTCTAAAAGAGGCTGCTTCCCACCTATTTGCCTTCTATGACATCTCCATTAGGTCTTGGCTGGCTCAAAACAGGACCCCTGTATACCTTTACCCTCACCAAGTGAGCTGGAGAACTTCAGACACAGCCAAGGTGTCCAAGCATCACAGGTTCTGAGGTTTTGCATGAAGAAGCCTATGAGTGTGCGAATCTGGGTACAAATCCAGGCTCCACCATCACTCCGTTGTAACAGCAACCCAATGGGAACGCAAGTATGGGAACCACACTGCGCAAATTCAAGATTAGCATCTTGCTGGTGCACAAGGCCCAGTCTCTGCCAGAATGGCTCATATGATCTGAGAGTCCAAATCCTAAATGAGAAGGCCATATTTTGGCCTCCTCCTTATTCTCTAGTCCTATTTTCACCAATGGAAATAGGAACCAGGATCAATCCACTTAGATGTACTGACTGCATCATTTAGTCCTCACCACAAGGGGGCGATCTTATCCCCAGCCTACGGGTAAGGAATTTGGCTGGGAAGGGCTGAATGACCTGCTCAAGGTCACACATCTAGAAAGAGGCACCTTCAGGACTTGAATGAGATGACTTTAGTATCAATACCTGGGCTCCAAATCACCATGCTGTCTTGACCCTCCGCAATAAACCCTTCGCTCGACAAATGGGATGTTAAGGCCCAGAAAGGCAAAGAAAGCTCCCCAAGGTCACACGGTCAATTGGCAACATAGCTGAGGCTGGCTAAGAGAAAAGAATCATTTCTTGCTGGATTCTTGGGAGACCCATACAGGAATAAGGTGTGAGGGGACAGGGAGGAAGATTAGAGCAAAACAAGAGAGTTGAAGTGAGGGAGTTAGAAGGAGAACCTGGATACCTGAGAAGACCCCAGCTCCAATGTAGCCCACCCTGGCAGCCCAGGTGATGGTGAGGGATGCAACTCACTTCTTCTGCTTCTTCTCCAGCTCATGGTTTCGACTTTGTTGGTTCTCTAGCAGGACGCGGGTGTCCTCCAGGTCACAGGTAAGATGGTGGCACTTCCTCTTCAGTTGGTGAGCCATCTTCTTGGCCCCATCATAAGCACTTCGCAGCTCCCCGAGCTGTAAGAGTAATAGAATGAATTACCTGGCTCTGTGGGCATGGAATGCGCTTTTTACTTTGTATTTCAAGGAGTTGCTATTTCCAAGGTGTGTAATGAGAAAACAGCAGATGCTGGAATGGGGAGACCCTGTCTTGACTACCTTCCTCCTGGGCCACCTCCAGGATGCTACTTTTCTGAGCCTCAGTTTGCTCAGAGGTAAAGTGGGGATAATTCCATCACTCTCTTAAGGTTGATTTTACTTTAAATCTCCAGCCAATGCTCCCACAGACTTTACCTACCCTGCCTCAACTTGATGACCCCCTGAGCCACCAGATAACTCATATCCCCACCAGCCGACACGATCGGAAGGGATATGTGAGGATTAGCCACAGAGCAGCCAAAATGACACACCTAAAAAATCTGACCTGGAATCCCAAGTGACAAGCCTTAAAGGTTAAAGCAGCAAATGGTACTTTGCATGGACTGAATTAACACCTGAATGCACACGGCCTTAAACAAACAAACGTAAAGACTCTTGCATCTTCCTCCAGGAAACACTCTCCCAAATGTCCTAGTTTAGGTCTGGGAAAGAGCAGAGCATGCAACTCAGCACACTGGCTTTGAAGAAATGGCCTCATTACAGAATTGCTTTAAATAAGCAAAACTCTGAGTTAATGAAGCCTGTAATTCTAAATTCAGTATTTGAAGGCAAATGGGATGTTTTCTTATATTCTGCCGCTCAGAGAAGGTTGCAGTTTTATTACTTTTTAATGTATCATAAATATCCCCCTTCCCTAGGGAAACTGACTCAACTTTGTAATTTGTTATTAAAGAACTGGGCTGCTTTCCTGCAGTTGTCCATCTGTGTTTATCTATGGTTCAAGTGTCTCTTGAGGACGACGATGCATGTTCATTTTGAAAGTGACCACTAAAACCATCACCACCAGCATAGAGGATATCAAGAGTCACTTCCATTGTTTATAAAATCCCATGTGATCTCACCCAGGCCCACCTCTGCAAGGCAATCACATGATACTTTTTGCTCACGTTGAGAATAGAATAGATACACAAATATAACCTCCACCCTATGGCTCTCATATCGAATGGGAGAGACTATGAAGTGCGTAGGCAATTACAGTACAGCATGATGAGGCCTATGTTTTGGGAGACAACTCAGGGACTCCCAACTCAATCTGCGTCAGCAAAGACTTTCTGGAGAGAGTGACATTTAAGCTAAGATCTTAAGAATAGTTGGAGATATCTAGGCAGGAGAGAAAAAGAAAGACTGCTCTGGGAAGAAGAAATAGCATATGCAAAGTCCCAGAGGTGAGAAAGAATCAGACATTTTTGGAAGGAGAAAAAAAAAAACGGAGTGTGGCTGGAATCAATGCTGTGCTGGAGTCGGCTGGTACCAATCTGAAAGAGATGCACAGAGCCAATTCTGTGCATCCCTTTCAAATTCCATGTTAGTGACATCACAATGGTAGTTTGAAATTGGCCATGGTGGGAGAATTTACACCAGGGAAATTGGCAAGTGCTACAAATCAGGGCTTTTTCTTTTTCCTGGAGTCATTTACTAGCACACAATTTGTTGGAGTGTGAACTGGTTAGAATGTAGATGAGGGATAGTTGGAGGCCACAGAAGACAAGCAAAGAGACCAAACTATCTGTACATTCATCTAGAAAGGCTAGATAAGATTATATTATATATAGATAAGATTGCATTAGATTTGTAATGTCACCTTCAAGAAAGAAGGACATTTCAGGATATCAGAAATGCAGAGGATGCAAAGCCCTAACAATAATGGTGCATACTAATATTATGGCGGCCAAGATGAGTGGGAAGAACAGTTGATAAATCCAGAAATGTCCTTTAGGATAGAGGTTTGTGTTTCAATGTCTAGACAGAGACAGAAGACAAGGCTCTGGGCTCATGGAAGGTGAAGAGTTGGAATGAAGACCGTTGCACTGACAAACCCCTCAAAGAACTGCATGCACCTCAGTGAGAAGAGAAAATAAAAGCTCCACATCCTGGCCTGGAAGGTGGTAAGAAAGCTTGCTTTCACCCTGGATCTAGGTGGGGGAAGAAGTACTCTCATAAGAATTTTAAACCCCAGGTCTAAGCCTCATGTGGGTTTAGAGATCCAACTGACAATTTTTACACGCTGCAAAAAATCTGAGACCAAGAATTTAGCATTATCTCAGGGACTGCTGCCAAAGAAAGTGAAAAAGGGTTTCTTCTAGCAGAACACACCCACGACCCTGTTATCAAAGGGCTCCCATCAAAATCAATAGAATGTTAAAAAAAATTAAATCTCCTGCTGAAGATTAACTCACGATAAAAAATAGCTAAACACACATACAAAAATTCACTGGGAGAGAAACAAACAAACAAAAAAAAACATTCCACAATGCAGAACACCTGGGACTACTGCGGGAGGAGCAGAGAAACCTGTTGAAGATGAGCTCAAAAACACAATTTACAAAACACGCAAGGAAAAAAATCCACCATGAGAGTCAGCATACTTTATGATCACAGAACAATCTGAAAGAGACTCTGAAACATTCCTTGGCTGCAGTGTGGCAGGTGGTTGAGAGGAGAGGCCAGAGGCAAGGAGGACAGCTAGGAGGTGGTTGCTTTGGTCTGGATGAGAGATGAAGGTAGCAGATTAGAATAGAGGCAACAGGGAAACGTGACAGTTTTAAGACCACTGATAATTATGTAATAGATAAGAAACATGAGTTAAAGGGACTTCCACAGGGTTCATGTAGAAATGGAACTGGAACTCAGATATCCTGAGTTAATATCCATGTTCTTTACACCACAGAGCAGTCTCTGGATAGAAGATCCACATGTACAGACAATATTTTTCATGTCTCTCAGTGACCAGCATTTTAATAACAGTGGAGATGGAGAAACCTGAAGTGGCCGGTATCCTCTTCCTCCCTCCCCAGGGTCAGCTAATACCTCGATCACCCACAGTGGAGGTGAGGGCCTGCCCACTCTCTGACACTTCTGTGGCCCAGACTATCCCCACATCTTACCTTTTGCTCCAGCTCTTTCCTGGCTGTCAGCTCCAAGTTCAGCCTCTCCTCGCATTGCTGCAGACGCTTTCTGAGGAACTCGTTCTCCATCTGAGCACAGTCGAAGCGCATTTGCCACTCGTCTGCTGTTTAACGGAGTCAGGGAGACCAGGATAAGAGGCCAAATGAGTGTAAGGCAAGAGTGAGAGTGGCTCTCCTCCACTTTCTTGGCTCTTGGCATGCCATTTCACAATATTCACAGAGCCCCTGAGCTTCAACCTTGGACCAAGAAACTATGCTTTAACTCTGAGTTTTAAATAACGCTTCCTTCAGGCAGCCTGTCCTGACCACCTCCAACTGTCTAAAGTTCTTGACTGCTCACTCTTCTAAGGTTGGTTGCCTTATACTGTTTAGTTGTCTCTATAAGTACATTCATATCTTCCCTTTTCCAAGGAAATTTCATAATCCTTAAGGGCAAGGGAGCTGTTTCAGTTATCTGTGAGTCCTTCACACCCTCTGGAAGAGTTCCCTACAAGCAGATTCCCATACATGTTGATACAAGCTCATGGATTGCTTAATGAACCTAATACAATAATCAGGTAAAAAGAGTCATCCTACTAGCCAAATTTATTGGGTTGTACAGAGTATATAATCATTGGCTGTTGGTCCAATTAACAAATAAGTAAATTAGCAATAATTCAAGACTACTAAACTGGTCAGAAGATGTCCCCACAAGATAAGATGGATACCAAATCCTTTGATTTGGTAAACAACTCAAAAAAATTATTGGCTGGTTTGATTAAAACTGTTAGACTGATTAGAATGGGTTATTTTAGGTTGATATGTCTTATCTTTTGACTATCTGAATAATGGAATAATGCCCATTAAGTTAACGAAGCTATGGAAAACATTCCACAAGTGGATGACCAAAGATAAAGACCATCCACTTATTCACCTATCATCCATCCATCTGTCCTTCCATCCATCCATTCACACATTCATTGAGCACACTACTTTGTACAAGATGCAAGGGATAGTGAAATGAATAAGAAGCCATATCCACCTACCTTCCAGAATAATCAAGCAGGGGAAACAAGTAAAAAGACAGCTGAAACCTAGTATGATCAGGGCTTTCATAAAGAAGCTTATAGAAATCAAGAAGAGAACTCAAATTAATAAGACAACAAACTTGTTTTGTTCATCATTGTGTTCCCAGAGTATCCTATAATGCCTAGCATTTGGTAAATGCTCGATAACTTCCACTGGAAAGGTGGATAATTGAATGGATAGGATGTCTGACTAGATGATACGGTGGAGGATTAATGGATAAACAGTTGGTTGTGTAGGTGGAATAGTGGATGGATGGATGGATGTTACTGTAGACAGAGAAGTGGGTGCATGAGTGGATGAATGCATGGATTGAGAGATTATAAATAAATGGTAGGGTATATGGATAGGTGGGTGAGTAGATGGGCAGATGGGTAGATGGATGGATGGGTAGATGGATGGATGGGTGGATGGATGGATGGATGGATGAATAGATAGATGGATGGTAGGATTAAGTTCTTGAAAGAGGTGACCTCAATAGAGATTTCTACATCATTAACCAAAGGAAGGACGGTATAATAATAAAGAGTTAAAGCTTGTTCAAGCTTCCACCAAGGTAAAAACATCATGATGGGAAAAGCACACTATCTCTCCACCAGGAAAAGCCTCACAATCACAAGCAGCATGGCCTGCAAAAGTAAGAAGCAGCAGCAGAAAGCATTTCTGCAGCTTCCCATGTACTCTGTGCCATGATGTGCTATAGAGCAAGTGGCATGAGTGGGCAACACGAACAAGAGGGGAAACTGTTCTCCTTCAAGGCTCATCTCTACCTCCAATCTCCCTGCCCATGAGTGCCACCCTTAATCAACGTGTTTTCCTGAGTTTACCTGATCTCCCCATTTATTTTGCAAATATCTTGAGAGCAGGGCCCAATTAAAATTCCTCTGTAACCCGCACAGTGTCCAGCTCAGTGCTGAGTGCATATCATAAAAGGTTCTCTTTAAATATTTAGCAATGCATAAAGGAAAACATATTTTTTAAATAATTCATACTCCATCTTGAACCATAGAGATGGTTGTGGTACCACTGCAATGATATGATTAAAACGTTTTACTGCTTCTTTCAAATTTCCTATATTTTAGACATTTTCTATAACGAGTATGTATTACTTTCATAATGAAAAACAAAATATTTGTGGGTTGGCTTCTTGGAATGAGCATCCAGAGCTGAGAGCCCACATAGCATTGTGACTAATGTGCTCATGAGCTAAGCACATGTCCCCCTCTCATTAACACCCCAGTCTTAACAGAGGAAAACAAACTGGGAAGCATTATTTGGACATGAATCTCACGCAGATGGAACTGACACTGGCGTTCCTCTGGGGATTTTTTAGAAATTACCTCCAAGGCCAGAGACTGTCCCACCCTACTGATTCTATACCAACATGTTCCCCTCTCCCTATGTGTACCCTACCTTGTTGGGTCTCGCTTTTAAGAGAGCCTCAAACTCATCTGTATTAACCTCCCCGGTACATGCCTGCCACGGGGGTAGCCAGGATGGAAGAAGAACAAGAATTCAACAGAAAATAAATACGCATTGTCTCTTCTCCACAGACCCCTGATCTCCATTCCTCTGAGTGTCCCTGACATTTCAAGGGCACAAATTACCTGGACACACGGAGGGAATAATGCTGACATTTTATAGAAGCTGACACACTTGATATCCTTCTCACCCAACTCCATTAGGCTGGGGAGAGTAAGAGGCACAGTGACACGCTGACAAAGATGTCACCAGGCCATCCAATCACAAAGTCTCCAGGAAACTGTGTAAGGACACCCCCAGAATCTCCTGGCACGACTGAACAAATGTATAACATCCCTGGGTAAAACCAAGAGTCCTCTTGCCTTCTCGCCATTCAGTAACTGTTGAGTGTCTGACACTGCTTTACCCTCTGTAAAATGGGGAGAGCTGTAGTTTCTGTTCTGCAGGTTGCTATAAGGATGGACTATGATCTCATTATTCCTCATAATAATAACGGTAAAGCAGCTATTAGCTATTCATCACTCTATGCTACACATGTGGCTAAACATTTTCTATCAATTATTCAAGTCAATCTCCATTTGAAAGAGGAAGAAACTGAGGCACAATTTCTTTGCCCCAAAATCCAAATCCAGAAATACAACTTCATAGGTTCCAACTTTTAACCACCAGACTGCCTTCCTCAAAATTTATATTCTGTTTTTATTTGTATTTTTTCGAGACAGTCTCTTGCTTTGTCACCCAGGCTGAAATGCAGCCGAGGTCTCCCAGGCTTAAGTGATCGTCCCACCTCAGCCTCCCAAGTAGCCGGGACTTCAGGCGCAGGCCACCACATCTGGCTAAATTTTAAAATTGTTTGTAGAAATGGGGTCTCACTGTGTTGCCCAGGCTGGTCTTGAACTCCAGAGCTCAAGCAATCCTCCCACTTCAGCTTCCCAAAGTGCTAGGATTACAGGTGTGAGCCACCACTCCAGGCCTCTGAAAATTTATTTTTAAAATATTCACATAAACATAAACATACCTTGCCTATAAAGCTACTATTTTAAAATCATCACTTGCATTAAAACTAAACAGCACATATCATACGGATAATTTGCTATCTAGGATATTGCTGGATTGTCTGATCAATATCTGCTTATTCCATTAGGCTGTAAGTTCCAAGAGAGTAATGCTGTGCCTGTTTGCTCTGCCAGAGTCGCAGTCCCTCATGCGATGTCTAGCACCTAAAAAGTGCTCTATCTATGAGTGACTGAATAAATGGAAAAGACAACTTTGTCCGTCAGCTTCCAGCCCCAAGGGTCCCAGGCTGCTCACCTCCTCCGGCAGGATTCCTTTCCAAGTCATTCAGCTGAATTTTCTGCTGGGCTTCTTCCAGCTGTTTATTCACGTCTCCCAATTTTTTCTGGACTTGTTCATGCTTGCTCTAGAACAAATGGCTCAAGGTGCAAACTGGAGCTGGACAGAAGACCTGGGCTGGTCATCTTACCCATGGTGCTTCCAAGGCTCGGATTGGCCACCCTCTGCACAGTCCCCTGAGCCATGCAGAATCCAGGACCATGAGCTAGCCACCTTTGGCACATTTCTCACCAAATCACCTCCAAGGCCAAAGACTATCCATCTTCTACACAATCCTCTCCTATTTGCCTCTCTAGCCAGGGACTATCCACCCATAACACTCCCAAGGCCAAGCCTTAGGAGACCTAAGTGTCCCCCAGGACCTTGAGCCCAGCAGTCAGTCAATCTGTGCATCTTGCTTAAGCATACTGATCCCCAATGAGAGGGGTCGGGGGACAGACCCAACCATTTTTAGCCACCGTGTTCAGCCACCCCTGGCCACCCCTGACCACTCACCTTGAGCTCCTGGACCTCCCGGAAGGCCTGTAGCCGCTCTGCCCGCTCACTCTCCAGCACCTGGCAGGCCACATCACCTTTGAAGCGCTCATCAGCCAGCTCAGTGGTCAAGTCAGCAATCTGGGATGGGGAATGGGGCGATCAAGGAAGGGTCACTCAGTGGAGTCACCAACCCTTCTCTCCCCATGCACTGGACCACCTTTGGACAAATCACCAGCTATCATGGGAAAACAACCCTTAAGTATAATCAAGTGGTTAAGAGGATGGACTTCAGAATTTTATTGGTCTTGATGTGGTAGAACTCTTGGTCCAACACTCACTAGCTGTGTAACTTTACACCAAGCAGGATGCCTTGCTGGTTCTCAGTTTTCTCAGACTTAAAGGGGGAAAAACAACTTACGTCATTATTTTGAGGATTCAAGGAGATAATCCATTGAAAGGTTAGCACAGTGGCTGGCACGTAGTAAGTGCTCAGTTTTAAACATGGCCATTTTAGTGGAATCTCTTTGTAACCAGCTTTTAGCAAATCATCTCACTGGATGTACCAACACTGTCCCTCAGTAAGACACACTGAGGGATACCCACAGCACCAGAATGCTCTCCGCCAGACCACCTCTCTGCAATTCTCCATGGCCCATCTGCCCCTAGCAGGTGACAGCATGCACATCCAGCATCAGTGTGTGTGCTCCCAAACTGTTTTTGCCTGTTGCATTTTTACCGTAGCTATCTATTCCGTTCGCTACTACATAAACTTATAGAATATGGCTGGACAGAGTTTCCATGAATACTAGGTTGAATGCCTCGGAAGGAATTAATAAAGGTAAGCTGCTTTTAGAAAATGCTGCCAAATAGGCATTGCAACAACTAAAGAGAAAGTCGAAGTAAAAAATCAGGTTTTTGTATTCAAATTACTTTGCCATTGGCTCTGTTTTAAAGAAGCCACAATTGGAATTCATACAGTTGTATATTACGAGTGTGGTTTGAGAAAGAAAGAATCAATGGGTCCTGCCTCAGAAATGCAGTGATTTCAATTATACATGTAATTAATTTTAAAATAGAATTTTTTAAACGAATTCCCAGCTGCACTGAATTTTTTTTTTCTGATTAACTGACCAGCCACCGATGCCAAATGCCACAGGGCTTCTGTGGCATTACTGTTCCAAAATGAAGCATTCAGGGTTTGAGGATATGGCAGAATACGTAGGGAAGAAATATATGAGTGGAGTGTTTGTGGCTAAGAGGCAGAGAAACCTCTTATGGGAGGCAGCGGAATTGTAAGAAAAGAAAGAGGTAGGGTGCAAGGTTCGAGTCCAGGCTCAACAACTAACACCTTGGACAATCCCTCCTGCCCTGGAGCCTTAGTCACTTGAGCTGTAAAATGCATTGAATTAGGTGTGGTCACATGTCCTCTTGCTGCAAATTTTGCATGTGAAGATGTTAGAACGCCTCACTCTTTCATCGGACCCTCTGCATCATGACTGATATTTAGGGACAACTCTGCATTATTTTGACTGAGAAGGTAAATAGTTCTTACAATGAGCAATGTAGCTGCCCTTCCTGAGCTAGCCTCTCTTGGTAGCTTAGGCAGGCTCAAAATTTATTCAGCTGTCCCATGAAGAAGGAAGATGCAGATCTATGTTCTGACATAAAAAAAATAAATATCCCCAAGAAATATTGCCAAAGGGAAAAAAAAAAGGCAAATTTGCAGAATAGAATGTTTGGTGTCATCTCATTTTTGTTTGCACAGAACAAAGCACTCCCAAACTGTTAATTGGGATTTTTTTTTTTTTTTTCCTGGAAGGATGATGGGATCACAGGGAACTCCAGTTTTCTTGTGATGCATTTCTGTATTGTTGTTTTTTTAAACTGATTTTGTAATGAGAAAACAAAACAAAATATCTTTCAAAAAGAGTGAAAAAAAAAAAAATCTGAGGCTGCTCTGTGCATTCCATGCTCCCCATCTGTTTCACTTCTCCAGCCCATCTGCTTCCCACCCTGTTGACCGCATCACCAACTGCTGAGACCAAAATGCACATTTTAATAGACACAGAGGGGAAAGAAGGCTTGGGGGAAGCACTGCAAAGTCACATCACGCGTAAATGGCAGAACTGAGATTCTGAACTCAGACCAGTCAGATCCAAGTCAGGACCTCCAGTTAATTAATGAGGGACTCTCCTAGGGTGCTCCTGGTTGTCTCCAGCATGGAGCTTTCTCTTGCTGTTCCTTACACTGTGCACCGGGGAAGTCCTTACGTGGCACTGATCTCGGAGAGTTGTTAAAATGCAAATTCTAGGGCAGAGCATGATAGCTCATGTTTCTAATCCCAGTGCTTTGAGAGGCTGAGGTAGGAGGATCACCTGAGGCCAGGAGTTCAAGACCAGCCTGGGCAACATAGCAAGGCCTTGGCTTTACAAAAAAGTTTTTAAAAATTAGCCAGCTCAGATGGTGCGTGCCTATAGTCCCAGCTGCTCTGGAAGCTGAGGCGGGAGGATCACTTGATCCCAGGGGTTCTAGGCTGCAGTAAGCTATGATCACACCACTGCACTCCAGCCTGGGTGACAGAGTGAGACCCTGTCTCTTAAAAAATAAAAGCAAATGCAAATTATAGGACTCTCAGACCCCTAAACCAGGATCTCTAAAGCATAATTCAGGAATCTACATTTCAACTTGCTCCAGGGTGATTTTTATGGACAATAAAATGTAAGAATTACTGCCCTAGAAACTGCCAGGATCTCCTCCTAATTTTGGCCTCACAGTTGGATTTGGAGGGGTTAAATTTGGTTACCTGTGCAAGATCATTCTTGCTGCAAGAGTGCTGATTTGCACTGGCCACAGGATACAGGGCGGTGCAATCCAGGAATGCCCCAGGTCACACCCCTAACCACCATCCTTGAAATCAGCATTAATTCCAAGCACCAGGATTGTGTTCTCTCCACCTTAGCCAATTAGTGTGAAATTTAATTTATGCTAATCGGCCTGAGCAAGGGGAGCACACAACTAATTTGATGCGTTCATTTTGAGTTTCACAGAACCCAAAGGCTGGAGCCCAAAGGACAAGTAGTATTTTCATACTGGGGGGAATGACACATGCTTTTCACGGAGACAAGTGGCCCCTGACCTTCCCCTGTCCCCACAAATCCCTATCCCTTCCCACACCATGGGGCACAGCGGCTTTGGAGCAAGGTGAGGAGCAGGCACCGTGCTCAGACCTGTCAGGGGATTGCAAATTGAAAACCAATTTAATGAAGGGGGGAGTCTGGTCTGCAAACCCAGAAGAGTCCTTGCAGATTCCTCAAGAACCAATTACCTAGAAATTATCTTGAAAACCTCTCCAGATCTACCACTTGGCCAAATCAACAGAAATATTCTTTCTATTGAGGGACAATTACTCCAAGGGTCTGCCAGAGAGAAGGGGACAGGAATTAATACATTTGTTGTATATTTTGTATAGAGTGGAACAGAAAAAATACATCCTGTGCATTGGTCTTATTGGCAGCTTGGGAGAGCAGTGAGTAACTGGGATTTCACGGATGTTAAATACTGGACACACATGGGGTCTCTGGGACTGTCACTGTTGCTTGTTATTCACGGATCCACCAAGCACTATGCGAGCACTTGTTGTGTGCCAGGTCCTGTTCTGAAGGACGGCACTGGCCAGTCAGAGAGATAAATAAACCACAGGGGCACACACACACGGGTCTTGGCTTGATCCTGTCCTCAGCTCTCATATTCACAGACTCCCAAGCCCAAAAACCATCTGATCTGCAGACAGCAGGAAACAGCAACTTTTCGCTTTCCTCCTGTAATTTGCAATTTGCACAGAAAGATCTGTTCATTATAACCCCTTATGTGAGAAACAGCTCACACTCTTGAAATGCTGAGGATAGGTATGCACTGAGCACTTGGCATATGTCATCTGCTTTAAGCCCTTCAAATATCTTATGAGAAGGGCATTTTTGTTATTCCCTTTTCACAGAACAGGAAACTGAGGAGTTGAGAGAGAGAGGGATTTGCTTAGGATCATAGCTGGTAAGTAGCAGAGGTAGCCCAGCTCCGGCTGCCTGACTCCCAGCACCTGGCTCATAACAACCCTGCTATTTTCTGTCCCACATCTACCATCTGACCCTTTCTTTAACCTCCCTCACCCCTCTGGCATCTGGACGTTAGTAAAGTAATTATCCACCTGGAACAAATCAGACAGCCATAGCCCAGAGAGCTGAGATTAAGTAGCCAGTGGGTACAGATCAAAGAGCAAGTAAGATCTGGACCTCAACCACCCTTACTGGGCACTTTGGCCAAAGACAGCCTGGGTGGATGCCCAGTGGAAGGGGAGCCCCCACTCCCATCCCCTTCAACCTGAGTGATGAAAAGACAAAATGAGGCAGTAGATACAGGACCAGTGCCACTGCAGCACCAGCAGGCTTGTGGGATGTTTGTCAAGGAGATTAAGCCATGGCTTCATTCTCATGGTACTGCCCCAGAGTTGCCTCAGTCAGCAGGGGAAATTCAGAACAAATCTGCAGCTTAGTGGCAGGCTCCCGGGTTCCCCAGAGATGCCTGGTGGGCACCAGTTCCAGCCCTCTGCTGTGCATCCCAGCTGGGTTCACCACTCGTTACTAAGTAATAGTAACATAGAATAACCATAATAATAACCATCGCCACCACAGAGAGTGCTTACCACATGCACAGTTTACCCACAGAATGCTCACAATGCTGAGAAGTGGGTACTGATGTTGTCTCCAGGTGGCAGATGGGGAAACTAAGGCACCAAGGTACAAACACTCACCCTAGGAAACCAGCCAGGTGGTGGCTACTTAACCACGCTGCCAAACTGACTCTTGAGGATTCAATGAATATGGGTCGACTGAACGAATAAGGGCATGACAGCAATTCATACATGGGAAGGCTCTATAGGCTCTGGATATCAGTGGGAATGGGTCAATCTTGTAAGAATGCCAGAAGAAACGTTATGCCTCTGAGCTGGGCATATGAGGGTGACACACCACCCACTGGCCTTGAGGGTCCCTCTAGAAAGAAGGGATAGTTATGGCCTTCCGGGGGCTTTAGAAGGGGGTTTCAAGGGCCACTAGGGCCCCCCAAGTGTTTCAGCAGAAAGAGGAAATAATCCTAAGATCACGACACCCACATACCCCTTTTTGAAAATGTCCTTTGGTCCTGCCCTGCCCTTCAGGATGAAGTCCAAACCTCAAAAGTGATTCTCCTGACCCCCTGCAATCCAGTCCAGCTTCAGGCCTCATCTCTAGCCCATAAGCAAACTCCCACCCTCGCCAAACACACCCCCCGCCATACAAGACACTCCAACTACCAGAATTGCACCTGTCAGACCAGGCTCTGCTCTCTGCCTCTGCTCTTGCTGTGCCCTGTACCTGGAATGTCCCCTCACCTTGTCACCTGGCCAGCTCCTGCTTATCCTTCAAGCCTTCTCCCCTGTGAAGCCCTCCCTGACCCCACTTCCCACCTGAGTAGATGCTTCTCCTCTATCACAGTCTGTTTGGAGTTGGCCAGCCCTGGGTTCAAATCACAGTTCTGCCATTCACCAGCTGTGTGATGTAGGGCGAATCACTTCAGCTCTTTGGGCTTCCCTTGCGTCATCTATAAGATGGGGATACTAACACCTTCCTCACAGTTTGAGTTAAAGGTAAAATTAGATAATGCAGGTAAATGCTCACAGTGCTGAGAGGACTTATCACAGCAGCTGGCACAGAACATCACTCATTAAATGTAATGTTTCTCATTAAATTCAGTATGACTCCATTCATTCACTGAATTTGCATTGAATGCTTTGTGCTAGACACAGAAGGGTACAAAACTGTCTAAGATGTGTCATTATCTTCGAGGAATTCACTCTACTGGGGGGGGAGGGTGAACACTTTTAAAAATACATTTATTGGTAATAGTGGTGATGTGGCTTGCTAGATAGCAGGCAGTGTTATAACTGTTATGAAGTAATGATTACCACTGCCATTTTACTGATGATGAAACAAAGGCTAAGAGACTTGAAGAATTTGCCCACAGTCTTGTAGCAGTAAGGATATAAAGTCAATCATCTGGAACTCAAGCTGGCTCAACCCTCTGCCCTCCAAACCGGACATACAAGGTCAGGTCACTGTATTCATTCCTTACCTCGTACCCAAATTATTTATCTGCGTTACAAGACAGGTAGAGAAGAGATTATGGACTCGGTGTTGTATGGGCAAACTGAGGCACACAGTCAGAAAGAATACACCAGCTGTTCTTTAGCAGAGAGGCCTTCGTTACTTCCAACAGGACCATCTATGAATATGACCACCATGCCTCTGCCACTGTCCACCAGGAGACCCTCCCCAGCATGTCCCAGCAGTGAAGGCTCAACAGATCCTAATAGCCTAAGACAGATAAGAAACTATGCTGTCTAATTTCCCCCCCCGGGAATTAGTGAGCTACCCGTCCAGTGCCTCACAGAAGCATCACGCTGTGGCAGGACTATGGAGCGAGGAGTCAGGAGACCTGGGATGTGGTCTGGGCTCAGTCACCAGTGACCACATGACCCCAACAAGTCACTTTCCTACTCCCTGCTAGAGACAAGCTGGAAGCCACACTGACGACCCATGATCAAACTCCCTCAGCACTTTGCAAACAGACTTTCCGACCTATGTACACCTCCAGTCCCCGTCGGTGGATTGTCGCCACAATGTCTTACCAAAAGCGAAACCTCTCAGGCTAATGAGGCCAGAAATCAGGAGTGCATGGGCCTGTCTTTTGCCATTAATAAGGTCTTGGGGGGAAATCCAGAACCTACTCCAGAGGGGTGGGGGAAAACACCCCACCTCATTAGATATCCCGTGTGCTCCCCAAACCTTACAGGTGCTTCCAACAAGAAGACCAGCGCTGCCTTCTTATGAAAATAAAATTTAAAAAACCCAGTTTGCACCAAGGCAGATTTTGCATGCTTGAAGCGTATTTATAGCCAGCTTCTTAGCGGCTCCTCGTCTCCTCTTCTTCAAATGAAGCACTTAAATCATTCTGCAATAATGTTGTCTTTTTAATAAGCCTAGTCAAATGGAGTTTTCACTGACGAGACACAACATGTGTTAGCAATGTGGATAGTACTGTTTCTCCCGCTCCAGAGACAAAGGGGTGGCATGCAGAGGCCATGAACCGCAGCACGGGTGTCTTCATAATGCACGGCCCTGGAAGGGTGTCTGCTCCTTGTCTGTTAACAGAAATTCCCTCCCAAGAAAGCCGATGCACGTGGAAGAAGATATCTTCTAGCTGTTCTCTGGCCTAATGTGTCTCCAAGTGTGGTCCCAGGACAGGCACCTTTAGCATCTGAACTTGTTAGAAATACAACCTGCCCAAGGCTATGCCAAGCCTACTGATTCAGAATCTCTAAGGCCGGAGTCTAGCAATCTGTATTCTGAGAAGTCTTACAGGGCATTCTGATACATTTGCAAGTGTGAGAACCACTGCTCTAAAGCAACGTCACCCACCGAATCAGGATCACCTAGGGGCTGGAGGGCTCCCCACCCCCCCATACCAAGAACCTCCTCTTGGATCAGACCCTCAGGAGGTGGACTGGGGAAGATACAGGACTAACAGCTCCCCAGGTGACTAGGATGCTCTTTAAAGTGTAAGTACAGGCCTGGTGTGGTGGCTCACGCCAGTGCTCTGGGAGGCCAAGGCAGGAGGATTGCTTGAGCCCAGGAGTTGGAGACCAGCCTGGGCAAAGAAGTGAGACCCCTGTCTTGGCCGGGCACAGTGGCTCAAGCCTGTAATCCCAGCACTTTGGGAGGCCGAGACGGGCAGATCACGAGGTCAGGAGATCGAGACCATCCTGGCTAACACGGCGAAACCCCGTCTCTACTAAAAAATACAAAAAAATAGCCGGGCGAGGTGGCGGGCGCCTGTAGTCCCAGCTACTCAGGAGGCTGAGGCAGGAGAATGGCGTAAACCCGGGAGGCGGAGCTTGCTGTGAGCTGAGATCCGGCCACTGCACTCCAGCCTGGGCGACAGAGCGAGATTCCGTCTCAAAAAAAAAAAAAAAAAAAGAGACCCCTGTCTCCACCAAAATGGAAAAAAATAGCCAGGTATGGTGATGCACACCTGTGGTCCTGGCTACATGGGAGGCTGAAGTAGGAGGTTCACTTTAGCCCAGGAGGTTGAGGCTGCAGGGAGCTGTGTTTACTCCACTGCATTCCAGCCTGAGCAACAGAGTGAGATTCTGTCTCAAAAAATAAAAATAAAAATTAATTAATTAACTAATTAAAAAAGAGTAATGACCTCATGAATATAAGGCACGCTGTTTGGGTGGTGGTTGCACTAAAAGCCCAGACTTCATCACTATGCAATACATCCATGTGAAAAAAAAAAAAAAACAACTGCCATTGTACCCTCTAAAACTATTTTAAAAAATTTTTTAACTTAAAAGTGACCAACATAAACCAGTAGTAGCATTGGAAGTTGGGGAAGATGAAGTGGGAAGGGAGAGAAAGATTGGAGGGAGAGAAAGTCATCATAATACTCAGTCATCAAATGTGCTTCCTGGATAAAGCACTGCTTTGACTTCAGTTGATTCATTTTTGATAGAAGTGACATCACAATTTTGGCTTGCAGTTCAGGATGATGGTACCAAAAGTGATCCTACCCAATCCCTTCTCGATTACTGTGTGAAGATTGCTGAAGTCATCCTTTGCTAAATCCCTTAGTGCCCCTTTTATGAGAATCCATGGAATAAATTTCCCTAACACCTCAATACCCAGAAAAGTTACTTATCTCATGCAACAGGTGTTTCTTTTTCTTTAATCTACATGCAATATGTCTATGAAATATCTTGTTTCCCTCTTAGCTTTGGCTGCTAGGAAGCTCAGTGTCGGATTTTTCAGCCCAACTTTAATGCTTCTATTTGACCATTCTTTATCTATCCTGTGCCAGGGACTGGGATTATTTGCTGAACAGGGATGAAAGCAGGGATTATTGATCCCTGTTTTAGGGGTTTCAGTCTAGCTGGGACACAGATACAGGAGGTCACTAGGAAAGAGTCAATTAATCCTGTGAGGGGAAATGACAAGGCTAGTGGTAGCACAGAGTAGGGCCCTAACTCACCCTTAGAGTGTTGAAGAGGGCTTCTCAGAGGAAGTGCCACCTAAAATGAGTGACAAGCGATGAAAAGGTATTAACCAGGTGAAGAGGAGGAAGGGAGTGTTCCAGGCAGAGTGAACAGCACACGTGAAGGCTATGAAATGAAAGGGCATCCAAGGCCAAAGATGGATTTCCATTTTCTACCTCTTCCCCTGGCTTCACACGCTCATCAACTCTTATTTCCCTTTGCTCTGGCTTTCTTCACTTTTAAATTTTATCTTAATTTTTCAAGGCCCCATACATCTTGTTGTAACCATGATACAAGCAAAGAGTTAAAGAGGCTGAGCCGAATATGCTGTAGGTGTTGGCATTTGTTTGCTTGGTTCAGGTTGCAGAAGCCTGAGCCCCCACCCTTCCTTCTCCAAGTGTCCCATAAACTGCAGCTCTGGATGCTAAAGATGTTCATCTCTTCCCTGCACATCTCCCCCAACAACTGATGCATAGCAAATCCGACCTGACAGTTCGTGATTAATGACTACCTCAAATGTCAGCTCAGTGGGAAGGAATTTCCACAGGGAAGTCCCTGATATTCCTAACCTGCCCACAGCTCTCCGATTTTTCACTTCTGCTGTTCTACTCATTGTTGCTGCCAGCAAGAGAGGTCAGACAGCTTGCTCTCGCAAGACATGAATGAGACATCAGGCACGTGTGTGTCATTTCTTCTCCCCCTTACAGTCTTTTGCACAAGAGGAGCACAGGCTCAAGGTGCATCTCAGCCCAGCCTCTCCTAACTCTCTGTGTGGATGTGGTCCTTCCTGCAAGGAGCAAGGCTTCTGTCTTCTCCCTGGCTGACTCCACGGTTGACACTTTAATGTGGGGAGAAGGGACACAATCTTACAGGGAAGATGAGAAGCAGCAGAAAAGAGATCGCCTCCTCCCAAACTTCATTCCACATCCCCACGTGAGCCATCTCAGGCTCAACTTGGGTTATCAATATGGGAAGAAGAGTATGTTCTATTGGCTTAATCATAAATCCATTTATAGTTACCATTGTCCATCAACCAAGTCAAACAATATTATAAGCAAGTAATAACAACACAAGGTGCTCTCGGGTGTAGAAAGCTTTAAATTTTGTCCTGGACTGACAAATATTATCTCACATTGCCCCAGGACCTTGGCACCTGCCATATCTACTCTTTCTACCAGATCTGCATATAGATTACAGCAAATCATTCGGATCTGGAATCAAACATCCCCTTCCATGGAATTCTTCCTTGACCACTTAGGCAAATAGAGCCCATGCTCAACCTCCATCACTGTCACCTCCTTCTGCTTCATAGCCATAGAACTTCATGATCTGTGACAAGCTTGCTTGTGGTCTGTTGTCTCCCTCTATTGGCCTGGAGACCTTGTGTCAGGACAGGGACTTTACCTCCTTCCTAGCTCTATCAAGGTGTCCAGTCAAATGTCTAACACATGGGAGATACTCATATGTATTTGTTGAGTGGGTGAAAACGTGGGTTTAATTTGGTCTTTAACAGAATCCTTGGAGGTACCCAGAGCTTCATGGAGAAAAAGAGCTGAGAATAGGATGAAGCATGTAAAACACTTACCCAGGGTGCAACATTTAAGGAGGCACCCAAAAAAAAAACAAAAAAACTCTCAGAAATCAAGATAAATGATCTTAATGCAATATTTAAAAAATCTCAATTAGTCAAAAAATCCACGATGAAGAAAACATCAACATTTTAAATAAAGATTGGTTCACACTGTATAGGATGCTTACTTGCCTCACCCTAATCGTGGCCTACAAATTTTGCATTTACTTAAAATGTTGACGTTTTGTTCATCAGGGATTTTTTTTGCATTACTTTACAATTTTAAAATATTATTTATTTTGCTGAGTTTTTTGGTGACCCTTTACATTTTAATCCTTAGATAAGTGCCTCCCTTTCCCCAGTCCTGAAAGTCTACATGGAACAGCAGGTTTTCCTCGAAAAGCTCCTCTTTGGGCCGGGCGCGGTGGCTCAAGCCTGTAATCCCAGCACTTTGGGAGGCTGAGACGGGTGGATCACAAGGTCAGGAGATCGAGACCATCTTGGCTAACACGGTGAAACCCCATCTCTACTAAAAATTACAAAAAACAAGCCGGGCGAGGTGGCGGGTGCCTGTAGTCCCAGCTACTTGGGAGGCTGAGGCACGAGAATGGCGTGAACCCGGGAGGCGGAGCTTGCAGTGAGCCGAGATCTGGCCACTGCACTCCAGCCTGGGTGACAGAGCAAGACTCCATCTCAAAAAAAAAAAAAAAAAAAAAGAAAAGCTCCTCTTTGGTCTAGCCATGGCTTGCTGACCACATGCAACATAATAGGACATAATATGATTTGGCCGTGTCCTCGCCCAAACCTCATATCAAATTGTAATCCCTAGTGTTGGAGGAGGGGCCTGGTGGGAGGGGGGACAGATTTCCTCCTTGCTGCTCTAGTGATAGTGAGTGCGTTCTCACAAGATCTGGTTGTTTAAAAGCGTATAGCACCTCCCCCTTCTCACTCTTCCTTCTGCCCCAGCCATGTAGGACGTGCCTGCTTCCCCTTAACAATCTACCATGATTGTAAGTTTCCTGAGGGCTCCCCAGCCATGCTTCCTGTACAGCCTGTGGAACCCTGAGTGAATTAAACCTCTTTTCTTTATAAATTACCCAGTTCAGATATTTCTTTAGAGCAGTGAAAGAATGGACTAACACAGCATATGACTTTGTCTAGAAGTCTGTCTCTAATTTGCAGTGACTTTCTTGGAGCAAGAACTGTCTGGTTCATGTAGTCACCCCCAGCCCACGAAATCAACACCCAACTAAATAAAGAAAGCATAGGGAATGCAGTCACACATTCAACCAACATAACCTTCTCCAGTCACATGACCATATCCCAGGTAACCCTTACTCTGAATTTGGTGTTAGATTCCCATAAATACAATGACACCATAAGTATACAAGGATATACCCCTAATCAATCAAGTATTCTTCTGTAACTGAATCATTTTCCTTTGGCACTATGTTCACAGGAGCAATCCATGTTGACACACATTTTCTAGTTTAAGGATCAGGAAACTTTTTCTGTAAAGATCCAGAGAGTAAATGTTTTAGCTTTCACAGGCCACATGGCAGGGCTGAGTAGTTTCAGGTTGCAACTGCTCAGCCCTGCCATCGTAGCATGAAAGCAGTCATAGACTACACATAAAGGAATGAGCATGGCTGTGTTCCAATAAAACTTTATTTACAAAATCTGGTGGTGCATTGAATTTGGCCAGTGAGCCACAGTTTTGCCTGTCTCTTCATTCATTTTCACTCTTGGGAGTTCCAGTTTTTACTATCACAAAACATATTAACCTATTTTCGTATTAATAAGCTCCCGCTTAAGTGTTTATTTTCCTGTGTTTACATTCCTCCAACACAACAAAGCCTGTTGCTATGAACTTCTTGTATTTTCACATATTCATGGATAAGTTTCTCTAGCATAAATACCTAGAGGTGGAATTGCCAGCCACGGGGCATGGACAGGTTCAACTTTCATAGATAATGCCAAATTGCTCGAGAGTGATGAGATCAATTTATGATCCCATTAGCGGTAAATAAGAATTTCCACTGCTACACAGCCTTGTCAACACTTGGCTACACCACACTCTTTGATTTTTCCAATCTGATGTGTGAAACAGTACCTATTAAGGTGTTAATTTGCACTTCCTAATTGCTAATTAGATTGAGTGTCTTTTCATGAGTGTATTGGCCATTTGAATTCCTGAACACTTGAACTCTTGAAACAAGATTCCCTTACTTGGGAACTGCCCATTCATATTATTGGCCTATACTTGTTGTTTTTCTGTTCTTTTTGTTTTTTGTTTTTGTTTTTTTTTTTTTTTTGAGACGGAGTCTCCCTCTGTCGCCCAGGCTGGAGTGCAGTGGCCGGATCTCAGCTCACTGCAAGCTCCACCTCCCGGGTTCACGGCATTCTCCTGCCTCAGCCTCCCGAGCAGCTGGGACTACAGGCACCCGCCACCTCGTCTGGTTATTTTTTTGTATTTTTTAGTAGAGACGGGGTTTCACCGGGTTAGCCAGGATGTTCTCGATCTCCTGACCTCGTGATCTGCCCGCCTCGGGCTCCCAAAGTGCTGGGATTACAGGCTTGAGCCACCGCGCCCGGCCTGTTTTTCTGTTCTTACTGGATTCTTTCAATTGATCTGAGGAAGCTCTTTACATATTCTGGACACTCTTTTCCAGTTTGCAAATTCCTACTCCAAGTAAGTAATATATCTTCATTTTATGCTCGGATAAACAAAAGTTCATTATTTGAATATAGTCAAATTTGTCATTTTTTCCCCTATGATTTGTGCTTTTGTGACTTACTTAAGAAATTCTCCCCTTTGGAACCAAGTGACATGGGTTTGAATCTCAGTTATACTTGCTGGTTGTGCAGCCTCGAGGAAGATACTTAATATCCCAGGGCCTCAATTCCCTTCACTGTAAAATGGGTTCAATAACAGTATGTGTCTCACAGGTAATTCTGGAGTGCTTGTAAAGCAATTAGCACACTTGCAGGCATATCATTGTTCTCCCCCTTAAACGGATCTCACATACATAAAGAACCCCACAAGGACCCAAGAGGAGGGATGGGGATACCTTGCTTTCTAGCAGATCTGTATTCTGCCGGAGTTCATTCCGCAGCTTCTCTGATTTTTCTAGCTTCCGTCTTAGCGTTGTAAGCTCCTCCTACAAAAACAAACACGTTAACAGAAATCATTCCAGACCAGAGATTAAGTTCCACCTGTGTTAGGAGTGAGCAAAGGGCACAAAGTTTCAGTTAGAAGGAATAAACCTTAGCAATCTATTGCACAGAATGGTGACTATAATAAATAATGATGCACTGTGTATTTCCAAACTGCTTGCAAAAAGTAGGTTTTGGCTGGGCGCGGTGGCTCACACCTGTAATCCCAGCACTTTGGGAGGCTGAGGCGAGTGGATCACCTGAGGTCGGGAGTTCGAGACCAGCCTGACCAACATGGAGAAACCCTGTCCCTACCAAAAATATAAAATTAGCCAGGTGTGTTGATGCATGCCTGAGATCCCAACTACTCAGGAGGCTGAGGCAGGAGAATCACTTGAAACCGGGAGGCAGAGGTTACGATGAGCCAAGATACCACTATTGCACTCCAGCCTGGGCGACAAGAATGAGATTCTGTCTCAAAAAAAAAAGTAGGTTTTAAGTGCTTTCACCACAAAAAAAAGATAAATGAAGTGATGGATTTGTTAATTAGCTTTGCTTAATCATTTCGTATTGTAAACATATATCAAAACATCACTTTATACCCCATAAATATGTACGATTACTCTTTGTAAATTACAGATGAAAAAAAATTTTCTAAAGAGTGGTTGGGGAATGGAGTGAGTAATTCAGCCAGCATCCATGAAGATACCCAGGTGCTAGGTTCCAACAACAGACTTTTTTGTTTCACCACTTCCAAATTTCAGTGTCTCTGTTCATGCAAGTCTGGTCCAGCCCAGCCCTGTCTAGGGGCTGAACACAAATAATCAGAATGAGTCCCTTGCTTTGCCTGAGGCTGGGTATGCCCAAGTGTGGCCACCGTGCTCACTTCATTCTCCAGGGATTGCCTTTCTGCCAGTGGCTCAGCACTGTGCCTATGACAGCACCATTCAGAAGCTGCTTCACTGCCCACCCACAGCAGGCGGGTGGAATGAAACTATGGAGCAGACACACAAAGGAAGGCTATGCAGCCATAAAGAGAGAACAAGGAAGAGCTCCACAAGAATGGAAACGGCAAGATTTTCAGATTACCTTTCAAGTAAAAAATAAAAGTCGAAGAAGAATATAGTACTTTTTTTTTTTTTTTTTTTTTTTTTAGATGAAGTCTCACTCTGTCGCCCAGGCTGGAGTGCAGTGGCGCGATCTCAGCTCACTGCAAGCTCTGCCTCCCAGGTTCACGCCATTCTCCTGCCTCAGCCTCCCAAGTAGCTGGGACTACAGGCAACCGCCACCACGCCCGGCTAATTTTTTGTATTTTTAGTAGAGACGGGGTTTCACCGTGTTTGCCAGGATGGTCTCAACCTCCTGACCTCATGATCTGCCCGTCTCGGCCTCCCAAAGTGCTGGGATTACAGGCGTGAGCCACCGCGCCCAGCCAGTATTCTACTTTTTATGTAAGAAATATAAGAACTAAATGTGTGCGTGTATTTACTAATTTTTGCAAAATAATAACAACGAAAAGCACGAACCAGAAACCAATTGAAACAGTTACAAAAGATAGGCGGTGACAGGAAAGAATGATAGAAAAAGAGTGTTGTCTGAGAGGTAAAAAAAATAATAGTAATAAATAAATAAATAAAAGACTCAAAGACTGCCCAATGAGCTTCTCTGGGTTAAGTACTGAGTGTTCACGAACCCCTCTGTGTTGATGGAGGCAGAGGAACATCTGGAAGGAGCATCAAGGCTGTTAGGCTGAGCATTCCAAGATCAAGAATGTTCAGGAATAGGGGCACAGGGTCCTGGATGCAAGCAGGAGGAGGGGAGTGTGGGGAGCAGCCACTCAGCACCCTTTCTGCCACATTGACTGACCTCCTTGGCTCGGAGCTGCTCATTTCCAATGGTGGCACTAAGTAGGGGCCGGAGGGAACCAAGGAGCTGCCACCATGGCCAGTCCTTGACTGCGAGGAACACAGCCACATTCTTCTGGATGCACTGCGCAGCCAGTCGGCGAATCTGCAGGGAAGGAGAACACAGACTGGAGGGTCCTTTCCAATCCAGGTGAGGATAAAGGAAGGAGAGGAGGCAGAGGGTAGCAAAGGGGCTGGAGGAAGTGGGGTTATTTCCTGGTGGAAGGGACTGGATACCTTAAAACACACACACACACACACACACACACACACACACACACAGGCTTCCTTTCTTGTAGTCTTTTTGATATGTCAGGCTCTCTGCATCAACCATGATGCCATAATTTAGTCTTTCATGGCCAAATAATAATAGCAGAAAGAGTAAAAGAAACTATACAATAGGTTACATCTTACATGGGGATTAGGTTTAAAGGTCATCATGCAAAGCAAAAACTATCACTGAAAAATCTCTAAAACTGCCCACAAATAACAATGTCCAAGATTATGTTATTAGCTTATATTGAAGGGAGATCATTTTTGCAGTGTATTTAAACAGTAATTCCATGCTTCTCAAACTTGAATGTGCATCAGAATCCCCCGGAGGACTTGTTAAACCCCAGATGGCTAGACACCACCCGCAAAGGTGCTGATTCAGCCACTCTGGGATGAAGCCTGGAAATGTGCCTTTCTTACAAATCCCCAGGTGATGCTGATGCTGCTGGCCTGGGACCGCAGTTTGAGAAGCACAGACCCACTTCATTCTTATCACTGCAGGGAACCAGAGCAGCACTGACTGGCAGAGAGGCCAAAAGATGCTTTTCCCTCATCACCATCACAACAGCTGATTCTTGTGCAGCAGACATTGAGCTTCCTAAGTGCTAGGAACTGCCCTGAGCATCTCACACACCTCAATTCGGTCCTCAGTATAGTCCTGGGAAGATCATGTTATTTTATGTATTTACAGATGGGGAAAGTGAGATTCAGAGAGGTAAAGTCACATGCCCAGTGCCACCCAGCTTCTCAGTGCCAGAGCAGGTTTGAACCCTTGCAGTCTGGCTGCAGAGCCCAGGCTCTGAAACTCTATTCTACATCATTCCAAGGTGTGAGCTACTTGAGTACAGAAGGCCAGTGGGATTGCCTATAATATTTTCATTATTCATGGTCTCATCTTTTCTCTCTTTCTGCCAAGTACTATACTTGAGTTTACAAGTTCACATAAACTGGAGGCACATACAACAAGACTCCATTCTAATGGTAGTAGTAATTAAGAATAACAATCCAAAGGTAACAGCAGTTAAAGTTTATTGAGCAATTACTATGTGCCATGTACTGTACTAAGTGCACATCATTTCATCTCACCTTCACCCAGCTACTAAGAGGTAGAGGTGGAATTTGAACATATATATTATTTGTTACCAGAGCCATGCGGTTTTCTCTCTATTGTGCAGCCACAGAGAGGAAATTCAGTCTATAGGGATCTCTGAAGATGGTGACCCTAAATGGGTCAGTGCTTCAAGTTCGACTTGGCCTTTGGTCCCCAAAACCTCAGTGGCTGGGCCCTGGTCATGCCCCATCTGCTGACCTGTGAAAGTGACTTCCTCCGGAAACAAGACAGGTTGAAAGCATGAACCCGCCCAGGAGGGCTTGGACAACCTCATGGCTACCTAGTGCAAGGCTGACCTCATGGATAATTTGATGTCAATGTCCCAGAAACAGTCATAACATCCTGCAAAGCCTCACTTAAAAAGTCTCACTGCTCAGGTTGGATCCTTGGACCAGGTGCACCGGCATCATCCTGAGGGACAGGCAGACCCTATGCCCGCTCCAGACCTGTTGGATCAGACTCCGCATGTAAACAGCATGCAGTACCTTCAACTTCTTGAATTCCTGGCGAGACAGAAAGCCCTTGCAAGCCGCCTGGAAGAGAACGATGCTCTGAGATACCAGCTTCTCTCGTTGCCTCTCAAGCCTGGAGATCACACCTGCCTTGAGAAAAACCTGGGGAGAGGGAAGGTTTCAGGTGAGTCCTCTGCTGAAGAAGGTTGTCTACAATGGGAAGTGCTTGAAACTCAGACCCCACTTCTCTTGCACGCACCTGCAATATTTGTTGGCAGTTGCCCTTTAATTGGGAGGTGGGGGAGTCTAAATTATCAAAGCATTTTGTCTGCTGATGGCTCTTCTCTCCCTTCCCCTAGGCCCTGGATACTCAGTGTGGGCCACACACCAGCAGCATTGGCACCACCTGGGTGCTTGTTGGAAATGCAGAATCTCGTACTCCATTCCAGACCTGCTATATCAGAACCTGCATTTTTAACACGATCCCCCAGGGATTCCTGTTCACATTCCTCTGAGAAGCACTGCTAGGATGGACTTGCCTAAACTGTTCTGTACATGGTCACCACCTGGAAAGTGTAGTACATGCAGAGTCTCACATCCCAGGAAAGGCTCAGTGGTGGGTTTAAGGCCAGGCCTGGGAATGTGAATATTTCGATTAAGCACCCCCAGCAATCTGAGTGAAGCAGTGGCTTAGAAACAACTCACTCCAGCCGGGCACGGCGGCTCACGCCTGTAATCCCAGCACTTTGGGAGGCCAAGGCTGGCGGATCACCTGAGGTCGAGAGTTTGAGACCAGCCTGACCAACATGGAGAAACTCCATCTCTACTAAAAACACAAAATTAGCCAGGTGTGGTGGTGGGTGCCTGTAATCTCAGCTACTCCGGAGGCTGAGGCAAGAGAATCACTTGAACCCGGGAGGCAGAGGTTGTGGTGAGCCGAGATAGTGCCATTGCGCTCCAGCCTGGGCAAAAAGAGCAAAATTCCGTCTCAAAAAAAAAAAAAGGAAAGAAAAAAAGAAACATCTCAGTCCAGCCTTGTAAGGAGGGGCAGAGACAGTGGGGGGAGGGATGACAGTCCTCTTGGTCAGGAGAGGATGGGGTTGGGCTGGTGCCACCCACGGAGGTGCTGAGGGATCTAGCAGGAAACAGCTCTTGGTACACGATTTCCAGGCCGTAGCTCATCAATAATGGATGATGGCCTCTGCAGCACTCTGATCAATGCCTCCTTGGCACCCCACAGAGCCACCTTCTAGTAGACTGCAGGGAACAGGAATGAGGGAAGCTGGGACCCCAGGACTGACTGTCAGCAAAAGATCAAGGCAGAGAGTCCTGGAGGTTTGAATTAAAAACGCTTTTCTATGAGAACCTGAAGCTTCTGGGCCAGGCCTGCTCCTGCCGACGCGTAAGGGTAGTTCTGGTTTGCTGTGGTCATTTTCTAATCTTCTGAGAGGCAGAGGAAAAATGCTCTTATGGTGGGATCTGAGTCAGTGACAGGGAAAGGAGTCATTTTTCTGATGCCCTTATGCTGCTTATTTCTAAAAAGAGTCCCATGTGTTTCTTTGTCACATGTGGTTTATAATCACAAAGGGGGTTATCCGGAGACACTGGATAACTCTATATTAATTGATGACATTATCATTTAATGGATAACATTTAGGGGGCACTTACTGTGTTTTGGAACTGGACTCAACAACTACTTCACATGCAGGTAAAACGCTTTACATGCCTAATCCTATATGGTAGTTATTATGATTCTCACATTTTTTGGAGGAAAAAACTAAGGCTTAAAAAAAAAAAGGTATTTGCCCATGATCCTTTACAAGCAAGTGGTAACACCAGGATTTATTTTCCTCTATCTGACTTCAGACAAGACTACAATGATCACTGAATAGGGTGAACATTTGCACGGCATCTACATTTTCTAAAGTGCTTTCTCCTAGGTCTCTTTTTAATACTCAAACAGCTCTATGAGGAATCTACTGGCTTAGGC
This sequence comes from Mandrillus leucophaeus, assembly GCF_000951045.1. Classification (NCBI taxonomy): domain Eukaryota; kingdom Metazoa; phylum Chordata; class Mammalia; order Primates; family Cercopithecidae; genus Mandrillus; species Mandrillus leucophaeus. Next base: position 1,303,229 of record NW_012101521.1, on the reverse strand, counting down.
AGGTTATGAAATTGACTCAAGGTTACACAATCAGGTGCCAACAAGGCTGAGACCTGAGCCCAGAACTTCAGGTTTATTTCCTGCACCCATTCTCAATGTCTGTCAACATGAGGCTGCCTTTTCTCATTCGTTATGATACAAGCACTTGAAGTGCGAGGTTCAATTGCAATTTGATTCCAGGTGGAACAAAGGGTCTCGATCGATTCTCCATTACCCTAAACCTATTTTTCGTAATGGAGACCACTCATCTCCGACCATCCTGCACTACGCCTTTTCTCAATGGGAAAATAAAAATCAGCACACCCAGTCGGTACTAACTCTGTTTCCTAACCCTCCATGTCTTTGCAGAACACTTCCTATCAGACAGGGCCACCAAGGCCATTACTCTCACTGAAATAAAGACATGATTGGCTCATTACCTATCAGATTGCTTCAATAATGACTGTATTAATTTCACAAGCTAGTGAGTCCCAAAAGCTGCTATAAAAAAAAAAAATCAATGATCAAAGTGATGACAGCTCCAGTTCATATATTACAATAGATGGCAGGTGCTGCCAAAACCACTATTGATTATGAAGCTTTCATTAAAAAGATAATTGGAAATAACCATACACAGAATGGGAATAAGCCTGTGCAGAATCTTATCTCAATTTCTCCCCTTTTTTTTTCTTTCTTTTTTTTTTTTGGCCACTTAAAGAGCATACTGCCGACCAGAAGGCCGACTGCATGTAGAATCACATCTTTTCCACAAATGCCATGGCCCTCGGCACAAGCCTTGATAAGGCGCCAGAGGCTGAAAAATCACGAAGAAAAATCTAAATTATTTGCTTTTCATGGGTCCAGCAGCTTATCGGAGGCAAACAGCGTGTAACATCCCCAAAGCCCCACCTTTAAGGAATCCACAGGGGACACAACTCTGTAAACTGTTTTTCCTCTAAAAATGCAGAAGGCCCAGGTTTTTAAAAAATCTGATATGGCAACAGCTTCCATATCTGGTACTGCCGAGGAATTAGCTCCTCTCCTCTTAGTCACGTTACAGATTAGAGGAGTTTAATTCTTTAAACATTAAAATGCTATCCTGTTTGATAAGCCTCTTGCCCCACTGACAAATGTATTCAGCAAGCAGTGGCAGACACCACCTGTTAAATGACACTTTATGGATCCCCACGGTCATCTTGGGAGGTAGGAAGTAATGGCCTCATTTTACAGATGAGATAACTGAGGCTCAGGGAAGTTAAACCAGTCACTCAAGATTCACGCAGTTAGGAAGTGGTGGTGCCTGGGTGTGGACTGGGTCAGCCGATTCTCTTGTGCCCTGAGTTTCATAGCCTTCTCCATTATTACATGCCAATCCTGCAATGCATAAGATGCTGCATCTGCCCCTAACGCTCTCAGTCTATCCCCCGGCCTGGCCTCCAAAAGGACACATTGACCTTGATTTGCTCTTGACAGTTTCTCAGTCAATACCAAGTATTATTCAATAAGAATCATGTTTTATTATCTGAATGTTTAGGCGTACAGACTTCTTGCTCCTGCCAGTGTAAACTGTGTGTAACAACTGTTTTCTTTCTTCTTCTGCAAGAGCTACCAGGACTATAGGCCCTGATTTTCACATTTATGACACAACTGCGTCATTACCTAGACCAGTGGTTCTCAGACTTGAATGCACTGGAATCACCTAGAGGGCTTGTTATACAGACTGCCAGCTCTGTCCTCTTCCAGAGTTTCTGATTTACTAGGTCTGGGGTGGAGCCTGAGAATGTGTTTCTAGCAAGCTCTTGGGTGATGCTGAGGCTGCTGGTCCAGGGCCCATACTTTGAGAACAGCTGGGCTAGAAGGATGACGTTCCTGGAGATGAAGAACAATTCCCCAGATTCAGGACCGTAAAGACCTATCCGTAAAGAATATGTTATGTACAGTCATGCACTGCATAATGACATTTCAGTCAACAATAGACGCATGCATATACAACAGTGATCCCATAACACTATAACACCATACATTTACTCTACTTTTTCTATGTTTAAATACTCAGATCCTTACCATTGTATTACAACTGCCTACGGTATTTAGCGCAGTCACATGCTGTACAGGTTTGCAGCCAGGAGCAATAGGTTGTGGCATCTACCAGGTGCGTAGTAGGCTATCCCATCTGTGTTTGTGTGAGTACGCTCTGTGATGTTCCCACAATGAAGAAATTGCCTAAGCACTCATTTCTCAGAATGCATCCCCATTGTTAAACCACACATGACCGTATTTCCATTCATAAACAATAGGACCCAGAGTGCATGGAAAAGGCCCCGGCATTTGGGCCAATGCAGGTTTGCATGGAGTCTGAACCTTTGGCTATAGATAGGACCTTGAAAAGACGCTTATTTCCCAGGGGCGCAGCTTCCTCATCTGTAAAGCAGGAACGCACCTGATATCTCACAGAAGACTGTGAGTGAGGATCAAAGAACAAAAACGTGAAGTTGCCTCACATAGTACCTGGCTTGTGTGGGAGTCCAGTAACTGACAGGTTTATCCTCTCTAGTGAAAAAGCCTTCAAAGACTTGAGATGCTGCAACTCCTATCAGGAGAAATTATCTTGAGATCACAGCGGAATAATAGCTTCCACCACACACCTTAGCAGGACCAAGAGGCCAGTGGGGAGACACTAGCATGTTTAGGGTAGGCTGAGGGCTGGTAGCCAGTGTAGATGACTGTGAGCTCCCTGAGGAAAGGACCCGCTCTCAGGGATGCATATGATAGGGAGGGCTCCATGAAGTACAAATAGCCAATAATGCCACCCTTGCGGGCTCCTGGAGAGCAGGACCCTCCCAGCACCTCACATAGCTCCTGGAGGTGGAAGGCAATTGACAAAAGTTTCTTAGATGGCATTAGTCAACCAGTAAGTAACTAGGTGGTGAAATGTGTGGAGTAGTCTTTCTTTTGGTCTGTTCCTCTCCAGTCTTCCTTCTTTCCTTTCTTCCTTCTTTCTTTCCTTCCTTTTTTTTTTTTTTCTTTTTTGTTTTTAGACAGAGTCTCATTCTATTGCCCAGGCTGGAGTGCAGTGGTGCAATCTCAGCTCACTGCAACCTTTGCCTCCCAGGTTTAAGCAATTCTCCTGCCTCAGCCTCCCAAGTAGCTGGGATTACAGGCGCACACCACCACACCCAGATAATTTTTATATTTTTAGTAGAGATGGGGGTTTCACCATGTTGGCCAGGCTGGTCTCTAACTCCTGACCTCAGGTGATCCACCTGCCTTGGCCTCCCAAAGTGCTGAGATTACAGGCGTGAGCCAACACAGCCTCTAGTTTGTATTTCTAAACTGTGTCCCTTTCCCCTGCCCCACCTCCTTGGTCCTTGAGTTTAGGATCTCCGTGCCCCACTTGCCAAACTATCAGCCATGGAACACTAGCTCCAGAAGACGGTACTGGGTATTCCACACAAACAAAAGGTGAGGGGTTCCACAGTCAAATAGTTTGAGAATCCCTAAATACCATGTTTCCCACCTGGAAAACTTCAGCGTATATAAGCATATCAGGGAAGTGTGAAACTCTGCTATAAACTTGTGAGCATATTTGGAAGAGCTTTTGGCTCAACACCAGTTTGGGAAAAGCTATTTCTGTCAACTTGAATAATCACGGGCTTTCTTCTCGAGCCCCTTCTTTCATTTCCCTTACTGCTGCTCATCAGCTATGACGATAGCTGTGTTAGAGCTGGTTGCAAAGTAGAAGTTAAAAGGCTGTGAGTGAAGACGAGCAGTTCTTCCCAGGTTTAATGGCGGCTCTTTCTGAGGCTCAGAAGGTCATCTTGAGGACCAGGATGCTAATTCTTCCAGACCACTTGGGGTCCCCAGGAGTGAAGCCTCCAATAAATGATATTTCCCAGTGTGATTTCAACCCACATTATGACAGTTTATCTTCATGACCTTGTAAGATAGGCAGGGCAGAAAATCATTAGCTCTTCTTTCAGTTTGGGAAAAGGAGACATGCAGAGATAATGGACAATGGAGGTAGGACAAGAATCAGGTCATCTCTGGGTCCCTGATGTGATGGACAGGATGTTGTAAGAAAGCGGCTCTACTCACTTGGCTGTGCCCCAGAGCCACCGCCTTCTTTTCCAGATCCAGGGTCTCCAAGAGCTCTTCCACGGCCTGGGGAGAAAAGAAAAGAGAAGTTGGAGAGCAGAGAGGGTAGGAGGATCCTAAAGGGAAAAGTCAAGTTGGCTCGATGGCTGATGCGCCAGGACGGAGGATGACCCCACATGTCTGTGAGCTTCGGCTAACAGAGCCCCACCTCACAGAGGAAGGCGCAGATGCTGAGCACCTACTGTGTACCATCCACTCTATCTTCACGCACACACCTATTTGTTCCATCCTCCTATTTTACAGAGCAGAAAACCAAAGATACGAAATGAAATAAAGGATGCAGCTGTTAGGGAAATCAGTACAGAGGTTCCTCAAATAATTAAACACAGAATTACCAGATGATCTGGCCATTCCACTTGTGTGTATATACGAAAATGAATTGAAATCAGGGTCTTGAAGAGATATTTATACATTTATGTTCTTAGCAGCATCATTCACAATACCCAAAAGGTGGAAACCACCCAAATGTCCACTGATGGATGAATGGATAAACACGATGTGGTCTATCCATGCAATGGAAAATTATTCAACCTTAAAAAGGATGGAAATTCTGACACATGCTACAACATGGATGAACCTCAAGGACATTGTTCCAAGCCAAAGAAGTCAGTCACAAAAGGACAAGTACTGCATGATTCCACTTAGAAATGAGGTACTTAGAGTAACCAAATTCATGGAGACAGAATAAAGAATTATGGTGGCTAGGGGATGGAGAGAGGGGGAAATGAAGGCTTATTGTTTAATGGGTATAACATTTCAGTTTTGCAAGAGGAAGAGCATCGTGTAGATGGATGTTGTGATAGTTGTACCACATTGAGAATATACTTCTTGCCACTGAACTCTATGCTTAAAATGGTTAAGATGGGCCGGGCGCGGTGGCTCACGCCTGTAATCCCAGCACTTTGGGAGGCTGAGACGGGTGGATCATGAGGTCAGGAGATCAAGACCACCCTGGCTAACACAGTGAAACCCTGTCTCTACTAAAAATACAAAAAAATTAGCCAGGTGAGGTGGCAGGTGCCTGTAGTCCCAGCTACTCGGGAGGCTGCGGTAGGAGAATGGCGTGAACCCGGGAGGCGGAGCTTGCAGTGAGCCATGATTGCACCACTGCACTCCAGCCTGGGCGACAGAGTGAGACTCCGTCTCAAAAAAAAAAAAGGTTAAGATTAACTTTTATGTTATATATATTTTAATACATACACATACACACACACACACACACACACACACAACAAAAACTAAATGAAGGGGCTTTTTTTTTTTTCAAGATTACAAGTTTGCACACAGGGCAGAGACAGATTCCCATTAAGTTGTTTCTGGCCACACCTATGTCTTGAACTGTAGTGCATGCCTAGTAATTCACTAAGTCCTCCTGTGACAGCCTCCCCACTCTATGCTTCTCTCATTGCACTTCCTGGTGACTGCCTCTCTCCCACAAATACTTACTAAATAAATGACATGGTCACTAACCTCACCTGCCTGACCTACATTATGGCAGAGGAGCCTGTGTTTTCTGTACTGCACTATAGTATTATCCTTTTTTTTTGAGACGGAGTCTTGCTCTGTCGCCAGGCTGGGATTCTTCTGCCCCAGTCTCCCAAGTAACTGGGGCTACAAGCATGTGCCACCACGCCCGGCTAATTTTTGTATTGTTAGCAGAGACGGGGTTTCACCATGTTAGCCAGGATGGTCTCCATCTCTTGATCTCATGATCCACCTGCCTCAGCCTCCCAAAGTGCTGGGATTACAGGTGTAAGCCACTGTGCCCAGCCTATAGTACTGTTCTATAGACACAATAGGAGCTCAATAGATAGGATGACTGGATGAATAAACACCCAAACCAGAGAGATTCCACAGGGAGGAAAAGCAGCCCCATGCAGGAGAAACAATTTTACTCAAAGAGATTTCTGGATGCAGCATGGACCAATCGCCATTTAATGGAATCTTCCCCTTGTCGAATAGTTGTACAGGCTTCGAAACAATCAGCCAGTGATTTGGACTCTCAGATAAACCCAGGTTGTGCCTGGTTGCTTAGTGACTGCTAATTTCCCTCCTACCCACCCTCATACCACCCCTCACTGGTCTTTCATTCACTGAAAATCGGAAAGTCTATTTTAAGAATAAACTGTCAGAAAAGTAATTGCAATGCTCAGGAAGCAAAAGGTATTATGAAGCTGGAGTAATTTAGTAAATGAGTTTCAATTCCATGGGTCAAAGGCATCACAGAAAACTTCCTAAGATTAAAAAAAAAAAAAAATCCCTATTAAAAGTCTAGCCCCAGACTGCAATGAGGAAGGAAGCTCCATCTTCTGACCTCCTGGAAGAACATTCCATGACACTCTTCCAAAATTTCGGTGGTTTCGCTTATCACATTTTAGCCAAACATGTTCCAAGGGAGCTGTAGGTGGTAGAAATGAATAAAACCAATATATCCAAAATATAAGGCCTTTTTTCTCTGCACAAGAAAGAATAAATTAAAAATTGACTGAAGATAAGATGGATGGATTTTTAAAAGGAAATATAAAACCAATGAAATTTTTCTAAGTGTACCTTGAAGGTAAAGTCTACGGCAGATGTTTTGGGGGAAAAAAAAATCATGATCCAGAGTTAGATCCATCTGGGTTCAGATCTTGGTTTTATCGCTCCATAAACAGTGTGGCCTTGGGAAAGTGCTTTACTCTGAGCCTCAGACTCCATTCAGAAAGATGGGGACAATAACAGTACCTGTTTCAGAAAATTCTGAGGCTGTGCTTGTGCAGGGCTTTATATAGCACTGGGCACGTAGTAAGCACTCAATAAATGTTAGGACTTATTGCATCCTCATAGTCACCTCTGTTTTGGTCAAAACCTTGGAACGGTGCTGCAAAACATGAATGAAGGCTCCCGCTTCTCAGATACACTTCAAACCCTGCCAAAGCACGTGCTCAACCCACCGTAACCGAGGCTCCTTCCAGTGCAATGAAATGACGTGGCAAAGCTCACGTGTTTAGGAAGTGATGGTAGGGGGTTTGAACCCAAGGAATCAGCTCCTGATCTTCTCTCCACCCTCCAATGCTGGGGTCAGTTCCACCACTCACTAGCTGTGTGACCCCGGGCAGGTCTCTCCTCCTCTCTGGTCTTCAGTTTGCTTTCTACAACATGGGGTAAGCACGCCTGTCCGACAAGGATGTAGTAACAATTTAATAAGGTCATATAAGCAGCATGTAAGGGAGATATTTCCAGAATGGTGGAGGAAGGAGCTTAATAAATCCTGTCCCCCTCCCAAAACATGATAAAAATGGATAAAATTTCCAATCACCACAAGTTCAATACTCTGGAAATTGGACAATGGGATATGACAAATTGAGAAGCATTTATTCAAGAAAACCTATTGGATCTCAGGTAGAAACAATGAGGCAATATTGATTCCAGGTTCTCCTACTCACCACCCACCCCAGCTCTGTTTCTCTCTCTCTCTGCAGTAGTCCTTCCAGGGTGAGGCAGCTCTGAAAAACAGCAGCTTTGCTTCCAGAAGGGGCTCACCTGTATGGGGCAAAGCATGGAAAAAACCCACGCCTGGGAGCATTGTCAGAAACAGTAGCGATTTTGGCAGGAAACAAATGAGGAAGGCCAATGACACAGCTAAGCCTAAGGTTGTTGTCCTGATTGAGGCAAGCACTAGCCCTTAAACAAGCCAGAAATTTAACAGGAGATACAGGAAATAGGACAGCCACAGTGGGCTTGATAAATTCCCATATATTCCTGGCTCCAGGCTAAACACAAGAACAAGAGAGACTGGAGAAGGCTCTGGCTATCTACATATCTCTATTTATTTGAACATGAAGCCATGTGTACAGGCAGAAAATATGTGAAAGGGCCAAACAGAATGTAGAGGCTGAAGCACAACTGGGAACTACCTGAATGCTGAATGCATTTCCCAACCCCCACATGGATCCAACAGGATAATGGAAAAGGCTTAAATATTCAAGATGTTTGATAACAACCTCTGCTGACTCTAAGCTATGTGGACACAGGAGCAACGCCTAGGAAGTCAGCTTTAAAATAAAAACACAAATTTTTAAAAATTGGGCAGAGATATCAGTGGTCCCACATTGTGAGGACACAGATTCCGTAATTTTAGTCAAGACAAGTTATAATACTAAATGATTAAGAAAAGATCAGAATGAAGAGTTACTATAACATATCATCTAAGACGTCCAGTCTTCAGCAAAAAGGATAGGATGTGCAATAAATGTAAAATTGTGATCCAAACTAAGCGTGAGGGGAAACAGTAGAAAGTATTTTTGTGGGTTCAGAATTTGGACTTAATGGCCAAAGACTTCAAAACGGCTATTGTAAATATGTTCAAAGAACTAAAAGAAACAATGTTTAATGAATTAAAGGACAGTGTAATAATAATGACTCCTTAAATACAAAATATCAAGATAGAAATTATTTTTAAAAGATCCAAATGGAAATTCTTCATTTGAAAAGTAAATTAACTGAAATGATAAATTCACCAAAGGAGTTCAACAACAGATCTGAGATGTCAGATGAAAGAGTCAGCAGACTTGAAAACAGATCAATAGAAATTATCCAGTTTGAAGAACAGAGAGAAACAGGAAGGAGGAAAAATAAATAAAGCCTCAGAGACATGTATGGCAAATCAAGCATG
>NW_012101521.1:1286032-1292750 GCF_000951045.1 Mandrillus leucophaeus | reverse complement strand
GTGGGGGTAGGGGGAAGGGATAGCATTAGGAGATATACCTAATGTAAATGATGAGTTAATGGGTGCAGCACACCAACATGGCACATGTATACATATATAACAAACCTGCATGTTGTGCACATGTACCCTAGAACTTAAAGTATAATAATAAAAGAAATCTTCATTTTTTTCTTTGCTTCCCTTAACTCACCTAAAAGACATAAGATTAAATAAAAGAAAATCATAAAGCTTTATTGTTGATTTTATAACATATATAGATGTGATTTGTAGTTATCCCTCAGTATCCACGGAGAACTGGTTCCAGGACCCCCAAAGGATACCAAAATCTGCAGATGCATTAGTCCTTTATATAAAATGGCATAGTATTTACAAATAACCTACTTATACCCTTCTATATACTTTATCTCTAGATTACTTATAATACCTAATACAACGTAAAAATGCCATACAGATAGTTATTATATTGTGTTGTTTAGGGAATCATGACAAGAAAATAAGTCTGTATATGTTCAGTACAGACACAACCATTCTTTTTTTTCCAAATATTTTCAGTCAGTTGTTGGTTCAGTTTGTGGATGTAGAACCCACAGATACATATGGAGGGTAGACTGCGTATTACGATAGTATCACTACGGTAGGAGGAAGACACGAGCTATATTGGAGCAAAGGTTCTATATTTTCCCAGAATTAAGTTAGTATTAATCTGAAGTGCAGCATCTTGAATTACAAAACATACTGTAATCCATAGAACAATCACTAGAAGGGGTAGTCAAATGGCCCCCTGGAAAATATCTAGTTTACACAAAAGAAGGAAGTAAAGGAGGAGAGGACCAAAAGAAGGTGTGAAGCCCACATAGAAAACAGCAAAATGGCATGTGTAAATTATATTACAGATCAATATATTGAACACCTTAATAAAAAGGCAGAGATTGTCAATTTGGATTTTGCAAAAAGAAGATTCAACTATATACCATCTGTAAGAGTTGCAGTTAAATGCAAAGATAGGTTGGAAGGGGGGAAATGAAATAAGATCTATCATGTAAACACTAAACATAAGATAGCTGGAGTGACTATACTATTATCAGACAAATTTTGTTTTAAATTTTGTTTAAAATTGAAAACAAAAATCATTACTAGAAAGAAAGGGAGACATTTTATAGCAATAAAGGGTTAATTCATCCAGAAGATACAGCATTATAAATATGTCTGTACCTAACCACAGAGCCCCAAAACACGTGAAGCAAAAATGCATAGAATGACAGCATAAATAGAAAATTTAACAGTAATAGTTGGAGAGCGTAATACCTGACTCTCAATAATTTACAGAACAATTAAACATAAATGATAGCAATATGCCAGGCACAGTGGCTCACACCTGTTGTCCCAGAACTTTGGGACACTGAGGCCAGAGGATTCCTGGAGCCCAGGAGGTCGAGACCAGACTGGGCAACACAGTGAGACCCTATCTTTAAAAAACAAAATCAGCCAGGTGTGGTGGCATATGCCTGTAGTCTGAGTAACTCAGGGGGCTGAAACAGGAGTATCACTCGAGCCCAGGAAGTCAAGGCTGCAGTGAGCCATAATCGTGCCACTGCACTCCAGCCTGGGCAACAGAGCAAGACACTGCCCTGTCTCAAAAAAAAAAAAAAATAGCAATGATATATAAGACTTGAACTATACTATTAACCAAATCGCCCCAACTAACATCTATAGACAACTCAACAACTGAAGAATACATGTTTTTTACAAGCACACCTTAAACACTCTCCTAGATATATAATATTAGGCCATAAAATAAGTCTCAATAAAACAAACAAAAATAAATGTAAAAGTACTGTAATCTCAAATATGTTCTCAAACTAAAACAGAATTAAATTAGAAACCAACAAGAAAAAAGGTGAGAAAGTTCCAAATATGTAGAAATTAATACACTTCTTAATAAACAATGGGTCAAAGAAAAAATCACACTAGGAATTAGAAAATATCTTGAACTAAATGAACATTTTAATGTAATGCAGCCAAAGTAGTACTTTGAGGAAAATGTATGCTTTAACCATGTATATTGGAAAAGGAGAAGGATTTTGAATCAATAATTTGAGCAAGATTCCATTTTAAGAAACCAGGAAAAGTAGAGAAAACTAAACTCAAATCAAGTGAAAGGAAGGAAATAATATAGAGTAGAAATCAATAGAAGACAATAGAACCAAAGAAAACAGAAAAACAACAGAGAAAAAAATCAGTGAAATCAAAAGTTTGTCCTTTGAAAAGATAAAATTGACAAAGTTTATTTACACTGACCAAGGAATAAAGAGGCAGAAAGAAAGAGATGCTACTAATTAGCACAGTCAGACCAATAGAATGAATTTAGATTATGAAAATAAACTCTTTTTTTACGGCCAATAAATATTTGACAAAGGTTCCAACACAATTCACTGGGAGAAATAATAATAGTCTTTCCAACAAACGGTACTGGGACAATTGAATATTCATATGCAAAAAAATGAATGTAGGCATGTATGTTACACCGTACACAAAATTAACTCACAACAGATCAAATGTCTACATGGAGGAGCTAAAACTACAAATCTTCTAGCGGAAAATGGGAGAATATCTCTGTAACCTAGGGGTAGGTAAAGAGTTCTTAGATATGAAAAAAGCACCAGTCACTTAAAAAATTAGTAAACTGAACTTCATAAAAATTAAAATCTCCATGCACCACTATGAAAATGAAGACAAGCCACAGGCTGGAAGAAAATATTTTCAAAGATACATCTGATAAATAATTATGTCTAGAACAAATAAAGAACTACTACAACTCTATAAGATAAACAGCCTAATTAAAATGGGCAAAAAAAAAAAAATAGAGATTTCACAAAAAAAGAGATAAAGTAGCTACTAGGCACATGCAAAAAAAAAAAAAGTCAACATCATTAGGGAAAACACAAATTAAAACCACAATGAAATGCCGCTTTGTATACAACAGGATGGCTTAAATCAAAAAGGCAAACAATTCCAAGTATTGATAAGGATAGAAAGTGAAACCCTCATACATTGCCAGTGAGGATGAACAATGGTAGAGCCACTTTGAAAAACAACTTGACAGTTTCTTTAAAAGTTATATTTAAAAGTTAAACATAAATTTACCATACAACCTAGCAATTCTCCTCCACGAATGCACCCAAAAGAAGTAGAAACATGTTTTTACACAAAGACTGATGTGCAAATGGTTCACAACATCCTTTTTCATAATAGTCAGAAAATCAAAAACTATTCAAATGTAGTTTAGAGATGATCATTTGATTAAATATCTACTACTATTAATCAAAAAATATTTTATCTTAATTATTTGAGGTTTCTAAGGCAAAGATTAAAGCCTTCATGTATAGCAGGGGCATTAAAATCCATAGAAATAGTAGAATTTTACTATTTTTACAACAAAATCGTAATTGATTGTATTTATTATTTATTTTGTATATATGAAAGTCACCATGTCAATATCTTAAATTACTCAATCTTCCTATCAAGAGTATTAGAGACTATTAGTATGCCACTTTAAGATAATAAAACTAAGTCAAAGAAGGGCTGAGTGACTTGTCAAATGTCACACAGCCAGCGAGCAGATTAGACACCGTACGTGCTCAGAAAGCCAGACTCCAGAATCTGTATCCTTAACCTATTAAGCTATCCCACCTCGAATTCACAAATGGTAAGATTCATTCAATGAAGCAGCCCAGGCATTGAGCATAGATGGATCATCGTCTTCACTGTAAGTCAACATTACACCTCAGCAAACATGGCTCTTGGCAAACCTGAGATCTCTCTGCCTTAAGTATGAATATTCCAATAGCCTGTGTCAAATTGAGCCCAGATTTTGGGGTCTAATAGATTTCAGTCACATCCAACCCATAGCCCCCACTTACACCGTTCCATTGTTTCCTAGGATTTTCCAAAGAGCTTTCTCTCCAATGTTGAAGAAGAGTGTACCCAAAAAGCATATGGGCTGACATCTCACATTTGGCTGTATATGCCAGACACGCAGAGAGACTCCAGAAATGATGAAGAGCCATAGCTGCAAACTGCTTCCCCAACTCACTCCTCAATGAACAGCTTGATATGAAGAACCTGTGTCTATGGAATAGGACGCTTATCCTGTGAACCATTTGGCTGCCGTTCATATAGCACCTGCCCCCATGAAGCCCACACCATGGTCCAATGGCTTCCATATGTTGAGCTCCTACAATGTACCAGACACTTTGCTATGCCATACTATATGTTGCCTATGGTCATACATCTATCAAGTATCAAGGGCGTGGATTCATAGAGAGAGATAGGAAGAAGACACAATTTGAACTCAAGTCTATTTGACTCTAAATCACATACTTTAACCACTGAGCCTCTCTCACAAGTGACCAAATCATTCCATAAGGGTGCTAACTGTGTCTGTTTTTTAACTATTTATGCTCAAGGCTATAAATGAAATGCCTGGAAAAAGGCAGAAACTATCCAAAAACCAAATGCACATGCACATACCAATGTAATTGGGTTGATTAAAATTAAGTGGAAAACATGTAAAATAATTAAAACAATAGACCCAGCTCACAGTGTGCGGTGGTTCACACCTGCAATCCCAGCACTTTGGTAGACCAAGGTGGCTAGATCATCTGAGGTCAGGAGTTCAAGACCAGCCTGGCCAACATGGCGAAACCCAGTCTCTACAAAAATACAAAAACTAGGCAGATGTGGTGGCGTGTGCCTGTAGTCCCCAGCTACTCAGGAGGCTGAGGCAGGAGAATTGCTTGAACCCAGGAGGCAGAGGTTGCAGTGAGCCGAGATAGCACCGTTGCACTCCAGCCTGGGCGACAGAGCGAGACTCTGTCTCAAAAAACAAACAAAACAACAGACCCAAACTGGAGGGAGACAGCAAGGTGAACAAGAAAGGGATGATGAATAAATTTCAGGAGCAAAGGTGGTGGGAGCCCCTGAATAATTATTCAGCACCTAGACAGCAGACAGTTTCCTCTCTGGCCATGGGCTCATCAGGGTTTCCTCCCAGCAGATAAAGACTCTTCAGATGAATTCACAGGAAACTGGGAGTGTCCACCAGGGTGGGAGACAGAATAACAGTGGCCGCCTTCGAGAAGATGGATTGACAGCCCTTAATTATGTTCTTCAGCTCAAGTCCTCAGGGACAGAGATTTTGCCGGCTAAAATCAATCAACATTGTAGACACTCTGCGGGGAGGAGGGTAGGCCCAAGGGTTTCCTCACATCGATCAGAGACTTGGCAACTCCTGCTTTAGCAGCAGAAAAATGGAAGGGACCAGAATCTGGGACTTAGCCAAGGTGAGCTGAAAGAGCGCCTTCACTGACCTGCCTGAAATTCCACCCTTGTATTCACTCTATGTAGGCTTCGGTGTAGGTTAAAGCATCATCTAACCAGAGGGAGTAGCCTGCGAGACAGGAATGGAACCGAAGATGATTAGAGGGAGAAGACAGGGTCATTTGGGAGGCTTCAGTATGTGCCTGGGTGTCTAGAGGAGACAGGGGACCCCGGAATAGCCAGAGGTCAGCATGAGGACACTGCTTCCTAGAGAGGACCATGGAATGGGCAGCATGGACTTCGCTTCCTTCATAATTTTGCTGAAGCCAGTCCAAGTCATAAAAATCCGGTCTGCTATGCCATGCACCTGCTGAAACCCTTCAGAAGAGCATCGCCGAACACCTGATAAAGCCCAGACTCTCCAGCTTGGCTAACAAGAACCCAGAATTTGCTTCTGTTAAAGTCCTCAGCCCCTTTTCTTGGCACTTGGCATCTTTTATGCTCCAGCACCATGAAACTATCTATGCACCTCCGTGACTCCAGATCTTTGCAATCCTGTACCTAACATGAGAATGTCCAGTAACCCTCCTCCTACTCAGTTCCTCCAGAGAGTTTCACAGACCTCATCTCAAGCATCACCTACTTCTGAGACGTCTTCCTTGAGTGCCCCGCTCTCACCTCCCTTGGAAACATCAAATGTTTTAGTGGCATCTCCTGGGGTGTACCAAAGCCAGCTCTGTATGGAAGTTGCTGGTGCCTAGCACAGGATCTGGTGAAAAGCAGGCACTTGGTTAAAGTTGGATGAAATTAATGATAATTATTTTAAGTTAATATCCATGAGTGGCATGTCCTGTAACGAACTGCACTAAATGTTTTGCCTGCCTTCAGAGGGCTTCCATTCAAGTCCTGTGTGAACATGAAAAGATGCTCAACACCCCTAATCATGAGGGAAATGCAAATCAAAACCACACTGAGATACCATCTCATACCCATTAGCATGGCAACTATCAAAAAAGCAAAACAAAAAATAACACGTTGGCAAGAATGTGGAGAAATTGCCATCCATATGCAGTATTGGTGGAAATGCAAAATGGTACAGCTGCTATAAAAAACTGTATGGCAGCTCATCGAAAAATTTAAAATAGAATTACCATATGATCCAGCTATTCCACTTCTGGGTATATACCCCAAAAAAACTGAAAGCAGGGTCTCACCAGGGCCTACTGGAGGGTAAAGGGTGGGAGGAGGGTGAGGACTGAGAAACTACCTATTGTGTACCATGCTTATTATCTGGGTGATGAACTTGTGTGTACACCAAACCCCTGTAACATGAAATTTACTTCTATAATAAACCTGCATGTGCACCTCCCCTGAACCTAAAACAAGAGTTAAAAAAAAA
>NW_012101521.1:1276514-1285737 GCF_000951045.1 Mandrillus leucophaeus | reverse complement strand
AAAAAAAAAAAAGAAAGTAGGGTCTTGAAGAGATATTTGTACATTCAACCCAGCAACCCCATTACTGGGTATATAGCTAAAGGAATAGAAATCATTCTTTTGTAAAGACACATGCACATATATGCTCATTGTAGCACAATTTGCACTAGCAAAGACATAGATTCCCCCTAAATGCCCATCAGTGACAGGCCAGATCAAGCAAATGTGGTACATAGACACTATGGAGTACTATACAGTCACGAAACAAAGAGTGAGATGACGTCCTTTGCAGAAACATGAATGGAGCTGGAGGCCATTATCCTTAGCAAACTCATGCAGGAACAGAAAACCAAATACCGTATGTTCTCACTTATAAGTGGGAGCTAAATGATGAGAGCAAAGGGACACATAGAGGGGAACACCCCACACTGGAGCCTGTTGAAGGGTGCAGGATGGGAGGAGGGAGAGAATCAGGAAAAATAACTAATGGAGGGAGAGAATCAGGAAACACAACTAATGCGTACTAGGCTTAACATCTGGGTGATGAAATAATCTGTACAACAAACCCCCATGACACAAGTTTGTTACAACGAACCTGCATTTGTACCCCCAAACTTAAAATAAAAGTTAAAAAGGAAACATGGAATCAACCCAAACATCCACTGACGGTTGGATGGACAGGTAAAATAAGGTATACATCCACAATGGAGTATTTTTCAGCCTGAGGAAGGAAATTCTGATACATGCCACGATGGGAATGAACCTTGAGGACATTATGCAAAGTGAAATTAACCAGTCACGAAAGGGCATACGCAGCATGATTCTACTTCTGTGATGGACTTAGAATAGTCAGATTTACAGAGACAGAAAGCAGAACGATGATGGTCAGAGCCTGAGAAGAGGAGGAATCAGGAATTGCTGTTTAATGGGTACCAAGTCTCGATTTTGCAAGAAGTAGTTATGGAGATGAATGGTGCTTATTGTTGCTCAAAAATATGAATGTACTTAATACCATTGATCAATACACTTAAAAATGGTTATGGTGGTAAAGTTCTTGTTATGTGTATTTTACCATAATTTTTTTTTTAAGCCCTATGTCAGGAATCTGAGAGCCTGAGTTCACATCCCAGCTCTACTGCTACCTGGCTGGGTGGTCATGGCCTCAGCTGCCTACGCTGTGAAATGAGGATGATTCCCAGAGTGGGAAGGCTTTATATTTTGAATACTGTCTTAGCTCATGGCTCTGTAACCTTTTCATAGTATGTCTGATATTTCGTAATGAGAGTTTATGCATCCGTGATAAAAGACATATGCTACTTCTGTTTCAGGAACACAATATATCCATCAGGTACCCACCAAATGAGAGTACTTCATTGGGAAACAGTCTTGGCATGAAACACCAACATTCAGACCTCACCTGCTAGACCCACAGGGGACTTCACCAAGACCCATTTTACACCCTGACAATGAATCCCCTCTGCTGCCGTCTAGTGTCTAATGACAATATTGACCTTTTCTAGCTGTCAACCTCGTCTTATTAAATCCTGAGGTCTTAACTGCTTTGCACACAGAAACTGATAGTTTGCCCACCCGAGCACGTGTTCATGTATAATTCATGGCATATCATGTGGCCTGACAAATGAATATTTATCAGCTTTTTCATAAGAGGCAGGATGGTGTTTCTTTTTGTTGCTACCAAAATTCTATGCTGCAGCAAATAAAATTTGTGAGCAAATAAAAAAAGAATAAGAAGCAGCAAAAATTCCCAACCAAGTCCATTCTCCTTGTAATTTTCCATTTTCTGAGGCCTCTAGCATGTATGGAGGTGGTTTTGGTTTGGCTACAACAGAGAACTGCTGACTCATTCAGAACAGAAACGCTTCCATATGCTACACCCTTTCCCTCCACAAAAAAACTCCCCCATACCTGACTCCTGCACCATTTTCAACCACAGAGGAGCCCAAGACCCTCTCAGTGGTTCCATTCAGCCCCTCTGAATGAAGTCAAATTTGGGGAGACCAAGAATAAGGAACCCCTGAACGAAGACTGGCACAGAGAGGTTGATGGCACCAAGTCAGGCAGGATTTCATGGCTTCCAAAATGGGCCACTACCCAGAGAAGGGATAGCCCTGTGCCACAGACATCTGGGGATCACGTCCCCTCCATAGTGAGTTAGGAGGGCCCTGCAGAAGTCACTGCCTTGTCTACTGAAAGTGGCTTGTGCCCCGGTGCCCACTGCAAAGAAGAACTAAGAAGACACCTAAGAATTTACTTCTAGTCTTCTGACTCATTCATTGAGGACTGCAGTGCTGATGATCTTAGGCACACGCAGGCACGTGCAGTTGCAACAGGATTGTGAACACGTGGTCTGTGCGACTTGGGTGTCATCACCCTGGATCTGAAAGAGGATGATGACATTGATGGTGCTGCTGCTGATGTTGATGACGGTGGTTGGTGTATATTGAGTCCTTACTATGTCCCAGGCCCTGTGTAAATGAACTATACTATTACATGCCATTCTCAGAAGACTCCATTGAGTGGCATGGAGTACTCTTTCATCTTGCTATTCAGATCCCAGCTTAGCTATTACCCCCCATCACATCCGCTTGTTTAATTAGTTTTTGTAGCACTTATCCTGAAATTATGTGGATTCCCCTATATATTTTCTGCATTGTGGTCCTTCCCACTTTACAGATGAGGAAAGGGAGGCAGAAAGATGACATAACTGGTTTACATTCACGCAGCCCCAGCTGGGAATCAAATTCAGGTCGGTTTGAACTACCTCCCTTTATGAACTATGCTCTTTAAACTATCGTCCCCTGGAATGGAGAAACTTGAGTCCAAGGAGCAAACCCACAAATGCCTGGCTGTGTGGCCTCGGGAGCGCCACTTCATCTCTAAGAAGCGTGGTGTTCTCTTTTGTAAATGGGGTGTAATATCTCTTCTTTTGCAGGGCTGTTATGAAGATGAAATAGGGCTTTGCAAATTCTAACAAGGTCTCTAATCATTGATAAGCCTGTGGCCATTCTTAAGAGAAACATTTTTTGAAAGTTTGGCACTGGAAGTAGAGATGAGATTCCATGAGTTTACGCTGTAGTTGGAGAAAGAAGACACACAGGGACAAAAACACAAAGTTAGGCCTAGGTATTCATTCATTCATTCATTCATTCACTCAACAAAAAAATTACTGAGCTCTTGCTGGAAGCCAGAAAACATAGAGGAGATTCACATTATTTCAGATAAGTGCTACATACACATCAAAACAAGAGGATGTGATGGTGAATGAGATCTGAGCTGGGATCTGAATAGCAAGATGACACCAGCCATGCAAAGATTTGGGGAATGAGTGCTCCAGGCAGAGAAAACAGCTCGTGCAAAGGCCCTAAGGCGTGATGTTCATTAGAATTCTCAAACACGCAGCCCTGATGTAAATATTTCCTAAACATTTTAGACCCCGAAGCCCTCTTTTCATAGACCACCTCAGGGTGCTGGTGCTGAATGGAACACACTTTGCAAATGATGACTTTTCACCCTTTTAGCTGGGATGCTGTCTTCTCATGACTCTATTCTTATTCTTTTCCTAAAGTTCCTTATGTAGGGGCCAGAAGGGTCATTCTGGGCTGGGTCAGGTCCCAAATGACACTGTTGTGTGGGTTCGGTCTAGAGCAAGGATTTGAGCGAAACTTCATGCTGCCCTCAGCACTGCCCCCATGGTCCTGCTTTCAGATTCCAGCTGGTCCAGATGCCCCCTGGGGCAATCCCTTATAGAACACAAGCCCATCAGACCTCAGTCAAAGCCATGTTGCCCAGGCTGGTCTTGAACTCCTGGACTCAAGCAATCCACCCACCTGGGTCTCCCAAAGCACTGAGATTACAGGCATGAGCCACTCACCGTGCCCAGCCTTGGAACATATCCAATAACCAACATATCCGTATCTGGGGCCTTCACCCCTCTTGCATGTGCTCCACCTACCTTCCTTTCATCTATTCCCTCGGAGGTCGACATGAGCTTCTTCAGGAGTGGAGGGTCCAGCACCTGGAATTGCCGGCGGAAGTGAGTGAGCCCCATGTGGTCAGCATAGCCTAGGGAGGTAGGAGCAGGCAGGAGAAGAGCACAGAGTCCAGATGAGAAGACCCAGCCCGGTTCCCTAAAACCCCAGACAGGAGTTCAGGGTCCTGCTCCCAGCCTGGCTACTAACTTGCTGCATGGACTCATATCTTGGGGCCTCAGTTTCTCCACTTGTTAATTTAAGAGACTAGATTTGATTAGCACTTCTCAGGGGTGTTCCTGAGAACCCAAACCCTATAAAATGCTCCACTGCAAGTTTGAAAAAGCTGCACACTCATCTGCCTCTTGGAAGAGGCACGTCAGCATCCAAGTCAAGGACTCTGAGAATTCATGCAGGGCAGATGCCCGATTAGCCTTGAGTTTCCCAATGTTAGCCCAGAGGTTCCAAAACCTGTTTGACAAAGGAAAGTGTTTTGTTTAACACGAATTACCACCCCATACACTCTATGTGAAGCATGCTGCATTGGGCAGTATCTAAGGGCTTTTGTAAGTCTACCATGCAGGGTGGACACAGCTGCATCCTTCTATGTGGGGAACTGGGAAGAGAAGGGGTGCCTGAAAAGCTATTGGGAGAAAATGACATTAGATTCAGTTTGTGAAGAAGCCATAGTGTTTTCCAAAAGAACTTGGTATGGAAGAGAAGTCTAGGCAGAGGGGGCTGTACAAACAAGACCTAGATCAGGGAAGTATAAGATACGTTCTAAGACTGGGCATGGTGTCTACAAAAAATACAAAAATTTGCCAGTCATGGTGGTGCATGCTGTAGTTGTTGCCACTCTGGAGGTGGGAGAATTACTTGGGCCCAGGAGGCAGAGGTTACAGCAAGCCATGATCGTGCCACTGCACTCCAGCCTGGGTGATAGAGCGAGACACTGTCCCAAAAAAGAAAAATAATTATTTTATAGTCCACAGTAACAGCCAGCATTTACTGAGAGCTTATGTGTGCAAACCACTAGGGTAACACCTTCCTCGTGTTACAGACACTCATGGGCCTATATTATTATCCTCACTTTACAAAAGGGGAAATTGAGACCCAGAGAGATGAATTCACCTAGTTACACAAGCAAAAATAGTAACTGTCTCAGTTGGGACTCAAACCCAGGCAGTAGAGAGTAGCCAAAGAAGAGCAGAAACCAGGTCCCAAAGGAAATTGAACTCAAATTCCAGGTCTCGACATTTAGACTCTTCCCTGGGTGCGAGAAGAGCCTCGATTGCTTCAGAAAGACCCCTCGCGTGACTGGATCAGAAAAGGTATGGTAAAATCTCACTCCACTTTTGAGACTTCACGATAAGCCAGATGCATCAACTAGGAAGAACAGCAATCATGTGTGTGGCTAATCCTGGAAGACTTCCTGGGGAAGAGGAGGGTCTCAGACCAACTTTGAAGGATGCAGACAGCACAGAGATGGGGGACCTGGGAGGTTACAAGCCTCCTTTAGGGCAGACCTATCTGCATTCACGTCCCATCTCTGTGCTTACGAGCCCCACGACTGGGAAAATGATTCACCTTTTTGAGATTCAATTGCTTCACTTGTCAGATGAGAGTAACAAGATCTATCTTCACATGGTCACTATGAGGATTAAATGCGATGACAATTATAGTAAAAGCAGCTAATGGGTATCATGTGCTTTTCCACAACCTGCCACTCTTCTAAGCTTTATTGTCTTATTAACGCACCCAGCCCCACAGCAGCCTTCAGAGGTATGAGCTATTATAGGAGAGGAAAGGGAGATAAGCCCTAGCGAATTTCCTAGGTCACATGGCTGGTGAGAGGTGGCGGCCAGAATCAAGGCCAAACCATCTCCCTCCAGAGTTGGAGCCGTGCCCACCAGGCTGCACAATAGGCAATTTTTAATGAGTTTACTACATACCTTTAGCACAGTGAGAATGATCTCATTTGTTATATCTGACAACACAGTGTCTAGCACGTAGTAGGTACTCAATAAACAGCGTGCATGGGTATGTATCACACATGCATATGTATGTAGGCATATATATATAATATGCACAGATTCCAAATAATAAATACTTGATGTATCTGTGTATGCATACAAATATATCTCATGTGAGTGTGAAAGAGACAGATATGACTTATAATAGAAATCAAAAGAGGAAACGAACCAGGTCTAGGCGACAGATATTGGACATTTCTACCATGAGATATCAAGCCTGCGCTTAGTTGGAAAGCTCATCCTGGCTGAGTTGGGCTGTGCTGAGAACAGAGAGGGCAGATAGTGTCGTGAGGTCCCGCGGACACAGGAACGGGACGCCCTGACCCTGAATGCACACAGGTATTCTAACAGTCTGATCCAGGTCCAGGGTGCCTGCAAAGGCCCAGCACTTCCTGCCAAGCAGCCAAATAGAATCGATTCAGTGTGGGGGACCAGCCACTGGCTGTGACCGTCCCCCTCTTCTCGTGACATTATCTGTCTCCCTCCTCTGCGGCTGTGCGGGCGGGAGGGAAAATCATTGATATGTTCAGCGGAGTGGGGGTCTCTTCTTTGCTTCTAGCTGCTCCCAGTCAAATACTCTGTGCCCAGGGGTCCATAATTAACCCAGCAGGGGGAGGTGGGGGAAGCGACCATACACTAGGGCACTAGTGACCACGGAGACTTTAACCAAACGAGGTGCCCACCTGAGACTTCTGCGTGTCCCAGTCACTCTGTCCTCTGCAGACAGCATGGCTGTGTCTGAGCCATTTCTGACTGTCAGAGAGGGGAGTCAATGTGGTGGCCTTTGGGGACTGAGAGGCAGAAAAGGATAGCAAGGACTGGGATCAAACTCAACTCCTAAGATTAGCTGATGTGGGGACATCAGGTGCACACCTGCTTACTAAAATAGAGACCCCAAAATTTCAATCCCTTGATTAGAACCCCTCCATCCCCCTGCCAGCCCATCATCTCCCCAGGTGGACCTGGTGATAACCCAACACAGGCATTCGCAGCCTGCGCTGGTGGATGTCTCGGCCTCTTCTCCCACAACTCCTCACTCACTCTGAACCTACTTCTCTGAAAAACCTGCCCCTTTTATGCCTCCCTCCTTCATACTTTCTGATCCTTCTGCCTAATGTTTCCTCCCCTTGCCAGAGGTGAGCAGTTTCTTATGCTTCGAGGCCTGACTATGATATTACATTGCTGTGAGGTTTCCCCAGATTCCCAGTGAGAGTACGAAGCTCCCTCCTCTAGGCCTCAGGGCCTCCTGTATCCCTGGGTGATATGAGCCCTCATCAAATCATATCATCGTCTCCTGGGATCACAGCAATCTCCCAAACCAAACTGAGCATCATGAACACCAAAATATCACTCATCACGGAAATTCCACCCTCTATTGCAAGACAATGCTCCTTAGAAATTCATGGCTAAAAGGAAGACACAGCCGTAGTCTTCTAGGAGTGTACAGGCAATTCTAGAAATAATATGGGCTTTTTCAACAGGTACAGCTAACCACCATAGCACACGTATACCTATGTAACAAACCTGTATGTGCGGTACATGTATCCCATCTTTTGTGTGTGTGTGTGTTTTTTTTAGAAGAAATAAAGAAAAAAAAAAAAAAAACAGTGGACTTCAGACTCAAAGAGACCTGGGTCCTGATCCAGACTCTGCCATGTCCAGGCAAGGTGACCATGAGCAAGTACTTCCACCTCTCTGAGCATCAGTGGCCTCATCTCAGAAAACTGCTGGGAAGAGTAACCAGGATGCTGGGTGTGAAGCTCCTAGCACGTGGCAGGGGCTCCCATCCCTTGGCTGCCACTGGTGGGTGGACATGTCCCAGGAGTCAGTGACAAGGTGCTCTGTCCTGGCTGTCTCTTACCTGTCCTGTGTAGACGCAGAGCCTCCAGGATGTGGAACCCAGCAAGCTGCACCCTCAGTGCTGGGATATCCAGGGCCAGAGGTGCACCTGCCCCAGGCTTGTCTCTACCAGGCTGTGGTGGTGTAGGAGATTCCTGCTCACTCCTGCTTTCCACCACAGGGTTCAGTACCAGGCAGTGGATAAAGTGCAGCCGGGACCTTTTGATCATGCTGGTCAGTGCGTCCTAGAACCAAATAGAGGGAAGTCAGGGCCAGTTGTCTCAGAGAGACACAGAAAGGGGACTGGACCCTCCCCAAATATTCATTAAGCCCAACCTGGGCATCTTTGGGGCCCCTATGCCCTACATCAAGGAGCTCCCACCTACAGCCTGATTTGGACTCATGAGAAATAATGGTCCTTGTTGAAACAGATGGAGAAACTGAGGCATGGAGAGAGCAAGTGCGTGGCCCCAGGTCACACAGACCAGTGACAGAAGAGCTAAGACTAGAACTCAGGACTCAGGCTAAGGGCGTTTCCACTATAACCCACCAGGAGGTTCATTTTTTTTTCTTTTTAAAAATTAATTCATTTATTATTATTATTTTTTGAGACACAGTCTCACTCTGTCACCAGGCTGGAGTGCAGAGGCACGATCTCAGCTCATTGCAACCTTCTCCTCCCAGGTTCAAGCGATTCTCCTGCCTCAGCCTCCCAAGTAGTGGGACTACAGGTGCTCACCACCACAACTGGCTAATTTTTTGTACTTTTAGTAGAGACGGGGTTTCACCATGTTGGTCAGGCTGGTCTTGAACTTGTGACCTTGTGATCTACCCGTCTTGGTCTCCCAAAGCGCTGGGACTACAGGTGTGAGCCACTGCGCCAGGCCACTACAAGGTTTATTTAAAGGTGTCCTTCCCTTGTCTCAGCCCATTCTCATCTGTGCTCAGCCTGGCCACTGACCAATCTCATGCCCTCCTTTACTCACGGATTCACATTCCAGGTCTAGGTACCACATTTACATTAAGCTGGGCCCTGCCGCCTTGCTCCAGGGGAACCTGGTGGTGAGCAAGGCAGACAGGGCTAGTCTGGCTCTCATACGTGTCACTGGAGTCCAGAGGGCATTCATAGCTTGTGGGAACTCCTCCAGGCCTCTCAACTCAACACCAAGCCTCCCAGGCTGAAGGCCTCAGACTTGGATCGGTCACTTCCCGGGGGTGTGACCAGAGTCAAGTTTCATTGCTGCTGGGAGCCCCCATTTCCTCCTCTGTGGGGCGTGGGGTGACGCTCGCCCCTCTGGCCTTGCTGGGGAGGTTAGAGATGATGTAGGCACATGACTCAGCGCAGAGGAGATGAGGATGGAGGCAGCGAAGGCCAGGACACCA
>NW_012101521.1:1273001-1275514 GCF_000951045.1 Mandrillus leucophaeus | reverse complement strand
ATAAATAAATAAATAAATAAATAAATAAATAAATAAATACTCAGCCTGACACCTGAGCAGATAGTGCCTTCCCTCAGCATCCCTGTCATGAACAGGTTCTGAGGTTAGTGGCCAGGGTGCTAGCTTTTTGTTAGTGCTGGTGGTGGTGGTGGTGGTTTTTTTGAGACAGAGTCTTGCCCTGTCGCCAGGCTGGAGTGCAGTGATGTGATCTTGGCTCACTGCAACCTCTGCCTCCCGGGTTCAAGCGATTCTCCTGCTTCAGCCTCCCAAGTAGCTGGGACTATAGGCACCCGCCACCAGGCCCGTCTAATTTTTGTATTTTTAGTAAAGACAGGGTTTCACCATGTTGGCCAGGATGATCTCGATCTCTTGACCTCGTGATCTGTCCGCCTTGGCCTCCCGAAGTGCTGGGATTACAGGAGTGAGCCACTGCGCCCGGCCAAGGGTGCTAGCTTTTTAAGTATCTATTCCAATAAAGCAGAGCTGGCCTGCCCTCTTCCATGAGCCAACTATGAACCAGGCTGTCTAACAGGTCATCTGCTATTTTACGTCACCAAAGCCTTCTTAGATCAGACATGGAAGTTTTGGGACCCCATTCCCATTTCTTAGATTATGAAACTGAGGTCCAGGTCATGTAGCTTAAAAGAGGGAAAAACAGAATCTGAGCATTTTCCTGACTCCAAAGCTGGGCTATAGCCGCTGAGTCTTGTAGCCTCGTCTAACTCTTATTTATGGTGCAGGAAGCAGAAACAACCAAGAGAAGGGAGAGCGACTGCCCACGGTCACTCAGGTGACAAAGGGCAGGGCTGGGACTCAACCCGGGCCACCTGGGTCATCATTCAGTCCTCTGTGTGCTCGCAGCTCCTGTTGTCCAATCCCTGGCCTGATCTCTCTCCAGGAGCTGGATGTTCACGAGCCCCACTCCTGGATATGAGTTTCCAGTCAGCTCTGACATAAGGTGCTGGGAATTCTCTAAGCATCTCTTAGACTCAAGCTGGGTCCTGGCTGTGCTCCTGTGTTGCTGTGTTGAGCAAAGGCAAGCCACTTCACCGCTCAGGGCCTCGATTTTTCTCATGTGTAAAATGGGACTAAGGATCTTGTGTTGTGATAAGGATTAAGAAGATACTAATAAAGCGTTTATGGTGATCTGAGGCATATGGGGGTAGTGAGCAAGTGGTCCTTTCTCACCCTGGTGCCCACCTGAGACACCAGCACCTCCCTGGTGGTCTCAGTTTCTCTTCTTGTCTCTAAGCTCTACCCCTGCAGAATTCCAGCACTGAACTTGGGAGCATGCGTGCACACACACAAACACACACACGTACACACACATGCACACACACACACCACACACACACACACAGCATTTTCCAATAACCCTCTGAACTAAAAGCAGAGAATGCTGCCAGCCTCATGCCAGCACTCTGGGCTGAGCAGCCAGGGAACATGGTGAGCTTTTTTTAATGCTACAAAACGTATCATTTCAGTTTTACGACTCCCTAGTTCTTGAATGTCCATAAAAGTTGTTCCAGTCACATCATCTCTCAGATACTTAATGAAAGGCAAAGTGCCAAAATAAGAAGTCACAGCTTTTTAGCTTTTGTTCCACCTCCCCAGAAGGCCAGCTTTTCTCCTCGGCTGGGTTCGCTCTGGCCCCAGGGAGACATTGCACTGCTCCAATTCAAGTTATGGTTCTTTGTTCCATTATGGAGGGATGGGATTCCTGGGCTGGCCCTCCCACACTGTGTTGTTGTAGCTGCATGGTTTAGGTGGGAAGGAAAACACAGCACCTCCAATGCCCCATCCCCGTCCCCAGCCCTGGCCCAACTCACCTTTTTGACTGTTGCAGGACCTGGGGTGCATCCAGGGCTGAGAGGTTGGGCTTGGCTCTGTGGAGCCAGCCCGTGAGGTCGTACCGCACAGGGTCCCATCCCAGCTGGTGGAAAATCTCACACTGGAGGGGCTGCTCACAGGTCCGCAGGGCAGAGGACCCTGGAAAGAGACATGGTGGCATGAGTGGTAGGGCCTGGTGGGGACACATTGCAATCAGCTGGCATCCCCTAAACATACAGTATCTATCTTAATGTGTTCCCAGATAGCTAAAGCTCATGGCTGAAGGCACCCACGTTTCTCCTGCTGTGGTGAATTTGTGTACATTATTTCCAAAGTGCATTTTATTCTTTCTTGCTTTCTTAAATCTAGGATACCTGTTTTTCCCATACATCATCTGCATACTCAATCTCCTCGAGTTTTTCTATATATATAACCACCTATCACCTGGGCTGTGATTTACTTAATGTTTTCTTTAAATCGACTTACATTTTCACAAGTACAGTACATTCATTTTAAAAGAAGAATCATATTGCAGATTTGATGTGCAAGACATGTTCGTTTTCTGATATGCATGGCAATTATGATGAAATATTTTTAAAATATTTAGTTGTATGCCACGTAAAATCATTTTGAATACCATCAACCAAATAAATACAGGGAATACTTTTGGGAGATACGGGCAC